>NC_034602.1:45485598-45499530 GCF_900095145.1 Mus pahari
GAACTCACTTTGTAGACCAGGCTGGCCTCGAACTCAGAAATCCACCTGCCTCTGCCTCCCGAGTGCTGGGATTAAAGGCGTGCGCCACCACGCCCAGCCCTGCTGATACAGTTTTAAGGCCTCCGTGTACTCATATGGTCCCACTCTACTTCAGTAAGTTTATAGGGTGGCACCCTTTTTGCTTTTACGAGCATGTCATTAACCAGCCTGTGCTTGATGGGCTGCTGAGCAGGTGGTGGCATTTATGTGCCCACCAGGGTGAGAATCAACCTGCCCTTGCATTTTTCAAACCGAGGCCAAATGGAGTTACCAGGCAAGGCACAGCCTGAAAACCCCAGTTTGGTAACTCAGAGACAGGCACAGCCTCACCTCAGCAATGTCCTCAACATGTCCTTTTATTTTCCCCAGCTCAAAACTTAGGACAAAACTCAGTATGCCCAAAGGTGGCCCTGTCTGCCGTCTGTATGACGAAACAAATTGAGCAAGCCCACGGGTGTTTCTGTCTGCCATCTTAACCTTCTGAACAAATTCTCCATGACCCAGAGTTAAGCTTGTCCTAAAATGATTTGGCCGTCTTCCTTCACTAGCTAGGACCTTAAGCTGAGCAGGCTCAGAAAAGGACCTTTAAACTGAGCACATGTGGGGGTGCCACCCCAAAACGCTTCCCATCTCACACTATTAGTTGGAAATGGGTTTTGAAATAGCCGCCTCCTTCACACTGCAAGTAATGGACATCTTTGTTTCCTTTGTGATGTGCTTGCGTTGGCTTGCTGTGTGCTTTCTACTCACCAAGGTACAGGCCTGTTGTCTTTTGCTCGTCTTTGATCAGCTCCTTCACCATGCACAGAGCTTTTAATCTTCTCTTCCTGTCCCTTATACTCAACCCATCTACCTGTCAAGATCTATGTCACAACCAGAGATGGAGGCTGGAAGGGACTTGAATCATTGCACACCAAGGAAGAGGAAATCAAACAATAAGATGGAAGTTTGTTCTGGGATTGGACTGTTTGGATAAAAAAAAACAAAACAAAACACTTGAGGGACGGGTTTAGTGATAAACCTGACAGCATGCATTTCCTGCCCATGAGAAGCATCAAACCACCCAAGGCGCATAAACAGCTTCCCATTCCCTAAGACTCTGAGCAGGAGGAGGGGGAGCAGGAGGAGAGGAAAAACCCATCTCCTCACAAAGAAGATGTAGTGAGGGAGATGGGGCTGAGCCCAGAGTATCATTTAGAAGGCATCTGCAGGGATTCAGGGCCCTGCATTGAAGCAGCGGCCGGATAAGTGAGTAGTTAGGGATAAAGCTGGAGAGGGGGTTGGGAAAAAGACAATGGACAGTTTATACACTTTGGGTGGCACCCTTCTGCTTCGCCTGCTTCTACCGGGCATGCACCACTGCGTTTCCTTCCCTGGGCCTGTCTTCCACATGCATGGCATCTGAGTTTTCTTGAGGGCAAAATCGGTCCGATCTAATAAGGGTTTTTCCATCCACTTAATTATGTTTCTAAGCCGGCAAGGTAACTGAGGGTCCTTGTGCACGTAGCTCCTGTCCATCGTCTAGTCTCTCTGTGAGAGTAAGCCACACAAGAGCTGGACAGAGCTTTGATTTCTTTTTAAAGCCTGGTTCAGAGTTGCTTCTAGAAAGCGTGTGGGAAAGAAAACACAATGAATGAGAGGAAGCAGCAGAAGAGAAGGAAATAACAGGAGATTCTGGCAGACATAACAGGGCACGGGATATCCCGGAGACCATGAGTCCTGCACAGGTAAGCAGGAGTGAGCAGCCAATAGAGGCTCAGCAGGTGTTTAAGGCCTTGGCAGGGAGCCAGTGCTGACCACAGGAAGTCTTCCCAGAAGTGTGAGGGAGGACAAAAAGAGAGGCCCCTTTATAGTCCAACAGGGATGGAGGAATAAGTTACATGACACCAATGGAACCGTGGGACATTCTATATGAACAACTAGAATGATTTTAAACACAAGCGTCAGCGAAGGAGAAGCAGGTGGATCCCATGAGCTTGCTGACCGGAAAAGGTCAGCTTCCGGTTCAGAGAGAGACCCTGTTTCCAGGAAAACAGCAGAGAGTGATAGAGAAGGACACTTGATGTCCTGCTCTGGCATTGGCATGTGTTTGCATGGGGCCCACATTCACACACGCATGCGCATTCACTACACACATAGATGATACATATGCATGTGCTCACATACACACACACACACACACGCACACACACACACACACACACACACGAGTCAATTTACTTCACATAAAAATAAGTTAAGAGACTCAATGGCAAAAATGCTTTTGATTGGATCCATGAAAACATTGTATCTAACTGTGCAGCCATTAAGGAAAACAAACTCATGAAGAGAGGCATGAATGGAAGTCCTCAAAGAACGACCCTGCTTGGCCTTTTGAAGGTTTAATAAGGCAGCCAGCATGGCTAGGCTGGAGGAGATGAAAAGAACTGGGGGAAGGTAGAAAGCTCAGAATCTTAAAAGCCCCTCTCAGGACTTTGGGCTTAACCACTTTTAGCATGTTGAGTTTGGAATAGCTATTTGGTGGGTGTGGAGAAGTTGAGCAGGAAGCAGGCTATGCAAGCCTGCAATTCAGGGGACGAGCTAGAAAAAGTCATAAAAACTTGAAAGTTTCACCACATTAGATGATCTCAAAGCCATTAGACTGGGTGAGATCATCAAGGGAAGGAGCAGAAAGAAAAGGCCCAAAGGGTGAGAGCCGGCCACTCTGCGGCAAGAGGTCAGGAGAAGAGGGAACAGCCGAGGTAGCTGTGAGGGCTGGCTAGGATGAAGGAGGGGGGGTGTCCGTGTATGTGTCTTGTTCTTGACTTCCTTTGACAAAATGGGGTCCACTGAGACAGGCTCCAGACCAGCAAGTATCCATGGGTAGAAATGACTGCTCTTGAGCTTGGTAGTGACTTGAACCAGCCTGGATGGAGTGAGTGTGGGAGAGATTCTGAAGGGGCTGACTGAGTCCAGTGAGAAGATACAACTGGACAGGAGCAGAGACCTGGGGTCAATGCCTGGAGGGGGCTGGGATAAGGAGAAGCTCTGGCGTTTTCAATTTCTTTGTTCTTTCTTTCCTTCCTTCCTTCTTTCCTTCCTTCCTTCCTTCCTTCCTTCCTTCCTTCCTTCCTTCCTTCCTCTTTAAAGATTTATTTCATTTATATGAATACACTGTAGCTGTCTTCAGACACACCAGAAGAGGGCACAGGATCCTATTATAAGATGGTTGTGAGCCACCATTTGGTTGCTGGGAATTGAACTCAGGGCCTTTGGAAGAGCAGCCAGTGCTCTTAACCACTGAGCCATCTCTCCAGCCCTCAATGTATTTTTTTTTTTTTTTTTTGCTTTGATATTAGAGCTAAGACAGCCAACATAACTGGAGGTGGGCTGTCTGGGGGAATGAACGAATGGCCGAATGAGCGAGTTAATGAGTAAAGAGTCAGGGTCAAGTGGGGGCTCTCTTTCCCATAGGGGAGATCTGAGAAGGTTTATATAGCAAAAGAGATGCTCAGGAGATGATAATGCCCTTGGGGAAGGATGGAAATACCTCAAAGGGCTCCACTCTCCTGTTGACACCAGTATCTGGCCCAACCATCAGCCACTTAGCCTGGAGCCCAATTAGGGCAAAGACACAAATTCTTCCCGCCATGGCCCCATAAAGTCTGGCTTCAGGGCTGCAGCCCATTTGGAAACCAGTCTTCAGTTCATTTGTGTGTTTTTTCAATTTGATTATTAAGTGCCGTTTAACACGGGCAAGGGGAAGGCCTGTTTTCATTCCTCAATTTTCCTTCCTCTCTGGCCTGCATGCCTCCCTAGTGAGTAATGGGGAGGGCTGCTTTTCTGGAACACAAGGGGAAACTTCCAGCAAATTGCAAAAGCATGTCTCTTCCTTGAAAAATCCTTTCACACTTGTTTAGCACTGGGTTTGTAAAGTTCAGGAAAAGCCTCCGTAAACAGGCTTTGAATGGCCCTGGTTTTCTTTGTTCTCCTGGAGAACTTTCCTTTTTTTCTCCTAAGGGGGTCTCTGGCCTGAAGGAATGATAATAAAGGCAGAAAGAGTAGAGAGAGTAGTGGTATGCCCTGGAGGATAAACACACTTTAGAGCTGTCAGGGCAGGAGCTGGAGGAGCCCAGGAGGGGCCCCATGCCACCATCCCTCAGTCCCCACATGGCTGGGACAGCAAGGAAGACAGAAAGCTAACTAATAAGGTCCAGGAAGAGTATGACATTCTTCATTTAGGAGCTTGCAACGCAAGAGGAGGAAATGGGAGACTGGGACAATAATGAATGTCAGAATTGCCTACAAAGGGTTCTGCCTAAAAGTCAGAGGCGTCTTTTAGTCCTCCGGCTTTCTCTGCATTGATCTGTATTCCTCTGGCCAGAGAAATGCAGAGTTCTGAAAGAGGACGAGTGAGGAGCTCCACTCCAGCAGAGATACACTCATTCTTCCTTGGGCTTGGACAAGGTGGCTTTCTAAAAGGTAGGTGAGGCGAGGATAGAGGTTGGGGCTCCTGGTAGCACATGGAGACCGTTGGGGTCACTTCCAGAGCAAACCAGGGGAGGCGCTGTAAGAGCTCTGTGGACAGTGCTCTGATAACAGGTCTTCCTGTCAGTTACTGATCGAATCTCTGTTACTGTGACCAACCGGTCCCAGTTCATGAAGGGCTGCCTCTGCAGTGCATTTGTTACTGGCCCTCTTGGTCCACCACTGACATAGCAGGAAAAAGTGGCCCTGCCCACCTAATTCCCATTTCTCTATCTGTAGAGACTGCCTTCTTTTTGAGTGTTCCACACATTTTCATTCTCATCCATACCAAACCAAACCCAACAAAGACCAAAACAAACAAACAAAAATGCTCAAGAAGAAATTGGGCATGGTGGTGCATGCCAGTAATCCCAGCACTTGGGACTGTGGAGGTAGAGGGATCAGGAATTCAAAACCAACCTCTGTGTAGCAAGTTCAAGGTCAGTCAGGATGACATGAAACCTACAGTCAAAACAACATCAAGAACAGGAACAGGAACTAAGAACAGGCAGCATGTGCTGTTGGGACAAAGACCTGAAATGGGCCAGGAGACTGAAGATGGGGGTGGGGAGGATATCAGGAAAGGGACAACAGAGTGTCTCCTCCAGCCCTGGGAATTCTCTGAAGTCCTGTGTGCCTTCTTCATCCAACACAGCACTCAGGGAGGATAGCCTTCAGATCTGGATCCAACCATGTCCCCCATGGTGCTCAATAATCTAACAGAGGCTATGTGTATGACAGGAGAGCAAGGTCCTTTAATTTGCTGGAGCCTAGGGCATCTGCCGGCCATAGGAGAACCAGTTGTCTCCTTTTCCCCCATCAGAAACTGGGCTGCCACCGAAGCACCCTTTCCTCTTGCTTAGGAAATCCAGGATCCCCCTGCCCTGCTGGCTGCTGCCTCCTCTTCTTCTCCTCGCTAGCCCAGCCTCTTCTCTCTGTTCCGCCTTCTCCTCACCCCATCTCTTTTTCTCTTCCTCTTTCCATGCCTCTGATCTTCCAATGCCCCCATCCTTCCTGTTCCCTTGGCAGAAGGCAATGGTATCATCAGGGGTTGGCCTGGGTCTCCTCTAGCTCAGGACTGACTGGCTTCATGCGAAGTCTCTGTATATAGCCCCAGTGAAGACAGTTAGCTTCTCTCAATAGCTCTCTCATCTGTCTTTAGGTCCATTTTGTGAATGAAGAAGCTGCTGGTGAGAGAGATGACACTAGCTCCTCTCAAGGACTTTGCTGATGTAATTTTGTTCAAGGGATCATTGACTGAACACATCTGACCCCCTCTTCTTGGAAAGTTCCAGTTTCTCCCACCCCCAACTTAGCATAAGTCTGGTGCAAGAAAGCTTTGGGTCTTTCTATATTCCAGGGCCCTTACTTCAGCATCTATGGAGAATGAGTGATACTGGTTTCTTTTGATAATATCAGGGTCTTAAACTCTTTGCACAATGTCTTTGCAGGAGCTTGCAGTAGAATGGCTTCCCTTTGGTCTAACCTGGACTGTCAACTACTCTCTAGTGACACCCCCCTACCTTACCTCTTTGTCTTGAGGTGTTTGTAAACGCAAAGGGAATTGTGAGTTTTGAATACCCTCGGGGAGAAGGGGAAGCCTCTCTACTAATTATTATGAACTAATTATTATGAACCAACTAGCCAGGTTTGCATGGAGCGAGCAGAAGCAGAGTTTGCACAGGTAGCTAGGGAAGCGAACCCTGGCTCCTGGAAGTTTCTTCTCAGGGCACACAGGTTTTTACATGCACAGATGGCTGCCTTCTATCTGGGCTCAGGGGCTTGACTGAGAGATTGCCACACAGTCAGCACGCGCTGCACAACCTTGTCAGGAGAGAGTGTTTATGAGCCTCCCGGCTAATGATTCCCATTTATGGAACATGTGCACAGCAGCCGAAGGAGGCTGGCTAGGACGGGACATCAGCAAGGCCTCGGCCTCACAGCCTGGCTGCACGCACAGGCTCAGCAAGGCAGCTGCCGGGGCTGTTCTGTTATAAGCTGAGGGAATCCGAGGCTCCCCAGAAATCTGGCCTTTCGGTTCTATCAACATGTTAGCGAAGAAGGTCCTGAGAGAGAGGCTGGGGCCAGACTGACTGAAGCAGGGCAGTAATAAAAACGGCTGCTGTTATGAGGGGGAAAGCTAATATTTCCAGGGTGTTCATTCCATGTGGGGCTTGTTGAAAGCTTGTGCACGCTTTCCCTTTTATTTAATCCTTACAACATGCCTGGTACAGTCCAGATAGGAATTTTGTCTGCTCAGTTAAGCTCCATGGTCTGAAAGAAGAAGCACTCAGAAAGATCTAGTGTCCTGTCCAAGGCCATAGATGTATACAATGGAAACATCCTCGTATATATTAATATTTATGTATATATGTACATGTGTAAGGTAAAGGTTTTCACTACGACATCTTCATGCATGCATATCATGTATTCTGCTCATATTTACCCCCACTCCCCCACCCCCACCCCCTTATCTCCTCCTCCTGCTGCTGGCCGCCTTCCAAGGAGCTGAAATTAAACCCCAGTGTAATGGTAGAGCCAGTCTGGGAGGTGTGGAAAAGTGAATTCTGGAAGTTCATTCACATCCTTTTATACCACAGTTGACATGACAGCTTTAAAAAAAAAAAAAAAAAAAAAAAAAGAGATACATTTGAGGACTTAGAACAAGCTAGATTAAATTCCAGCTCTGCTTTCCTGGGCCTGGGAAGTGGCTCAGAGTGCTTGCTGTCAAGGCCAGAAGATCTGAGACCAAGTCACCAGCACCCACTCAAAGGCTGAGCTTGACTGTGCGGACCTGTAACTGCAGTGGGTGGAGACAGGGGGATGCTAAGAGCTACCCAGCCAGCCAGTCACCCTGTCTCAACAAATAAGTTGGAGAGCCATAGTGGGTGGTACCTGCACTCCCCTCTGACCTCTGCATGACACGTCTGTATGTTAGTTACACAGACACGCATACCCTCACATACCCACGCCTATACACCACACCGTACCACCCATGCCTCCTGTGCACAAGTGACCTTGATTTCCTTACTAAAAGTGAGAACAGCAACCTCCAAAACCAGAATCGTGAGGCCATACATGGTTCAGAGCCCAGCACAGACTAGATCCCTAGCAATTATTCCACAATTTGACCACACCCAGGTCAGGGGAAACATGGAGCTTGGTGTGGACACCCCAGCTCACGCTGGAGTTCTGTGGCCACCACCTTCTCAAACACCCATTCATCCTGTTGAATGGGACAACGGGACAATAGTGATGGCCGTATCAGGGACCACTCACAGCAGGGCGGGGAGTGAGGAAGCAATGTATGCAAAGCACATTCTGCATCTCCGAAGGACTGTAGAAAGACCCTCGGTTGCCTTTGGAAACCCCCCATATGGCCCTCTCCCTTTGGAACACAGGCTTGCACACTGCACGTTGTCCTTAGGCACAGAGAAAGCAGAAACCCAACCTTCAAAGGTCTTCGGTGCTCTAGGGGGAAGATGGGACCAACACAAATAAAGCATTCATTAAAAGACAAAAATGACATGTCATATACACACATACTGTAGATAATCACTAACAGCCGTGTGGAGACATGAGCAGGGCTGTGGGACCGGGCCAGAGTGCCTGGGGTGACATCTGAGAAGTTTCTGGAAGGAAGGGGAATTCTGGAAGGATGGAGGTCGGTCCCCCTAGAGGGGAGCTCAGTTTCACTCACCTGTTCTTCTCCCCAGTACATAGTAGGTGCCTTATGTTGGCTTCCTGAATGAGAACAGGAAATGGCACGAGGGAGCCCCAGGGAGGGTGTGGACAAACAGTGGACTGGTGACTCAGAGGGGGGCTGAGCGCTCTGTGGAGTTTATTTTTCTTTAGTGTTCTCTGCCAGAGGCTGGCCCCAGGATAGACCCAGAGGGCCAGTTTTCCTTTGGAGAGAAGGAGTCGGGAAGGAGAATTCTAGTTATATAGTCTGGTTACATCTCACTTTTGTATATTTCTTAGGTACACAAATCCTTCCTAATACCAGGATCTCAAAATGAAGGAAAAGAAAAACATCCCCCCCCAGCCCCCCCCCCTGTGGACAGAGACAGTTTTGTTGGGCCTGCCTAGGGACAGTGATGCATCTTCTTGGTTGAGCCTAAGGTGGCTCAGCAGAGTCTCCTTTCCTGGGTGTTCGCAGTCCAGGCGGGAGAGTAGAGCTAGGAGAGACGTCTGCCTGAGGTTTGGAGGGCAAGCCTGGCCAGCAGGCTTCCACGGCCCCTAGAGAGCAGTGGCCAGCCTTGTGGGTTCACTGTGCCTGGGGTCACTTTTACTGCCCACAAGGTCTTGCATACAGATCTCATGACAGCGAGCATCAGCTTTGGAGGGATGGGGGGCACTGACTCGGGCTCCTGTCCAGCCTCACATCCTCACAGGCTCCAAGTTCCCTTTACTCTTCTCTTGTACATCTGCCTTTGCTTTCCAGCGTCCCAGCCCCTGACCTTCCTGATGCTTTGGCAGCCCTTTAGAGGTGCTTAGCTAGTCACTGGATGCAGAGAGTCAGGTTCTGTTGAAAAACCACGGAATCACACTCATCTTCAGAACCCTTGGACGGTGATTATTCAGCCCCCGAAAGACTCCTGACTGGTACCGGGGCATTGTCTCCGGTCTGAGAATGGATCCTAGTGGTATGTGCCAAAGGGAGTACTCCCGATCCACTCAATGGTGATTGATTTGGGGTCAGGTTTGTGACCTGGAACACCAGTGGCAGCTCCAGGGAAATCTTTCCTTGATCAGACACACGGATGCAGAGACGCCTAGAATCTTAGTCTGAATCAGAAGATGGAGCAGGAGAAGCAGGAGTGTAAGGCTGTCTTATACTACATTAGGGTACCTTTAAAAAAAGAAAAAAATATGAGAGGTATGAGGGGCAGGAAGGGTGTATGTTACTAAATCTGGATATTGGCATCATATCTGGACACTATGCTTGGAACTAAGACAGCCTAGTTTGAACGTGTTGGGCTCAGAGAGTTGCACTATTAGGAGGTGTGGCCTTGTTGGAGGAAGCCTGACACCTTGGGGGTGGGCTTTGAGACCCTCCTCCTAGCTGCCTGGAAGCCAGTCTTCTGGCTGCCTTTGGATCAAGATGTAGAACTCTCAGCTTCTTCAGCACCATGTCTGCCTGTAAACTTCCATGCTTCCCACCGTGATGATGATGGACTGAACCTCTGAACCTGTAAAGCAGCCCCAGTTAATTGTCCTTTATAGAGTTGCCTAGGTCATGATGTCTGTTCACAGCAGCAGTAACCCTAACTAAGATACATGACAAGGACCAGGATAGAGGGAAGAGATGAGAAGATGATGAGCCCCCATCTTATGGTCAAACTTTCTAGAAATTGCTACCCTGTAGTTCCACTGTTTAAGATAGCTTCATTCTCCTCATTAAAAAAAGTTAATTTTTAAAGTTTGTGCACGTGTGTGTATCTGTCACAAATGTGTAGGTTTTGAGGCCAGAGGAGAGCATTAGATCCCCTGGAGCTGGAGTTACAGGCTATTGTGAGCTGCCCGGTGGAGGTGCTAGGGTCTGACCTGAGGCCTGTGAAGAGAGGCAAGCACTTTAACTACTGAGCCAGCTCCCTAGCCCCTTCTTTTAAATCTACTTTCCCTTTCTCCCTCTTTCCCTCCCCTCCCCCTTCTCTCTGTATGTGATATGTTGAGGGACATTCCCATGGCCACCGGAGGACAACTCTGTGGAGGTGAATCTCCTCTTCCACCTTTGTCTGGGTGGTGGGATAGAAATCAGCTCATCAGGCTTTTGCAGAATGCACCTTTACCCATAGAGCCATCTCTCCAACCCCAGCTTCCTACTTGAAGCCAGAAGCATCTCCATCAAATTCTTTTAATCCCAGCACTCAGGAGGTAGAGGCAAGTGAGTCTCTGTGAGTTTGAGGCTAACCTGATTCAGGACAGCCAGGATTACATAATGAAAGTCTGTCATACACACAACAGACACACACACACCATATACATACACATAGGCTAGAAGGGCCCCTCTCCACTGGCTTTACCTGTCTCTTGTCTCTAGCTTGCCTTCTGCTCTGTGTGGAAATATATTTAAAATATTTAAGTAAACGTTTATAATTTAGTGTGTGTGTTTGTGTTTGTGTTTGTGCATGCATATACGTGCTACAGTGTGTATGTGGCAGTCAGAGGACAACTTGCAGGCTTCGATTCTCTCCTTCTACTGTGTGGGTCCTGAGGAGTAAACTCAAGTCATCAGACTTGGCAGCAAGCCTCTTTGCCTGCTGAGCCTTCTCACTGGCCCTTCTTTTTCTGTCTCATGCCAGCGGGCTCCTGTTTGGTTTTGCCAAGAAGAGACACCAATTAAAAACTGGGAGGACCTCCTTTTGTTTTCCAGTGCAGAGCAGCTCGTCTCCACCAGGAGCCCACAGCCTCATGGGCATCTCTTCTCAACTCCTGTCAGTCTGCCCCAGTCTCTTTACTACGTCACAGGAGAACACCAGCCACAGACCCTCAGGAAGAGTGGGCTAGCTGCTCGGGTTCCTTTATCTACTGAGCCATGCTCTTGGCAACATCAGAACAATCCCTGGACCACCATCTTGGGAATGTGGATAATAGATTCTTGCCACCTGCTTGCAGGACCCCCGAATGCAAGCTCTGTGGTTTCTTCTAGACCAGCACTAGCAATCCATGAGACCCTTGTCCAAGGTTCCAAGTTCTGGTAATCATTCGCTCCACAGTTAATTCTGTTACCTGTGAATTACCTGTCTCGGGGTTACCCCAGCTCCCTTATTTTGATGGCTCCATGTAGGCTATGGGATGAATACTGTATATGTGTGTCCTCTAAAAATTCTGATGTTGGAAGCTTGGTTACCACTGTGTGAAGTTAAAACGGAACCTTTCAGGTGGTGAGAATAATGGGAAGTCATTAAGTCAAGGGGCTGGAGGCAGCCTTCTTAAATGAATTAAGGCAGTTTCAGCTGGACACTGTGTTCATTATATGAGAGAGCTATTGTCCTAGTTAGCTCTGCCAATTTGACCTAGCCTACAGTCATATGAAAAGAAAGCCTCAGATGAGGAATTACCCACATCAGATTGACCTGCAGGTGTGTGTGTGTGTGTGTGTGTGTGTGTGTGTGTGTGTGTGTGTGTTGGGAAGGATTGTTTTGACTATTAATTGATGCAGGTAATCACAGCCCACTATGGGCAGCACCATCCTTAGGCAGGTGATCCTGGACTCTACAAGAAAGCTAAAGCATGAACCTGAGAGAGCAAAGTTCCTCCATAGTTTCTCCTTCAAATTCTTGCTTGAATTTCTGCCCTGATTTCCCTGTGATGGACTGTGACCTGGAAGTGTAAACCAAATTAATCCCTTCCTCTTTTAAGTTGTGTTGGGTCAGAGCATTTTTATCACAGCAACGGAAAGTAAGCGAGGACAGTTGTTGCACAGAAAGCCTAGTACTCTAGCTTCCTTTCTTGTCATCTGGTCTCCTGCTCGCACGCACTCAGATGGCAATGTCATCAACCATGATCTGAGGCAGCTACCAGGGCTCTCACCAGAATCAAAGCTATGCTGTCTCACATTGCAACCCTCATCCCCGTAGCATACATAAAACTTCCTTTTTAAAGAGTGCACACAGTCTCGTGTATATTTGTTTTACTAACAGCAAGCAAACTCTTTCATTAATTCCTGTATTTCGAAATATGCCAGTTTCTCTTCCCTTCACCCAGCCCCAAGACAGTAAATTTATTGAGTCATTTGATCCAGAGGTACAGATCAAGGAAATTCTTCTCGTACACTTTGTTCCAGAGGGCTTAATGATGACAGGGCTCCACTCTACTACCTGAACTTTTCTCAGCACTGATGTCTCATGATGTCTCATGACTGAATTATTTTCAGGATGACTGCCTTCCAAGTAGCAATGCTGGCTGTAGCAATGCTCTTCTTCACTCAATGACTCTGTCCCACATTTCCAAACACTAGGTTTGAGTATCACTTGGCTTATACTAACTTCCTCCATCTGGGACAGTCACTGTGACTAAGGTATGTTGATGGCCCCTGACCTGAAAACAAGATGTGGCCAACCTCATGAACCACTGGATCCACAAATGGGAGTCCTGACTAGATGCCGGGAGCCCTCCACCCTTTAACATATAGGATCGTGCTAGTCTTACTATGTAGTCTTAGATAGCCTGGTACTTACTAGTCCAGGATGACCTTGAACTCACGGAAATACTCCTGCTTCTACCTCCTGAGTTATGGTATGTGCCCCGCTGAGGCCATTTTTACATCCACACTTCCTCCCGTGTTGTCCAGAGCACCTTCGCCTTCACGTTGCCTTTATGACTGACTTTTTTTTTTCAGTATATTTTTGTGGCTGGTTCCTTGATTTCTTTTCTTTCTTTTTTTTTTTTTTTTAAAGATTTNTTTNTTTATTATATGTAAGTACACTGTAGCTGTCTTCAGACACTCCAGAAGAGGGCGTCAGATCTTGTTACAGATGGCTATGAGCCACCATGTGGTTGCTGGGATTTGAACTCCGGACCTTCGGAAGAGTGATCGGGTGCTCTTACCCACTGAGCCATCTCACCAGCCCGGTTCCTTGATTTCTTAAGGCATGATACCTTTAAAACATAGAGCCAAAGATATTTTTTTTACGTGTTCTGGTTAGTGTGTGTGTGTGTGTGTGTGTATGTGTAAGTTGACACAAACTAGAACTATCCAGGAAGAGGAACTTCAAGTGAGAAAACACCTTCATTCAGATTGCTTATAGGTAAGTCTATGGGATGTTTCGTTGATTAATGTTTGATGTGAAAGGGAGCAGCCCATGGGAGTGGGGAATACAAATTCTGGGCAGGTAGTCCTGAGATATATAAGACTGAGCAAGTCATGGGAAGAGAGCCAGTAGGCAGCGCTCTTCCATGGTTCTTGCCAGGAGTTCCCACTCAGACTTCCTTTAATAATGGATTGTGATGTGGAAATGTAGGATGAAATGAACTCTTTTTTTTCCCCGTTGCTTTTAATCATGGTATTTTAACACAGCAGTAGGTACTGTAACTGAGACACTATTCCTTTTCAAATACCTTCAAATATGAGATAACTCATCACTCAACCTTGTGTCCCAAATTAGGTTTCAAGGTGTGTTCTTCTTCCCAGGCTGGCTTCCACATGGATATAGTCTGTTCTTTCCTGTGTGATCAGAGAAGTGATAAGGACATCAGATAGCTGTGAAGTCTAGGAAATGCCCCCCCCTTTCCTCCTGCTCCTCCTGCTCCTCCTCTTCCTCCTCCTCCTCTTCTTCTTCTTCTTCTTCTTCTCCTTCTTCTTCTTCTCCTTCTTCTTCCTTCTTCTTCTTCTTCTCCTTCCTCTTCTTCCTCTTCTTCTTCTTCTTCTTCTTCTTCTTCTTC
>NC_034602.1:45499697-45506743 GCF_900095145.1 Mus pahari
TCTCTCTCTCTCTCTCTCTCTCTCTCTCTCTCTCTCTCTCTGACAGTGTCTCAAATAGTCTCAGCTCATTGTGTAGCCAAAGATAATCCTGAGTCTTGACCCTGCTGCCTCCATCTACCCAGAGCCGAATTACACATGTATGCCAGCTCACCTGGCGATGCTCTCCTGGCAATGCTTTTTAGTTCTTAGCTGAACTGGTTCCTGTTCCTCGGAAGTGGAGCCTGAGAGCTCACTTCTGTCTTGGCAGGCAGCCAAGCTCACCCTAGACATGAACAGTTTTAAAGATTGGAGATAAGCCCACTGCTACCATGAGGCAGAGGAGTGTTCATGCACGCCTTCGGGCTTTGGGGAAATCACATTGCTGGAGAGTGTGACATCCGTATATGTAGCTTTTCGTGTGTGGGCACACTAGAGATCTTTAGGTGTCTTTTCTCATTAACTGTCCACCTTGATTTATGAGACAAGCTCTTCATTGGCCTGGAACTCTCTGATTGGGCAAAGGCAGGCTGTCAGCGTGCCCCAGGAGACCTTCTGTATCTGCTCCCCAGAATTAGGATTACAGTCATGTGCCACCGCGCCCAGTTTTTCACATGGATTAACCCCAGGTCCTCTTGCTTGCTTAGCAAACACTTTCCAAACTAAGCTACCTCCCAAAGCGTCTCCTGGCCTTAAGACGGGATCTTGCCATGCATGGCAGGGAAATGTTGAACTCCCTACACAGCTCAAGCTGCCCTGACCTCAAAACCCCCCTGGTTCAACATCCAGAATGTAGAGATGATGGACAGATGTGTGCCCCATCTCTTTCTTTCTTTTAAGTTCTAGTCTAGGGGGATTAGATTCCCCTGAGTCACATAGATAGGAGAACCCAGGATGTAGCTTGGTGGAAAGCATTTGGGTAGTATATACGTATGGTGCTAGTCTTGACACCCAGAATAAGTGAATGAATGAGTGAATGAATGAATGAACATATTCTGTAGCTCAAGGCTGGCCTGTATCCTGGATGAACTTTTCTGGAAGCTTCACACACTTTGGGTATTTCCTCAAGGACTCAAGGCACAGTTTGTCTTCCTGAACTAAGTCACAGTGTCCTTCCTAGGACTTCAGGCATCGGGATTGTCTGCCTGAACAGTCCTCACAATCTCAGGGTCTCTGTTAGGTGCTAGGCCATCTTCTCAACCCTGAGCCCTGTTAGTACATGAACTCCTCAGACGGTCCTGTGAGGTACGGATTACTACCATCGCCCGATATGCAGGTGCGGAAGCTGAGACGCAGAGAGCTTAAGTACCTGGTCCCCAACAGCCCTGATGGAGTTAATTAAACACAGGCCAACCCAGAGAAGAATGGAGGTGAAGAGGGACAAGGGGTTCCATGGAACGGAAGAGGCACAGCTTTGTTCGTGGCATTCCTGTTCACACCAGGAGCATATTTTCATTCTGAAAGCTCCGCCCTACTCGTTCACTCCGTGTCAGTCACGGCTCTAGACTAAGTCTGTTACTCGTAGGATTCCCAGGGAGAAACTCCACACTAGTAGGTGTCTTAGTCCATTTGGGGTGCTGTACCAAAACAGTGGATGCGGGATACAGTTCACACCACAAGAGCTTGGGATAGAGAATCCAGGTTACAGGCAGAGGTTTACCTGTCAGTTTCTGGTGGTGATCTGGCTCCTGCTCTACAGGTGACTCCTAGCTCCGTCCTCACACGGAAGCAGGGACAGAAAAGGTCTCTGGGGTCTCTGGTTCAGGGTAGTGTTTGAGAGCCAGCCATTGTGTGTAATGGATAGGAGCCTGTAGCGGAGGCCAGGGACCTCAATAAACCTAGAGCTAGCATGTGAATGAGCAAACCCTAGAGCCACCTCCTGTCTGTTCCCCACCCCCACCCCACCCCCCACCCCCACACACCACCACCACTGTGCCGGGGCTGTAGACTTGCACTCATCCATGTGTATACATCAGGCTTTTTTTTGGGGGGGGGGAATATTGAGGATTTGAACTCAAGTCCCCATGCTTGGCAGAAAACACTCATTTTTTTTTTTTAAGATTTATTTATTATATGTAAGTACACTGTAGCTGTCTTCAGACACTCCAGAAGAGGGTGCCAGATCTATTTATGGATGGTTGTGAAATTGTGGTTGCTGGGAATTGAACTCAGGACCTTCAGAAGAGCAGTCCCTGCTCTTAACCACTGAGCCATCTCTCCAGCCCAGCAGAAAGCACTCTTACCCACTCCTATCCCCCCCAGCTATCTTCAAGAGCTCTCTTTTATAAGGGCACTAATCTCATCCACGAGGGCCCCACCCTCTCGTCCTAATCATCTCTCTAAGGCCCCACCTCCAGATAGCCATCCCCACAGGGAGAAAGATTTCAGCATGATTTGTTTTTTCTTGTTATTTTTCAAGATGGGGTTTCACTGTGCAGCCATGGATGTCCTGGAATTCACTCTGTAGACCAGGCTGGCCTCAGATTCACAGGAATCCAGCAGTGGCATATCTAAGCTGAGCCAAATTCATCCTATAATCTTCAGCATGGCTCTAGTGAACCCAAGATGACATCTGGTTTTGCATGTCTTGGAAATGCGGGATCTCAGCCCGACAGACAGTCTCTGAGGACCATGTGTGAGTCTATTGGCTTATCTGGGGTGACTTCAAAATAAAACTACCTTGTCCCCATCTCCAGTCCAGAGCAAAGATACCATAAAATTCAGAATGATGTTTCTCCACAGTCATTCTACTCAGTGCCCATTAACTGAACTCCTACTGTGTGCAACACACTAGGATGGGTAACTAGGCCTTTTAAATGCATGGAACTTAAGCCCTAGCCTGAAGGAACGCTTGGCCCTCAGGTGGCAACAGATGTGACCAGGGAGAGCTGCCACAAAGCAGCCTCCACATGTTTTTGGACTGTAATTTTTACCCTTCAAACTTTTTGACCCTGCTCCTCTGCCAATAGAATTTCTGGGAACACATGTTGGTCTGGCTATCCATCCATCTTGATCCCTGGTGTGGGCCCCCGGCCTGGTGAAAGGGCTTCCCTCAGCCTCCATCCCACTGAATTGGACCTGACAGAAGTTAAATAATAAGTTTTCGCACTGTCCTTAATTTGTCGGCAGCCACCACCCAAGGACTTCCATGATGACTCTGGGGTGTTACACAGTGCCTGGCTCAGCTCAGCGCCAAGACCCTCTTACCCCAACACCCCCACTCTTGGTCTTGATAGAAACCAGGCAAGTCTTCCCCATTCGCATTAATTTTCTTTTCCCTTTCTTTTTAACCTCAGGGAGGTGCAGTGCAAGATGCCTGCTTGATCACATGCGGCTGGCATGGGACTTTCCACCACTGGCCCAGAGAGTTGTTAATCCGGAGCGCAGAGCTGTGCCTTTGTGCATGCTCAGAGCCAGCACTGGCTTTAGCGGCCAGCTAGCTCCAGGTCTGCTGCACACTCTGGGGTCCTCACACATTATATGCGAGTCAGCTTCAACCCCAGCCCCTCCCAAAGCCTTCCTGACAGACCCCTGGGCTAACTTGACATGAAGTTTCTCTGCAAGGCACCATCTGATTGTGTAAGAAAATGATAGGCCGCTTTAAGCAGCAATTTAATTCTTGAATGGGAAAGTACAACATTCAAAAAACTTATGTTGACACATTTGTGAAAAGCCCTGATGAGTATTTACAGTTATTTTCCAAACACAGAATGAAATGGTAAAGAGAAGGAACATCACACCAGTTTTTAAATCTTGTTCTGAAAGAAAAGTTTAACTCTGTGTTTTCCGGGATCTACAGGGCATGGAGTAAGACCTCGTTCATGTTCCTTCTTCTGGGGTTTGAGGGGTCTTCACTTTTCTTCCTTCCTTCCTTCCTTCCTTCCTTCCTTCCTTCCTTCCTTCCTTCCTTCCTTCCTTCCTTCCTTCCTTCCTTCCTTCCTTCCTTCCTTCCTTCTTTCTTTCTTTCTTTCTTTCTTTCTTTCTTTCTTTCTTTCTTTCTTTCTTTCCATCTGTCTGTCTGTCTGTCTGTTTTGTTTTGTTTTTGAGGTTGGGTCTAATATAATTCATGTTGGCCTCAAACTCCTTATGTAACCCAAACATGACCCTGAACTTCTGATGCCTCTGCTTCTCAGTGCCGAGATTTCAGGCTTGGACTCATGCCTTTGATCCCAGCACTTTGGAGGCAGAGACAGGAGGAGCTCTTAGAGTTCATGGCCAGCCTGGTCTACAGAGTGAGTTCCAGGACAGCTAAGGCTACACAGAAAGACTCTATCTTGAAAAAACAAACAAGCCAACAAACAAGCCAACAAACCAAAACTACGATTGGCTTATGCAATGCTGGTCATTGAGCCCAGGGAAAGCATTCTGCTAACTGAGCTACATCCCCAGCTCTTTAGCTGAGGGGGCCTGAGGCAAGGAAGGGCAGAACCTGAGTTTTGCAGGTAGCCTGGGCCTGCTTGCTGCTCTCTAGAGATAGGTGTGAACCTAGAGATAGGTGTGAACTTGGGCGTGGTTACCCAGAGGTGGTTTTGAGATGAGAAGACACAGAAAGGATGTCAGCAGGGGTGAGATGGGCGTGGCGTGGCGTGGATAAGTGGCCAGGAAAAGGGATAGAGGCTTTGTTGGTGTCATTCGCTGTTGCTGCGAAGATACCCAGACAAAAGCCACTTTGAGGAGAAAGGATTTGTCTCAGTTCACAGTTGCAGGCTGCCGTCCGTCCGTGATTGTGGGGGAGGTCAAGGCAGCAGGAACTGGAAGCAGCTAGTCCACCCACAGTCAAGATCGGAGAGAGAGTGAGAATGAATGTGTGCAAACCTGCGCTCAGTCCACATCTTTCTTTTTCGTGTAATCCAGAACTCAAACCTAGGTAACGTTGCCACACACATTTAGGCTGGGTCTTTGCAAGCCAATCAATGCGATCAAGAGGCTCCCAGACACTCTTCTCCGATGGTTCTAGATTGGGTCACATTGACAATGAAAACTGACCATCTCAGAAGACTCTGGAGTTCTTCAAGGAGCAGCCATCTGGGAGGGCTGCTGATGTTACTGAAGGACGGATGAGTCCAGACCATGCTCACTGCACATGTCCCTCCTGCGTCCTCCTTGGTGTTATTTTTACTCAGCAACTTTCCAGAGTGATTTGAACTGACATTTTTTTTTTCTGTTGGATGAACATTCTTGCAGAACACCAGTTGAACCCCTCCCTCAAGCCAACTCTCCGGAAACCCCAGGCCCCCCAACTTTCAGTACATACGTGAAGTATCTTTTATTTTTCTAATATTCAAAGATTCCTCTTTTCAAATGGGGCATGCATACCATAGGGGGAAAGTCTTGTGATCTCCAAAGGAGGAGAAAACCATTGACCCTGCCTACGGCTGGGGATTTTAGAGAGCAGAGGCAGGAACTGGACAAAGGTGAGGGTCATCTCTATGGAGATTGGTTAGCTCTCTGGGCTATCATGGGATACGACAATGGAAGGCCTACTTGCTCTATGCCAGGGAAACGATTATGCGGTGTTCGTTCACCCAATTAGTGCCACCCAATTAGGTATTATTGAAACCCTCCTCTGCCCATCGCTGATTCCAGCTTTGACCTAGACGGCCTGCTGGCTTTGATCAGCTTTGCTACCCTCTGATCTCAAGTGCTGTTCGTTACACTAAGTTCCCTTTGCCCTCACATTTATGTGATCCGATTATAGTTGGACCGTGGCAGAGAGTTAAGTCTCTCATGGCCACCAGGATGTCGCTGCAGCTTCTCTTGATTACGTCTTTGTCTATGGGGGGGGGCACTCTGCAATATGGAAACCTCTTGTTAGCAGCCACCCTTCCCCACAATTAAGTCTCTTACAACTAGCTGTATTAGGAGCAAGAATGTATTAAGAGATCATAGTCTGTACACATGTTACTCAAGGGATTTGTGGGCCATCACAAGACTAGCTGGAGCCCTGTCCCTCTTATCTGCCTAACTTGCTTATCCTTATTCCATTCTAATTTTATTTTTTTACTTATTCACTTTTCATCCCAATCACTGCCCCCTATCCCAGTCACCCTCTCCCACAATTCTTCCTCCACCCCTCCCCTTGTCCTCTGAGTCGGTGGGGGCTCCCCTAGTTATTCTCCCCACCCTGGAACAACAATCAAGTCTCTGCGAGGCTAGGAGCTTCCTCTCCACTGAGTCAGACAAGGCAAGCCCAGCTAGAAGAACATATCCCATGCACAGGCAATAGCTTTTGAGATAGCTCCTGCTCCAGGTTTTTTGGGGGGCTCACAGGAAGACCAAGCTGCACATCTGCTACCTATGTGCATGTAGGCTTAGAGCCAGACTGCGTATGTTCTTTGGTTGATGGTTCAGTCTCTGAGAGCCCTAAGGGGCCAGGTTAGTTGACCTTGTTGATCTTCCTGTGGAGTTACTATCTCTTTCAGGGCCTGAATCCTTCTTCCTATTCTTCCTTAAGAGTCCCCAAGCTCCATCCACTGTTTGGCTGTGGGTGTCTGCATCTGTCTGGGACAGCGGCTGGGTGGAGCCTCTCAGAGGACAACATGCTCCTGTCTGCAAGCATAGCAGAGTCTCATTAATATAACTTGCTTATTTTATACCCAGCACCAAGCCTTGTTGTTCACCTTCCTCTGTGTCTCACACTTTGTCTTGTCAGTCTCTAATCTTCTTTTACACCTAGCCTTCATTCTCACTGCAACATATGTGACCAGCTTGCAGCTTTCACCGCAGGTCCTTCCCCTGCCGCCTACACAGAAAGGCCCTGACTCCATGCAGTTGGGTGTCAGGTTGGCCACAGGTAGATTGTGATGGATAATTTCAATTGTCAGCTTAATCAGATCTAAAAATCAGCCGCAAGACTCATTTCTATGCATGTGTGTATGGGGATTAACTAAGGCAAGAGTCCTCGTAGCACTGTTCCACATGAGACTCTGGACTGTCTTAAATAGAGAGCTAGAGGTGAGTACAACCCTGGGCCCTCCACTTCCTGATTGCTAATGCGACATTACTTCTAGCTCCTGTCACAACGGAACATATATATATATATATATATATATATATATATATATATATAT
>NC_034602.1:45506951-45519157 GCF_900095145.1 Mus pahari
GGAAGGAAGGAAGGAAGGAAGGAAGAAGAAAGAAAGAAAGAAAGAAAGAAAGAAAGAAAGAAAGAAAGAAAGAAAGAAAGAAAGAAAGAAAGAAAGAGTATATGCAATGCAGCGTGTGCATACTTTGTAGGCTGAGGATGTGTGTGCTCGCCTGTGTGCATGTGTGTATATGTCCTGACAAACACAACTGTGGTTAGCCTACTGGGGGTGAGCTTTTATTTTAAGCTCAAGGGTGGACAGGAGAACCCAGGCCTGGACGAAGCAGAAGGATAATAATGAGATGAACCTCAGAAACCCTCCAGTACCCAGGCAAGCCCCAGGGGATTCCTACATGGAGCTTGTCACCTTCAGTTCTGTGAAAGTCTGACTGGTATGCATTTGTGGGGCGACTCGTGTATTCTAGATCAAGAAAGTTCCTGAGCCATCTGGCAACTTCACAGAGATTCTTGGGCATTTGCGGCTTCAGTTCTTCGATATGTTGAAAGCTACGGTGACACTATCTGCCCAGAGGTCACTGGGCCTTCACTTAGTAAAGTACCTGCTGATCTATACAAACTGAAAGTGTGAGAAGTTATGGCTTCTCAAATCTTCCTGCTAGAATGATTGTGGCGCAGGGCTCTGCCTGCTGTACTCGCCAATCAGGAAATAAGCTAAGGCTAAGAAAGCCCCTTTGATGGAAGAGACTCTGAAGCTGACAGAGACAAATGCACAAAGATGTATTTTGAGCATCTAGATCCTGCTATGCCTGAAGCATGTTGTATCTGAAGTTCTATGCTGCAGTGGGCACTGGATGATTTTGAGTGTGAGTCGTCTCTTTCTGTTCTGACTGTAGGACCTCTCTACGGCATGACTTGCACGGGGAGCTGGTGTTCTGTGCGACACTGCAGTAAGGCACTGGCAGAGGGCTATCGTGGGAGGGGTAGTAAACCCTCTCCGCTGTCCAGCTCCTGTTGGGTCAGTCAGTGACAAAGAGGTAACCGTGAGCTCTTAGCATCCAATAAGCCCAGGGAGTCTGGGTTGGTGACAATGGCACCTACTGAAGAAGGCCTGGAAAGTGCTAGGGAGCCTCCCATGCCTCTTCCCAATCATTTCCCTCTTCTCCGTCATCATCATGAAGAAGGACAATACATACAGGCATGGTAATTACATTTCTCCCTGCTGAGGCAAAACTATCTGACAAAAACAACCTATATAATAGAATAATAGATGATTCCCGCCCCCTCTCTCTCACTCACTCTTGGAACTCTCGAAGCAAGGCCATTACCAGATATAACCCTTTGTCTTTGGACCTCCCTAGGACTAAACCAAAACCAAAACCAAAACAAGAACACATTTGTTTTATTTATAAAGTACTATGTCAAGTTTACCTCTACAGTACTCCAAACATATTAAAGCACCAGGCAAGGTACAGACTCAGTGCTTTTGTGGTTTCAATGAGCATGTAATTCATCTAGGACTCACTGAAAACAGGCAGAGGAGGTTAGAAGAAAACACACACACACACACACACACACACACACACATACACACACACAGAGAGAGGCAGGATTTCTTCAAATTAATTTTCTAATGCATTTTCAATAACTACATCATTAGATTTAGCTGAAGTTTTTCAAACGTATTTATTGTGTGTCAATAACTCTTTTCTTAATATCTATTAATAGTTTAACTAGAAATGACTACAGGGCCAGGGGGCATCAGAGAAAGGCACTTGCCTCCAAGTGCAATGACCTGAGTTCAAGCCCTACAACTCATATGGTAGGAGATGAGAACCAATGCTACAGGACATCCTCTGACTTCAATGTGTATGACATCACACACACACACACACACACACACACACACACACACACACACACACATACACACACACACACACACACACACACACACACACACACTGCAATATGAGAAAGTCTGTCATAGATAGGTACATCTACCTACAGAGGAGACTAGAAGGCCAGACACCAGGAGAAGAAGATAGCCTCAGAGGGTTCAAAAGAGGAGTGAGGAAGGATGCATGTAAGAGATGGGCAGGCAAGCAAGGAGATGGGGAGGTACCAGGGCATGTGAGAACCCCTGGTTTCTAACCACAGAGAGCTGGACAGGAGGGGTCTCTGGGAAGTGCAGCCCCTGGAGTAGAGAGAGAAGAACAGATCCAACAGGAACTGGAAGTAATTACCAAGGATGAGGGGAATGATGGGGGAATCGCCAGGTGAGTGACAATGTCCACCTGCCCTACAGAAGTTCCCACTGAGCTCCTTAGGGACATCAGACCTGAGGGTCCAAGTTCAAGACTGCATGTATAATCAGGGACAAACTTAAAACTGTACAAATTAGGACCACAGAGTCTCTGCCAGTGTGAAGCAAAATTCCATAGCCAATGTCACCTCCGGCCTAGACCCAACCAATAGCCCTCTAACTAGTCTCACTGAGCCATCTGGTCTCGATTAAAATTCAGCGTTAATTGCCGATAACAGATCTGCCCTTCTCAAGATTTATTGGGTGTAAAGAATACCAGTGATGGAGTAGAAGGTCTGAGTCATGGCTTTGGGACATTGTCAAGAGAAGTTTTAACTCCTATGACTCCAGTTCTGTAATTGTACAATGGACTATTCCCACCCCATTCCCTGCCCCCACACCCTTGAGACAGTTTCTCAAGTGTCCTAAGTTGGACTAGAACTCATTATGTTGCTGAAGATGACCTTGAACTCCTGGCTCTTCTCTCTCTACCTTCCCAGAACTAGAATTACAGGTTAGCCCTGCTGTGTCCATCTTTTGTAGTATTGGAAATAGCACCAAGGTCTTTGTGAGTACTGTGCACATACTCTACCAAATGATCTATAACCCTGGTCCACAGTCTTATCATTTTAGATGAAGTTTTTGCTTAGCCATAGCCCTGACCCCAGAGAGAGAGAGAACATCACTAAGGTTCATATCACCCACCCAAGGCATCCCACACCAGGCATTCACAGAGTAAAGCAGTTGCAGATGGCCTTGGGAACATCAAGCCAGCCTCTTGAAAAAGACACCCTAGACATGAAGCAGAAGAGAAAAGAGGCTAAAGCCCAGCGACAGAACTGGCTCAGAACCGTTTCCCAAGGACCACCTTGCTCACAAGGCATTGAGTTTCCAAATTGATGGCCTTACCTGCAGATCTTTTTCCCTGATGCACCAGGGTTTCACATCCTTCCTTAGACCATCAGTTCTTACCCCCAAGAGAGGCATTTGGAGAGACATGACCCTAAATAGAGTAGCTCACATGAAGCCCATTCATGCCTTCCATTGTTGAAAGTAGACTATAGGCTGGGTGGTCAGTTTCACAGAAGGAGGTGACTCCCTTTAGCTTTCTCAGGTGTTTCATGACTATAACACAAGCCTGCCACAAAGGGTCTATTGTTAGCATAGGACCTAGTTATACAAGTTAAATGCTTGGTAAATAGTATACTCAATAAGGACCATTACACTGTCATCATCATCATCATCATCATCATCATCATCATCATCATCATTGCTATTATTTAGTTTTATGAGAGAGCATGTCACTCTGTGGTAACGCTGGTCTGGAACTCACATCAGTCCTCCTGTCTTAGTCTCCTGTGTGATGGGTAAAGGTGTGCCAGAACGCCTGACCTCTGCCTTATCATTATCTTTTAATTCCTGTTACTTACAGAGTATTTCAGTTCTAGTTTGATTTCCTCTTGATGTGAGAAAATACCCAGGCTAAAAGCAACTTGAGAAGGAAAGAGTTATTTCAGCATACGGATTACAGCCTATTATCCAGGGAAGCCAGGGTGGGAGCTCAAGGTGGGAACCTGAAGGTAGGAACTTGAGCAAAAACCACAGAGAAAAGCTGCTTACTGACTTATTTCTTCTGGCTCACACTCAACCAGCTTTCTCATACTGCCCACAACTACCTGCCTAGGGGTGACACCACCCACAGTGGACTTGGCTCTCCTGCATCAATTATCAATTAAGACTCCCTCAGATAACTCTGGCTGTGTCAAGCTGACTCTGCAATGAACCAGGAGACTGCCCAGCTGAGAAGAATATGTCAGTGTGTGTCAGCACGGTGACTGTACATGGACTTGTCACAGAAATGAAAGTCACTTTGTTTGCATGACTCCTGATGGTTCATCTTTGTCCTTGAAAGTCATCACATTCCTTTACTGTCTTCCTTCAGCCCCAGTCTGTAAGATTAGCTAGACTGGGGGCTGGCTCATTTCAGCCAATTGCTCAGCCCAAATTCAATTTTAATTTTCTATGACAGACCTGTTGCTTTCAAAATCTGTTGAGTGAAAGGGACAAGGGTCGGGTGCAGAAGGTGTATATCAATGACTTTGGGGCATTGCCAGGGGAGTCCTCAGTCTTCTGGCTTCGACAGCCACACTCCTGGACTCCATGGGACTCATTGTCTCTATTTCCCCTATCCCTTTTGAGGGGAAGAAATACCTTGGATCATTCCATCATTTCCCCCTCTGAGTAAGTGGGAAAGTTGCCCATTCATCCCTCTAAGGATTTAATTAGTGAGGTCTTTGGCAGGTCCCTCTAAGATGGAAGGAGCTGGAGATTCCATAGCCTAATCCAGGCCAGCCTCATCTCCGGCCTGGACTAGGGCAACACACTTCTAACTAGTCCCACTGAGCCTGGTCTGACCTCTAGCACACTCTGAACCAAAATTTTCCCCAAATGCAATATGATCCCATCTCTTTCCTTGTCAGGAACTCTCAATTGCTTTTCATGATCCTGAGACCCGGATCCATGATCTTTACCAGAGTTTGATTCCTTGCGTCTGTCTGTGCTGAGATAGAGAGAAGGCAGACTTGGAATGCGTGGCTCACGTGCAGCACAATCCAGCCACTTGAATGCAAGACAGCGTGTGCAGTTCTGCTTCTGGGCAGCTTCCCTCCCCCAACCTCAGAGCTCCTTGTTATCACCCTTAACCCAATAGGGTCCATTCCTGCCTCCTACTGCAGTGTAGGACAGGGACTATCCAACACCTACCACAGCACCAGAGGGGAATCTGATAAAGATGCAATGCTTGTTTTTAAACACTGGGTTTCTTACATGAAGATGGGGATCTCAGAGGAAAAGCTCATGGGAGAAACGAGCAGACACGTTGGTTGTAATTCCCTGGATTGCTGCAGGCTAAATTACTCCAGCCACAAGCACACATCTGTTGGTTTCTTTTTTAAATATGATGCTGTTAGGAATTACTTTCCTTAATCTTAATGTTCCCTTCCCATCTCTTACACTCTTCATTAGAAGCTGCTGTCCTTCCTGAACTTCCCACAAAGCCACAGTCTCTCTTAAGTCACAGAGGAATCTCTCGTCAGATTCGAATGGAGTAGGGGAAGAGTTCACCTCCCACCTCATAGCCATTCTGCATCTCCCTGGGGTCTGGGAATGAGAGAGAGAGAGAGAGAGAGAGAGAGAGAGAGAGAGAGAGAGAGAGAGAGAGAAAGGAGAGGCTGTAGATATGCTGCTCAAAATGTTGATGGTCCCTGTTAAACACAGAAAGTGATAGTTTAGTGAATGTTTAGACAATTTCACTCCAGTAGTACATCTAAGACCATAGTCAGAGAGCTGGTCACAGTGAATGAGGCAGTAAGGACCTTATTGGACGCTTTTTAAATCACACACGTGCCAATGCTGAGGACAGACATATGACATATTTTGACCATGTTTTCCCACTCCTTCAACTCCTCTCAGATCCTTTCTACCTCCCCACTCACACAACTTCATATCTTTTCTCTCTCTGTTTCATTTGGAAATGTGTGTGTGCGTGTGCTCTCTCGAGTTCGAGCACACGCATGCACATGCATATGTGTGTGCATATGTGTATTCATGTCCTCTTAGAGGATAGGAGAGGGCACCAGCTCCCGGGAGCTGGAGTTACGGTGGGTCATGGGCCACTTACCATGGATGCTTGGAACAGCAAGCTCCTTTAGTCACCAAGCTAGCTCTCCAACCCCAGGAACCATATTTGTGATATAAAGCCCGTAACTTGAAGTTAGCCACAGAGAACCATCGAACACACTAATTGGAGAACCATCCCTGAAAATAACTGCAAAATGTAAACACCGTGAAAGGGGAGCTTTGCAGAGTTGGGGCGGGTCTGTAGAGACTGAGACGAGGCACTTGGACAAACATACGTTCTGAAAGGATCTTAAATCACAACACTGGGGCAGTTGGTGTGGCTTGAATGAGACCTGTCCATCCTGTCACGGTGTGGATCAGCGTTCATTTCCCTAAGGTGACCACTCTCTGTGGGGAAACGGAGAGCATTCTTATGTTTAGGGCCCGCATACTGCATATTAAAGAGGCACTAGGTTTCAAGCAATTCAGGAAAAATCATAACGTTCTGGTTGAAGTAGGCCAGGTAGATGATTCAGTCTTGGTACATGGCCCAGGGATGCAGCGTTAGCAAGCACCTCGGGGCTCAAGGGGAAAATGTGGGCACATGGGGGTCACCATGGTCTCTACATTCACACCATACCTCTTCATCTGTTAGTCCCTGATAGCTGAGTTCTTTAAATTCACAGCCCAAATACGGGCTCTGCTCTAGTGTCTCAGATACTTTGAACTTCTAAGTATTTCCCACACAGATCAAGATAACCCACCCTTACTGAAATCCTACGGTGCTAGGTGCTGGTGATACTTCTAGTCAGGGTGCTTGTCTTACGGTCTTCTCCATCTGTATTTCAGAGGTTGTCACAGGAAGTCAGTATTCAGTTGGGGTCACCCCATATATTGCTGGGGAAATTTAGGGCTGCCTAAACATTTCCTGATTCTAATCTTGGGTTATCTGCTCCATTTCTCCTTTTTCCTAGAGTCCCTTTCCTTGCAAGAATCTTCTTTAAACCCAAAGAAGGTGACGTGAAGTGCAGTATGTTTTATGTCATACTGGAAAATGTGTAGGGGAGGTGGGAGGAGAGATCACAGCTCCTGGGGGTGTCATTTTATAGGAAGAACGTGGGTATCAGGATCAGAGAGGCCCGGGTGCAAATATGGGTGGGTCACTTACGATTTGAGTAAGTGTTCAGAGTTAAAGGTTTCTGTCTGTAACACAAAGACCATTTAGTTCTGAGGGTTATGTCTTAAGGAGAGGTACAGTAGAACTCATGGTTTCTTGCCATGGGAGGCCTTCTTAAGATTATAGGAAAATTTCAGCTCTCTGCCTTTCTGCTTGTTCCTCTGGGGTAACCCTCAAGTCACCTCAGAAGCAAGCCTTGTTTCTATGGAGATGTGTGTAAGGTAAACAGATCTGAAAAGGGGAAGCCCAGACAACCATCCCTACACCCACTCATACTCAGCCCGCTGCCTCAGCAGAAATGTTTCCAAAGAAATGCTTTTCAAAGCTTTCGGGAAGGCCCCCAGATGCTTTCAAAGTTTCTCCTGTATCTCCACTGTCCTACTCTTGAAGTGAGCAATGATTAAAAACAGATAATAATGAACTTCACGTAAGAATGGATCAAAAGTAGAGTCATACAGGTTCTCCTGTGTCTAATATAATTAGGCTGACACACTGTTGAGGCCAAATGATGGCTTTTTCTCTTTCTTTTCCTTTCCTGCATGTGCACAATTATTTGAAGAACTTGGAGTAAGTAAAAGAGTACAAGAGACCTACTCGGTGTCAGTGTTCATCCAAACAGCTTACTTTTCTTCTGAAACTCGGGTTTCCCTCTTTTGCTTCCTTGCACCCCATAACATCATTACTTGTAGATTTCAAAGGATAGCTGTGTCTTTGAACGTACACAGAAGTCAAGGCACATAGATCACACTAACTTCACATAATGACGAGCAGCAAGCCCCTTGTCCCTTTCCACTGAATAATACCTTCTTCGGTAAATCCTTTAGAAGTACAAACATTATGCATCCAATCAACTCCCTTTGAAAACGTGCCCCAAATAAATTAGCTGCCTTAGAAACCTATTAACTCAAGCAGCTATTGGGTAATAGACATTTCTAAATTAGACTTAACTTTAGAACTCTCTTCTAGAGATCTTTAGATCTCTAAAGACTTTAGAGCTCTTCAGTGATCTTCGATTTATGGGTATGTTAACATTCACTTAAAAGACTAATAACAGAATGATTTCCTCCTCTCCCTGTCAAACACAAGGGCCAATTTTTGATGAGTGAAAATCAACTCCTGTCTTAGCCATAACATCCCCAAGGTGCGACACCTGAAATGACACAGCAGAGACATAAATCACAGAAATAGAAACTCGCGAAATGACAGCTGACCGTGGTAGACACTCTTGCTGTTGCTCACACCGCATAAGAGAAAGAGAGAAAGGGTATCTAATAAGCCTCCGTCTGTTTCCCTATGAGTCAGTGTGCAAGCCTTGAATTTCCCACAGGCCCCATCGAAAAGTCTAGAAGCAGAAAACTTCAGTATTAGGTTCACACAGTGGGAAGAAGATTAACAAAAGATTTTTCTCAAAAACAAGCCATCGAGATGTCCCTGAGCAGACCAATTAATGTTACCATCCTCAAAGTGAACACAGAGCCTTAGCTAGAGGAGAACAAGGTCCCACAGTTAACAGAGGAAACTCCCGGGTGCCTGACCAAAGCTATCTTTAGCTACATCCACCAGGGTCAGAGAGAAAGTCTAGGCCACTGATAACAAACATCTCTAGTTCCATCTGCTAACATCAGACCCAGAACAGAGAGTCGAGGGGAAACCCAGAGTCTTTCCCTTTGTCTACAAATAAATCTGCTAGATGCATTGCTCGAAGCCTCCAGTAGCCACAAAACCATAGAACCTGCCAAGTCTTGGAGCTGGAAAATTATAGAAGAGGAAGCTGCAGTTAAAGGGAATAAAATGACTCTCTCAAGGTCACAGAAAAACCACACTACCCTTCACCGCGTGTGTCTTGAATGGAAATAGTCTTTTTCTGACATAAATGAAATCAAACCGAATGAGTGTGCTATGTGTCAGCAGATGCTGCGCCCCATGCAGCTAGCTCATTGCCTAACAGAGGAAATGTGGATTCGTAGAACTAGCTTCCTACTTTGAACGCTATTTTTCCTGTAATTGGGTAAGGCTGGGGGCAAACTCTGGTCAGAGCCTGCAGAGATAAAGGGGAAGCTGTGCAAACACAGACATATCAACTGCAGGTTCAGTGAAGACTTCCAGAGCATGTACCACTCTGGGATTATATTAAACATGGCCTGCACAGGAGAGGCAGTTCAGATGCACAGAACAAGCTTAAGACACACACCACCTTTTCCTTCAGGAACAACTGAACTCTAAGAGATCATCAAAGATCATAGACAGGACTGAGATGTTCAGGCCTCAAAGCAATTGCCCTGCCAACCTGAGGAGCCAAGTTTGATATATAAAACTCATGTAAAATACATAAAGGAACACCACACACACACACACACACACACACACCCAAATGCAAAGATTAGGTACTGACCATGACCCCCAAAAAGAGACGTGTGAAATCATTGGGTACTGGAAAAGTCAAAGGCAGCTTGGCTCAGGTAGGTAGGGACTTGGAAGGTTGGGTTGGAGCAGCAGGTACAAGAGAGATGTCTTGGGAATGTCTAAACAGACACAAAGTTTCTGAGGTAGAAACTAGCGTGCCCCTGAGGAGGCTGGTAGAGAGAGAGAGAGTGCCCCGGAAGCAGGGTTTGAAGACATATTGGAAAATAGCATGGGATCTAGATCTGTAGGGGATATGACAGCTGAAGTAACAAACCAGAGACAGGACTCTAGATCCAGTTCCTTGGAAACACCCCTCTCTCTGGGTGTTTGAGGTAAATGACAGATGGGCATCAGTCAGAATCACCCAAGTGTCATGGATTCACCTTCATATCATGATGGACTCCAACCTCTGGACCAGATACTGGTTAAAATGAGCACTCAAGCGATAACTCCTTCTTTATACCACCACTCCCAAATAGGGAAACTATTTTTAGAAATCCCTTTCTACATCAAAGGTCCTAATTCAGTGTCAAACCTACTAAATATTGATAAAGCTTTGACAATTCCTTCTCTTTTAACCTTAAACCAACCACCACCACCCTCTCTGCCTCGTCCCTCCCTTACCTGTTAACTCTGACTACTGGTCTTTAGATGTCATCCACCTAGCTTGTCACTTGTTGGGTTGGAGCTTGCTGGTTAGGCTAAGCTGGTTGGTTAGTGATGCTCAGAGATCCTCCTGCCTCAGCCTTCCTGTGTTGTGACCCCAGCATGCACCACGACATGTACCACCACACCTGGCCCGTGGGCTCTAGACAGGGAACTCAGGTCTCCGCAAATACACTTCGGCAACTGAGCTAATTAGCACTTAAACTTAGCAACTCCTCCCGCTCGAGCCCCTGCTGATGACTTTCTACTATTTCCTCAAATTTCAGAAGAGAGAGGGCTGTGGGGAGAGGTAGATGGAAGTGCCGAGGGATGGAGGATGGAGCCATCTTCAGTAGGAGACTTAGTCCATGGTTAAAGCATGGCCTCCCCAAATGTCTGATCTATACAAATGTTATTTATAATAGTTCTGATTTTAAACTTGGATTCATAGCGAAGCTTGAAGCAGACAGAGCAAAATTCCAGACTGAAGAAAAATTACAGCTGGGAAAACCATTTTAAACTAAAACAACCAAGAAAGCCTTCCAACTTGTTACTCACATTGGGAATTCAAAGAAGGTGAAGGTCCGTGGCCAAGAAGACAATGCTTTGGGAAACTGCAGGGATGGAAAGTCTCACCTCCACCGGGAGCCCTGTCATTGGCCTAGATCACATCCGAATGGAGCAGTAACATCCTTTACCACTGTCTCAATGGGGCACACACCAGCAGAGATCTCTTGTTCCCCACCAAGAGTCAAGACTAAAATCTGAGCGCTCGGAAGGAGGGTACCAATTCTCCTCTGGCCTCTGGCCACCAGCTTACATACTTTCTCTCTGTCCCTGTCTGCCTTCAGACTGAAGGTATCCTGCTCTGAGTTCCTCAGTCACTCCAGGCATCTGTGCTCTCAGAGGAGGAGGAGGAAGAACACAGAAGAGAGATCGATGCTGAGCCCTTCGCGGGGTACCACTCCAACTCTAGACAGGAGAGCTGTCAGGGCCATGGCTTGTGGTAGAAAGACGTGGCTGAATCGGAAGACACAGCCTCATGTAGGGACAACGCTGAGGGATGAGAAGGGGAGGAGGGGCGGATTGGGTGGAATGGTAGGGTAAGAGGGTGGCTGTGGTCAGGGGAAATGGAGAGGGATAAAGCCTAGAAGCTCAGTCATGCCTCTCAGACGCATATCAGGGCCGCCCATCTTCCACTTCTACTTAATGGCCAAATTTACCATGTTATCTTTGTTTGTAAATAAAGATTTATTGGCGCGGAGTCATGCCTGTTATCTGTGTCTGCTTTCTGCAGCCTCTTTTTAGGTCACGGTTTGCTAACCATTGCAATGGATGGTGGCTACAGCAGAGAAGCAAGGGACAGAACAAAGCTGGCAAAGGATCTCTGAGATAACCCCTGGCTGTCCTTCCACAAAACAAACAACAAACAGGCAAACACCTCATAAGAGACTATCTAGAAGGTTCCCTTGTTCCTGACATAAATTAGTCATCACATGGCTGTAGGGGGTCAGCTGACCTGAAGTTGGGAGAAAGAGGATGCGTTTGAGACGAGAGGGCTGTGACAACTGTCTGTGAGCTTGGCAGGATGATGACTCTGCCCGTGGGGTGCCAGTATGACCAATGGCCGAAGACCATCGTTCTTTCACACTAAGGAGAGGCGTGGACCCGAATGCCTGCAGCCCTCTCTTGGGTGCCTCGTTTCTAAGCCTGAAGCACACTAACTTAACTTCTCGGATCCTAGCGGCAACCCCAGGAAAAAGGGAAGGAAATGACATTCTGTGCTGAGGGACTGAACCATCAAAGGACTTAACCTAGACGTCACTACGTAGTAAGGTTCCTGACATGGGCAGAATGTTGTCTGTCGCCATACACTAGGTTTTAGAAAACAGAACTTTTCCATTCTGTCCAGCAGTTAGGAAGGGGAAACTGACACAGCTATAACAGGAAATTGGAACTTGGTTTGCAGAAACTCTGATGACCTCAGCAGTTTAAGGCTCATGACTCAGTGACTCCACTCCACTTTTCCACCCACTTTCTCCTTAGTAAAACAACTTAGTAAAAAAAAAAAAAAAAAAAAAAAAAAAAAAAAAAAAAAAAAAAAAAAAAAAAAAAAAAAAAA
>NC_034602.1:45519188-45582876 GCF_900095145.1 Mus pahari
CTCCACTCCACTTTTCCACCCACTTTCTCCTTAGAAAAAAAACAAAACAAAAACAAAGAAAGAAAGAAAAGAAAAGAAAAGAAAAGAAAAGAAAAGAAAAGAAAAGAAAAGAAAAGAAAAGAAAAGAAAGTGCCAGTCCTAATCAGCCCCGCCTTCCTAGCTCCCAAGGTATTCTGCACAGGCCCACATTTTAACCAACAGGTGGCACTAAGATGGATATATCACAAATACTCATTATCTGATGATGAATGAGCTAGGTCCTAATTAAAGCCCCTTCATTATCGCTTCCCTCTGGTCTAATTGAACTGTTATTAAGTAGGTCCTGAGTGGTTTTACCTCCAGGCCAATTCTCTCTCCCTGGAGTGGTAGCACGGAAAGAATTCCAGAGGAATCCTGGGACATGGATTTTGGCTCTCCTACTAATTAGATGTGTTGGCCAAGTCAATCTGTCTGGGATATTTGTCTTTAAAAATGAATGAGTTGGACTTACTGAATTTTTGTTTTCCAGGCTTTGAAACAAACAAACAAACAAACAAACAAACAGTTGTACACTACCAGGAGATACGACTTCTCACCAAGCAACTTCATACATTCCAAGAAAACCAGGAATTCAATAAATGAGGTCTTTGACAAGATATTCAGAGTGCGAGCCAGCACAGATGGCTGGAGGGCCATTTAGCCATGGACAGCGACAGTTCTAAACCTGTGTTTACTGTTGACCACCAACTTCATGAAATGATTACAGATGTATATAGCTAAGAAGTCAGTCACAGAGCAGGATGTTAGCACCTTTGTTCAGTTGATTTTGAACTTATCTATAATCTTTAGAAATGTATTGCAGTCTTTGTATACAAAACAAAACAGGGTCTGGAGAGCTGGCTTAGCTGTTAAGAACACCGCTTTCTCTTCCAGAGGACAGATGTTCAATTCCCAGCATCCTGCTGTTGTTCTAGTTTCAGAGTATCCAACAGCGTCCACAGGCACTGTGTGGTGGACAGACATATATGAAGGCCAAACACCCAGGCACATATAAATAAATAGATCTTTCCCTAAAAGCATAGAACTGGGAAGGAAGGGGAAGCAGCTGAGGCTAGAACCCAGTAATCATTTTCTATATGCCAAGACGCTTATCTTAAAAAACAAAACAAAACGATCCAGAGACAAAATCGCCTGGGGATCCATCCCATATACAGTTGCCAAACCCAGACACTATTGTGGATGCTGGGAAGTGCTTGCTGATGGAAGTCTGATATGGCTGTCTCCTGAGAGGCTCTGCCAGACCCTGACAAATACAGAGGCAGAAGCTTGCAGCCAACCATTGGACCGATGGAGGAATTGGAGAAAAGACTGAAGGAGCTGAGGGGGTTTGCAGCCCCATGGGGGAAGCAACAGTGTCAACCAGCCAGACCCCTCAGAACTCCTGGAGACTGGACTACCAACCAAAGAGTACACGTGGAGTCCGCATATGTAGCAGAGGATGACCTTGTTGGACATCAGTGAGGGGGGCAGACCTTGGGCCTGAGGCTGTTTGATGCCCCAGTGTTGGGGAATGCCAGGGCAGGAAGGCTGGAGTGGGTGGGTGGGTGGGAGGGGGAGTACCCTCATAGAGGCAGGGGGAGGGTGGATGGGATAGGGGATTTCCGGAGGAGAGACCTGGAAAGGGGAAAACATTTGAAATGTAAATAAAGAAAATGTCCAATAAAAAATATATATGTGTGACAAAAACCCAATAATTTCCTGTAAAAATCTACCAGTAGTCACATGCCTTATATCCCAGCACTCCTGAGGCCAGCATAGGCTACTTAGTGACTTCCAGCCCAGCCAGAATTTCATAGTGAGACTCTGTCTCAGAAACAAAACAAAATCTGCTATTAATCTCTTCTATAGTTAGGGAGTTGGAGACTTGGATAGGCCAAGCTTCTCATCCAGTCACCCAGTGCTGAGCAGTAGGAGCAGAAATGTGTCTCCCACTTTACATAGACCAAGCTCCCCCGGGGCCTAAGAAAGCCTGTAAAAGAGAGAGAGAGGGAAACGCCCTTGGTGTCTGATTCTGCTCTGGAGTCAGAGTTGAACCCTTTGGGTCCTCTGAGGAAGAGTTGTCCTCTCCATGAGTTTGCCAACCCTTTGTGCTGCTAAAAATGGAAACCCAAATTGGTCTACGGAGACTGAGGCTTTCTGCTAGGAAAAAGCAGTTGACTGGGCTTTTATCTGTGGTGCCGAGCAAATTCCATTCTGGAAGAGGAAGGTCTCCACAAGTTACGCCCTCAAGTTCTGGGTCTACCATGGCCGACGGCGGGAGGGGGCTCTCACGTTCATAGTCTTGGGCCTTCCTCTGGTGGATGGAGGGAAGGAACGGCTGACAGTTTGGAGGAGACAGTCAAGGAGAAGCCAGTGGGGAGGGGAACAGGGAGCAGGGAGTACTGTGAGTAAGAGGCTGGGAGCCTGAGGGTCATAGAAGGCCCAGGGATGGCCGAGGGGTCATGGGCAAACTCTGGGATGTGATTGGTCTTGATGGTGAGCTTAAATTTCCCCAGAAGATGGAGGTTCAAAAGTCAGGTGAGCCCGTGCCTCAGACTGAAGGAAGTACTAAGTCTATTTTCGGCATCAGAGAAACCATTCTGATGTGGAAACATTCACAAGGAGACAGGACAGCTATGTCCATATCCTTGGAAGAACTCTGGGGTCCCTAAAAACCTGTTGGTTTGGAAGTGGGAGTCATGTCTTTTGCCTATTCTAGAAAAGTCATGACCTTGAAAGGTTGTTATGGAGTCAGCAACATGGGTTCTATGTAGTTACCACATTCCAAGGACCAAGACTTAACTCTAGCCCACAGGGCAGCTGAAACCACCCAGCGGAATGCTGTATAACAGGACTTGGCTTTTCTGCAGACCCTCCAACCACAAGCCCTTGGCTGCTGCCAGCAGGCTAGGTGATCGCACCATTACATCTTGCTTTAATGGGAAACGCTTTCCCTGTCCCGCTGGGTAATCGGCTTTGCCATTTTTGTTGCATGGTCAGTATCAAGAGTGACTTGGAGCTATGTTGGCTCCCTGGGTGAATGTGACAGAAAGAACAGCCAGATTAGGGAAGAAGACAGGTGAATTTTGTTCCAAGATCAAGACAGCTCCTTCTTGGGTAGCACAATCATAGGACATGGTGTGTGTGTGTGTGTGTTGTAACGACTGGTAGGGGAAAGCCTATTAATATGCTGAAGCATCTCTAGACGCCATGTAGTTTCCTTTTTCTTATTTTGGTGTCAACTGTAGTCCATGGTTATTATCCATCTGTAGTAGATTCCTAGAACAACCATGACAAATCACCACAAACTTGACAGCTTAAAAGAACAGAGACGATTCCCCCACAGAGTCTGATGTCCAAGTGTCTCTCTGGAGGCTGACAAAGAAAACTCACTCCGCATCTCCCAGATTCTAGCCCATCTCGGCAGTCCTGAGTGTCCCCTTGGTCTGTGTCTGTACCCTCCAGTCTCTGCTTCCATCTTCGTCCTGACTTATCTTCTCTAGATGTGTGTCTCTTTCTCCATCCCATTTTTGGATTTAGGGCCCGTCTGGATAAGCCACGATGATCTCATCTTGGAATCCTTTATGTAATTACCTTTGAAAAGACCCCCTTTCCAAAGAAAACCATGTTGGTGAGTTCTGTTTAGACTTGAGTTGGGGTGGGGTGGGGGGCATAAGGTACCTTTTCATTTGTTTAGTGTGGAGGGTGTGCACGTGAAGACATGCCATAGCACACACGTGGAGGTCAGAAGACAACCTGTGGGTGTCTGCTCTCTCCTTTCAGCATGTGAGCTGCAAGGGTCAAACTTAGATCATCACACTTGGCAGCAAGCTCCTAGCGTGACACCCACAGAGCCACTTCAGGGACCCAAGAGAGTCTTTGAATTAAAGGGCTTGAAGATTCCTTGCGAACTCAGACTCAGACTCGAAAGGACAAATGGTGGCAACAGACCCAGAGCCACCTCAGTGTGGCCAGAGCAGCATTGTGGCTGGAACATAGACAGAAACTTTGCATCAGCCCAGACTCTACTGCCTTCCCACTCAGCAGCCCACAGCAGTCTCTAAGTGCTGGGTGAAGGTCTGGTATGGTTTGACTCTGTCCCTTAAGACTTTGTATGTCAGAAGCTTAGTCTCCATGATGTCATTTGTGACTTTATATAAAAAAAAAAAAATCAAGGGGCTAGGGTATTGGCTCAGGCTGTGAAGTATTTGCTGTGTAAACACGAAGACTTGCATTTCGACATTTAGAGCACATGGAAAAAAAGATCCAAGCACAGCAGGGTGTGCCTGTGAACTGAGCTTTGGAGAGACTCAGACCAGTGGGTTCCTGGGGCTTACTGGTCAACCATGGTAGCTCCTCTCTAAGCTCCAGATTCATTGAGACTATCTAAAAGAAAGAAAGAAAGAAAGAAAGAAAGAAAGAAAGAAAGAAAGAAAGAAAGAAAGAAGGAAGGAAGGAAGGAAGGAAGGAAGGAAGGAAGGAAGGAAGGAAGGAAGAATAGAGTGATCCAGGAAGATACCTGATTTGACTTCTGGCCTCTAAACATAAGGTGGGCCTATCTATCTCTCTATTTATCCATCCATCTATCTATCTATCCATCTGTCCATCTATCTATCTATCCATCCATCCATCCTTCCTTCCATCCATCCATCCATCAATCCATCCATCCATCTATCCATCATCTATCTATCTATCTATCTATCTATCTATCTATCTATCTATCTATCTATCTATCTATTCTACCTATCTGTTATCTATCATCTCTGTGATCTCTCTCTCAAACACACACATACATACATACATACACACACACACACACACACACACACACACACACACACACAAACCTAGCATACTTGCAGTCAAATTCTGAGCAAATGTCAGTACCACAATCTTGGACTTCCTACCTCCCCAAACTACAAGTCAATGAAGCTTCTAGTCTTTATAAATTAGTTCATCAGCCTCAGGTATTTTGTTGTAGCAACAAAACAGACCTAGATAAATCCTCTCTCCCCTCAGCATGACATGATTTTGTCCTAGTCTTTAAATGCCAGGCCACCAAATTCCTCACTGATGTTACAACAGCAGCATCCTACAGATCTTCACTTCTGGTCTTTCCTTCTTCCAACTCATCCTTGACCCCCCCCCCCCCCGCCTAAGCATTATTCCTACGTGAGTATTAAGATTTCTCAAGGTCTGTTCACTGTCCTGAGGACACTCTTCAAACCTCTGGTTGGGTACCCTAAGTCCTCTTTGAGCAGCAGTTCGCCTCCCTTGGCAGTCATAGCTGAACTCCTGCCTGAAGTGTTTTGTGCTCCAGCTGTGCGCATCCTCAATGGTTTCCAGAGCCCAGCAAGCCCCGTTCCTGGCTTTTGGAGGCTGAGGGACAGATAGATTCAAGTCTTAACTTCCAGACCTCCAGAATGTGACCTTGTTTGGAGAATGGATCTTGACACATAAGTAAATTTAGGTATCATAATGACATCATCTTCTGTGACCTGAGTGGGTCCTATATGCAGTGACAGATCTTCTCAAAAGAGAAGACACATATTTGACCCAGAAACATGCAGAAGGAAAGGTCAAGTGAAAGTGGGCCAGGGCTCAGTGACATGCATGCTCAGAGTGAGCCAACAGAGGCTGGAAGAGACAAGTGTTCTCCCTAGAGAAGGAGCTGGCTTTGCCAACAGCTTGACTTTGGACGTCTATCTCCAGAATCATAAGAGAATGGGTTTCTATTATTGTAAGCTACCTGGTATATGGCCATTTGTTAAACAGCCCTAGCAAACCAGTTCCCACGGGAGATCATGTCAGGAGCCCAGTGTTCCAGTAACCATCTCCCAGGTGCATAGCTAAAGGAGTGAACATCTTAAGTCCCCACCAAATGTAGCACAACAGAGGACCACCTGCCAGAGGGGTGTCTTTCTCTTATTCATACAGAAGCACATAACGAGACAGAAGGAGCATGTCTCGTTCTTGGATGGTCTTTATTTTTAATTTATTTTCTTAAAGTTTTCATTTTTTTTTAAACTGAAAAGAAAATTGGAAAAGAGCAGGAATAGAGAGATCATTTCATTGTCGGTGCCTAGACATCTAGTGTCTGGATGCACATCACTGTTTTGTTCTGTTGCAAAGCACATGTCTCTCTCTCTCTCTCTCTCTCTCTCTCTCTCTCTCTCTCTCTCTCTCTCTCCCTCTCCATTTCCTTATAAGACAAAGGTTCCAGCGGCACTGTCTCTACTTAAGGAAATCTATAGGCCAGCTACATGTCCAGTATAGGGAATGGGAAAGAGAGCATGTGGTTTCCAGTATCTCCTGGAAAAGGTCGAGGTAGGAAAGATAAGAATGCGGAAAGGGAAAGCTGTGTTGGGCGTTCTTCACGGACCTGCTTGCACCTAGATTGCCTCCGCCCAAAACAGCCTTCTCTCCCTCACTGGTCACCATCCCAGGAGCTTCAGTTCCTTCATCTTCTCTGACGGATACATTCATCCTTCTCCAGGACCATTCACAGAACTGTCCCTTTCCCATCTTAAAAGCAAAGACTTACCCTGTTCTAAAAGAGACCCTGGAAATGGATGCACAGGTATGAGGGAGTGACAGGGCTTTCCTGAGCTTGGGGCAGAAGGAAAGACACAGTCAAGGTGGCATGTGGTGCCCAAGGAGCACTGAGCAAAGGCAGTTCCATGTCTGTCATAATCCCATTCAAACTGACCATCAAACAGAACTGAAGAATGGTGTAAGCAGAGCACATTACAGGGACATTAACATGTTTCAGATGCCCTATCTGAGCCCCTGTCTTTATCTCTCCCCTAATTGAGGTATCTGTGCCTAAGGATGTTTCTGTTTGGGCCAAATACATGTTCCCAGTGTCCAATGGGATGCACCGAACTGCATTCCACACAGATATACACATGAGCTCATGCAAGTCCCAGGGTGCTCATCTGGTCCAGATTGAAGAGAAACTTGCTGGATGGAGAAAAACACGTCGTGTATCAACTTAATACCAAACAGATTTTATGACAGACTGGAACTGCTTTTGATAATCTACTAATATATCAGGAAGGCTAATGAATTTTAAAAGACCTAGCTAATCGGTGTGTCTTTGAGGTCTGAACAATGTTTGCATGGGCCACAAGGATGCTAAAAATACAAAGTCAGGGAGCTTAGGGAAGATTATTTAAAAGCTATCCCTGCCCCCAACTGCTAGAAGCAATCCTCTCTACTGTAGCCAGTGATGTATTTTTGCCAATTTATGAGCATATTTTTTTTTCTGGCTAAAAGTCAGGGTGGACTTTTCCAGAGACAAAGAGAAGCTATGCCCCCTCCACTCCCATCCATGACAGGCAAGAACGACCATGGAGAAACAACCCAATAAAGGAAAAGGAGATGATGCATGGTAGTTTCCCTCGTGACTGCCTCAACCCTCAGTGGCATGTTCATCAGTGAGTGTCCCCCAAGAACTGTCACTCACCCACAGCTGCATTCCAAGGTGGCACCTCAGGCTGCACAAAGTCCCTCCTCGGTTTCTGAATCAACCCCCTTGCTGGTGCTTCTCCCAACACTACCTGATTTTATGAGCAATAATGGAACAACTATCACACAAGTGGTTGGATTTTTCTGGAAGGCTGTACAATGTACACAACAAAATCTCTTAGTTGGTGTATAGACATGTTACCTAACGCACCGACAAAAAGGTTCAGAATAATCTTAACTGAAAGCTGCTTAGTTCACAGAGATGTTCCAGCACGTACCACCCTATTCTCATTAGTGTTATAGAGAAGTTCTGAATATATGGTGGTAGGAAGACACAATCTCAGACAAATAAAGCAGCCATGTTATTGGTGAAGGAAGTGCCAATTTTATTAACCTCAATTTATTTATAATGAGGAAACCAGAGGCACAGGTAAGAAACCAATTCATTATTTCTGTGATTTTTCTCTTACAGGGCACTCATTTCTTAGAGGAAAAGCTGTTTCCATGATGAAGGGTCCATATGCCTTTGCACTTTTGCATTTTCTTTGTACCACAGTAGGCAAGTAGACATTTAAATGTGACCCTTTACTTGGAACACCTCTGGGTATGTAGAGAATTCCCCATCTGTTTGCTCAGAATGTAGGCAGATGAGGAAGTCATAGAGACTCGTAGATATTATGTCTCTATTTGGCTGGTGTTGGGGAAAAACCTGAGCCTCTGACCAAGGAGATAATCCCCTGTGCAGAGCTGGCAATGAGATGAGTGTACCTTCAGAGAGGTCATCCACTTCTGCAACTGTCCCAGGTCAGCGACGATGGCTGTGTGAGGAAATCCCACTTTCAAAGGTTAACAATAACTTGTGACTAAAATAGAAAATTCTGGGAAGCAGTGAGTAAATTGAAGATTGCATTATAAATAAGAAAAATGAATTTAGGCCAACTAATATTTCTTAAGTACTGCCCTATGTGAATCATTATCATGAATAATAATAACTCGTGCTTACCTTCTCTATCCAGGTGCCAGGCACTGCTTTAAATATATGTGTTCTAATTTCCCAAACAAGTCAGTTTGCCAGTGTTAGAGATACAGAAGAAAGGTCTCCAAAAGTTAAATTACCTTCTTGCCATAACCCAGGCAGGACATGACAGAGGTGAGGTGTCAACTCAGCACCCACTTGATAGGTTTATTTTACCATCTCATCATGCCTCTTAACATAGGATTGTTTTTCTCAAGAAAGTCACAAGATGAGAGTCTGGAGAAATGGTTTAGTTGGTAAAGTGTTTGCCTTGGAAGCATAAGGACCTGTTGCAGATCTGCAACACACACGCACCCACACCCACCCACCCACACGTACACACACACCACACACACATACACGCACACACACACACACACACACACACACACGCACACGCGCGCACACACGCACGAATACATACTTGTGCATACATACCCATATGTATGTGTGCCTGTGTGTGTGCCTGTGTGTAAGCAGCAGTGGGTTGGTCCCTCTGCTACTTAGGAGGCTACTACAGCCTTGATATGCAAGGACACATTGTATCTGAATGCACAATCTGTTTCAACCCACCCAGACTGCTCTATAGCAATGCCATAGGCCAGGTTGTTTCCATTTCTCATGGTTCTGGAGGCAGCAAGTCCAACATCCAGGTATCTGATGAAGGCCAGTTTTCCCACTTCCTCTTGGCATGGTAGCAACAGCAGAAACGTGTCTTTGACACCTCTTTTATAAAAAACATCAACCTGTCCTCTCTACCATGGCAACGACTTCCTAAAGGCAGCACCATCAGGCCTTCATGTCAGGGATTAGAATTCAACAAATGTATCTGAGGCTCTAGTTCTCAGTCTAGACGTAAGAATGGGAAAGAGTGGACATTCGGAGAAACGGCAGAGTTAAAATTAGTCAGATGTGTACCTGCAGGCAACAGGGAGAGGGACAGATTCAATGAGCCAAGATGAATTTCACTTTCAGGCCTAGGTACTTGTCATTTACTGAAATGCAGAATATGGGGTAAGATATGGGTCAAGGAAGGAAGATGTTAACTTATGCAAGACTTCAACTGCAGGGGCTGGTGAGATGGCTCAGTGAGTAAGAGCACCGACTGCTCTTCTGAAGGTCGTGAGTTCAAATCCTAGCAACCACATGGTGGCTCACAACCATCCGTAACGAGATCTGATGCCCTCTTCTGGAGTGTCTGAAGACAGTTACAGTGTACTTACATGTAATAAATAAATAAATAAATAAATAAATAAATAAATAAATAAATAAATAAAAGACTTCAATGCAGGAACATCTCAAAGGAAGTAGACTTGGGTCCAGGGGAGTGATGTCACGATAGAACCTTCAGTGTGGTATATATTGGATAGAGTTGTGATTTCAAAGATGAAACTAGTTTCTTTTCTCTGTGGACACAAACCACTTTCCTGTCCTGGGCTGGCATTTTTCCCCCTCTTGAATCCCATCTGGACTATCAGATGTTTTAATGAGCAGAGGCTGTGGAAGAAGAAAGCTGGGACTTCTAAACCCAGACCCTAAGAGGAGAATCAGTTTCTAACTATTTCTTCTTTGAACGTAGTGTGGGATGCAGCTGCCATGCTACAAGGAAACCCAAGCTACAAGCCTACAGAATCACAATAAGGAATGGTGTTATCTTAAACCATTAGCTTTAAATCGTTCAATTTGTAGCAAGAGAGAGTTAGAGATTAGTACCTAGTGAGGTTGGAAGGCTTCCTTCAAGATTTCTAAGTTGAAACTTAATTACCAGGTTGTTGTCGATGACAGAAGGTTCAGGACAAAATAACTTTATGGATCCTAATGAGTGGAATTAGCAACCCCATGAAAGGACTGGGGGTCTATAACCAAGCTCTTATAGTCCTTCTCCATAGTGACACCCAACCGCCATTCCTTATGCCTTCTTCTATGTGAGGTCATGGCATCAATATGCCATCCTGGAAGCCAGGAGTAACCCTCATCAGGCAGGGAGCCTGTGTCTGCTTGATCTTGGCTGTCTGGTTCTGAAATAGTTTTTTAAAGAACAATAACACTTTGGGTTTTTTAAAATTCCTTATTGTGTTTAAGTTATAATATGCTAAATAAATATAGTTCTTCCATCTCATAAAAAAAGATTTCAATGTATAACTAAGAGGAAGCATTTCTAGTGTGTTGGCAAATAATGTACAAAGGTCACAGAGCGATCATAATTTTCCCACTGATTAAGGTCACCTGGCCAAGGTCACATATATGGGAACTTTTAGGATATGACAGGACTCTAGGATTAAGAAATATCTGTCTATGTTCTCTTCAAAACAAACAGTTGGGGGAAAGCTATTGTACTATGACACCAAAATTAAATAAAAATATACATATGAGTTATACTTAATGAGTTGTTATCAATTGTATTGATTTTTGTAAGATTGAAAACATACAAATTCACATTTCAACTGATATTTCAACTCAAGACAACCATGAATCAGGAAAAAAATTTCCAAGGAACATTTCTGAAAAAAAATATTATTTATTTATTTATTTTTTTACACATTATTTTTTTTCACTGCATTGCTACACATTTTCTCTTGTTTTCTTTTTGTTTGTTTGTTTTTCGAGACAGGGTTTCTCTGTATAGCCCTGGCTGTCCTGGAACTCACTTTGTAGACCAGGCTGCCTTGAACTCAGAAATCTGCCTGCCTCTGCTGGGATCAAAGGCGTGCACCACCACGCCCGGCTTCTCTTGTTTTCAATGCCTATTGCAGATGAGTTCAGTTAATCAGCTACAACGGCACAGTCAGAAACCACAAGGGAAAAATGACCCCGCAGGGAGCAGCCTATGTCTTTCGTGGTCATTTGATCATCTCCTGCTACATTTTAGTTCCCCACATGATGCAGCATCATGCTTATCTTCTTTCCAGCCGCAGCCTGTAGAAGTGTCCATCAGCCCCTGACTGAGGTCTCTGCGTCCCCCAGTCCTATAGCAGTGGTCCTCTGTATACGGCTTCTAATTCAGAAGCCTCCCCACTAACCAGCTCCCATTTCTTTTGATAATCGCACAGTGGATGTAGGGATATTTGTAGGGATATCTCGTTCTAAAGGCATAACTTACAAGTTATTTGAAGTCAGTTTTTATAATGTGTTGCATGCATACACACTGTGGCCCATGTGTGGAGATCACAGGGCAAACCTGGATGTTTGTTCTACCTAGTTTTAGACAGAGTTTCTTGTTTATTTTAGGGGGGATTCCTTTACCTCAGGTTTCCATCTCAACTTGGGAGCCCTGGATTCCAGACGGGTACATCACTACATCTATCTTGACCTGAAGTCAGGGGATCCAAACTCAGGCCCTCATGCTCGGGCTGAAAGCAGTTTATCCACTGAGCCATCTTCCCCAGACCAAGGAGGTCAGTCAATTTAAGACAGTTCATCAAGACCTTAGGGAAAGCATTCCACTTGAGATAAGACGCGGGGCATTTCCGTTACACTGAGGGCTTCAAGTTCAAGTCCTTAAAAAAAATGGAGAAAAATCAAAAAAGTTTAAGAAAATTAAAATATAGAGAGGATAGTATGGTCATAATAGGTGCTCTTGTGGCTGATATATCACCAATAGAGATGGCGGAGAGATCACAAGAAAAAGCAAGTTACAACCAAAAGAAACATTAGACAGAATAAATGTAGCAGTTTCTTAGAGCAAAGACCCACCCATGAATCAAAGCCACTCTCCCATGTAGCCATGTGGGCAGAGGTTCAGCCATTTCCCAGCATTCCCTGAAGGATAGTTTGAGACATCCTACAGGTATCAAAGCCCACATTTGCTATCTCATATAATGTGCACATGTACACTTACATACTTTAAATCATCTTTAGGTTACTATGATAACTAGTAGACTGTAAATGCCATGTTAAGTCACTTTGTTGCCTAGGAAACAATGACAAAATTAACTCTTTGCATGTTTAGCGTAAGTCTTGGTCCTGCCACACCATTGGGAGTGGTTGAGTCTATGAATGAAGAACCATAGATAAGAAGCCGGAGAAAAGGGAGGTAATGGACAGAAATAGCTTGACTGATTACTGGTCAGCATTCATCTAATTTGGGTATAACGTGATAAGACATTTGCTTTATGTGAACGCATTCCAATCAAAAGGCAGCCTGTGATTGGTAGAAACTCAGCTACTATGATTGGCTGAGACTTAGCTATTTGTTACAAAAATATTCTCATATGTTAGAGCGCAATTTATCAACATGCTAAGTCATGTTGTAGCGTGATCCTAATTATGGTGACAGCTTTTGGTCAAATTTAGTACAATTTACCAGGGACAGGGGTTAGCGGTGAAGTAGTAACATAAGTGATAGAATACCTAAGTTTACGGCCATATCACCCTGAACACTCCTCATCTCATCGGATCTCAGAAGCTAAGCAGGTTTACGTATGGCTTGTGCTTGGAAAGACCATGACCGGCTAAGAAGATGGTGGCTACTTCACTCGATGCTGGTGGTAGGGTACAGGAAGGGTGAGGTTAACTAAGTTGCTCCATTTTCAGGAAGAATTTAGAGGTAATAGTTTCAACTGCTGACAAAGGATTTTCAAGTGATTTCTTATCGGCGGAACCTCTAGCTAACAAAATACTCTCAAAGAACGCAGGGTAACAATCAATCCCAAAAGCTACCTAGAAAACACAGTGTCCAGGTGAAGAACAGATCAAACAAGCGGTTGTCAGACTGTCAAAATCCTAAAAGTCTAAGTGGTACCCATTGATCTCTTCATTAGAAAAAATGAGGGGATGGGGGCAGGGCTCTGCTTCTGGACTGGGAACTTCCCAGGGATACAGTAGCTAGCAGCCTGGAAAAGTTCCTAAACATTTAGTTATTTTGTATCTTTTTATGAGTATATGCCTGAGTGTATGTCTGTGCACTGCTTTATGTGCGGGTGCCTGTGGAAGCCAGGGGGTATTGGATCCCCTGGGACTGGAATTACAGGCAACTATAGTCATTTGAGGTGGGCACTGGGAACTGAACTCAGATCCTCTGCAAGAGCAGCGAGTGCTCTTAACTGGTGAGCCATGGCTCTAGGCCTCACCCCAGTTGTTTTTAATGCTAAAATCCTGTAGCTTAGGCAGCCCTCAAATAGATCCGTTTGGGCATAACGTGGCGTGAAGTTCAGGGCAAATGTCTACTCCTCTCAGGGAAAAGTACCCATGACAGACTAAAGAAATGATGCTAGTTTGGTGAGACGCTGAGTTTATTGGTTAAACTTGCAGGAATGAGAGTGAGCTGTTTGTTAGAGCAGTGAACTTCTGATCCTCTTTCTTCCATCTCCAGAGGGACAGGCGTACAGCACCACGCTGTGCCATGCAGTGCTAGCAATCAAAGCTAGTCATGCACGCTAGTCAGCTGCTCTACCTATCCCAACTCAGTGGGCGCGAGCTTGTAGAGGTGTGTGGAGCCTGTGGTTAATCGCAGCTGTTCTGGTAAAGATGGTGACGGCGACAAGGCATGATGGGTGATTGAAAACACAGAGATCTCACAACATTTTAAAGGGACTTACATCAGCTTAAACTTGAAGGAACAAGTAACAGAAAAGTTAAAAGGGATGCCAAGACCTCGAACATCCTCCAAGCAGAGAGAAGCCTAAGAGACCAACTGAACTAAACACAAGGGACATTTGGTTTTGTCACTTGGGTTTGGATTGGGGCTTTCTTGAGACATGGTCTTACTGTGAAGCTCTGGCTGGAATGGGCTATTAAGAGCAGGCTGGCCCTGCATTGCAGTGATTCTCCTGTCTCTGCCTTCTGAGTTCTAGGATGACAGGCATGCACCACCACACCCAGCTCACAGGGTATTTCTTACAGGAAAGGAAGGAGGGTTCAGAAGGGAAAGCCAGGAATCCACAAGGACTTGCCAAGAGCCATGGAAAACTACTCACAAGAAGCAGAAACACACAACCAATCCAGGGACATTCTCTGGCCCAGGAGTCAGGGCAAATGGTAACATGTGCCCAGTGGAATTCCAGAATTGCTCAGAACAGTGGTGCTTGCCCGCCCTGTGTGCTCTCGACTTTATTGCTTTCTTCGGCATCCTTTCCCACAATGGTTCCTTAGTTTGTAATACAACTTGCCGTTTTTTGACTCAAGAGGGATCATGATGCCTCCTCCCGAAGCAACCACGCAGCAGCAACCGCTGAGAAACAGTATGAGGGAGTAGAGAAGAGACTGCTACATTGTAGTGACGACTTGGAGCTCGTTTCATCATGGAAGGAGGATTTGGGCAGGTGCGAGTGCTAGCCGCCGTCAAAGGCAGAAGGGTAACTGTGGCAGATTATCACCTGTGTCTGCCACACGTTCCTTCTCTCTGCCTGAAACGCCACCTCATAAAGATGTAGCTCTCTTCCTTGTGTGCTTGTCCTGACCAAGCAGGGGCATCCGGGAGTTTTGAATCCCTCTGCCTGATGAGCACTGGCAGCTTTACTCTTGGGAGCACAGGCCCATTTTCAAGAAGCAGAACGGGGAAATTGTATGAGACCGCTTGAAGGAAGGCTCAGGCCGTCAACTGTCGGTCCAACCTGACCTCCCAGCCAGTGGCTAGAACTAATGTCCAGCCATGTTAGTAAGGCTATTTCTGAACAACCATCCACTACCACTACCACCCCCACCCCAACTCCCTCACCAATACCACAGACACAAGAGCACTCAGTTAAGCCACAGGATCTTAGGGACAAGAATTTGTTGCAGTTTGAAACCACAAAGTTTTGGTTGGTTTGTTGTGGCAACAGGGGACTAAAACAGAAGATAAGAGAAACACTGGGGAGACTAAGAATCTTAGGTAGCTATATGGATAGCAGAGATGACAAAAGGGGCCAGAGAGAGAGGAAGGCACCTAGCAACAGTGAGTGCACGTGAAAGTGGAGGACACTTGCTTCAAAACAAGAAGAAACTCACAGCATCGGAAGCCTCGGTGGACCACAGAAAGATGATGAAAAAACATAGTGGCAATCCACCCTCATCTTTGCTAAAGTGACTCCATTGATGCCAGTTGGCAAACAGTGTCAGCAAAGCCACCGGGGTTAAAGAGACTTCTAGCAGGACCATTGACTTGCTAGACTGTGACAACAGGAGGAGACAGCAGGCACAGACATCCTGCCATCAAGTTATCTCTAAAGGAAATGAAAGTAGTAGGACATTTGATAAAGGAGGCCATGAGGTCAAGGGGAGTTTTACATTAGCGCTTCAATACTTTCCACTCCACCTCCAGGTTTGACTTTTTGTAAATGGGCACCTTTGGCTGGCGTGTGGCTGCAGCTGTGGTCGGTTCATGAGGTTCTGGAGGAAGCTGGGGCGTGTAGATACGATGGTGGTGTTGTGTGGGGTGAGGTGTGTGTTCAGATGAGCCATGTGTCATTAAGCAGCTAGAGTGGCGTGTTACTTCAGGCTCTCCTCCTCCATCCTAGAGGGAAATCCTGGAAGATGCTGAAGAGCCTTCTAGGATTAATATTCAAGTTCAAATGTTTCTAGGTGTGTACTTTGTTCTCAAAGCTAAAGCAAAAATCTAATGTGTGAATATCAGCTAAATATTCCAGTGTATCAAACAAAACGTTTGGATCTCATAGCCAGCACCTAAACCACATTAACAATTTCATTCCCAGCCCAGAGCCTGTGGTGGAGATCTTTGCTAGAATGTACTCAGTCATGTGCTAGGTCCCTCCTGAGACGCTCAGGAGCCAGAACTACCCAACATTTACCCCATTCAGAAGAGAGAGACCCATAGATAGACCCAACATTAACCAGGATAGCAACTGAAAGAGGGGAGATGGAAGTCGGGGCTAATGAGCACAGATTACCTCCTCAAAGGATAAGTAGTCCTTCACTGGCAGGGGCTAAGAGGACAGACATTTATCACTTAAGGTATTGCAAAGGCGCCGGGCGTGGTAGCGCACGTCTTTAATCCCAGCACTTGGGAGGCAGAGGCAGGCGGATTTCTGAGTTCGAGGCCAGCCTGATCTACAGTGTGAGTTCCAGGACAGCCAGGGCTATACAGAGAAACCCTGTCTCGGAAGGAAAAAAAAAAAAAGTATTGCAAAGGCCAAATGTACATGCCAAGACCTTCGGTATCCCTCTTCCAAATGGCCAGCATTTTCAAGCTTTCTTTTGTTCCTGTCCATTGACATTGGAGGATGTTATCTGCCTCAGCATCCTTGCTATTTCTAATGTATACGTTCATCTTTGCTTTATGGGACACTTCAAAGTTTTGTTACACTTCTTTACGTATGTGTATATACACATGGGCACACACCTGCCATGACACACATGTTGAGGCCAGAGGACAATTTGCTGTCTCCCTCTACCATGTGGGGCCCAGGGATCAAACTAGGTTGTCAGGCTTGGCAGCAAGCCCCTTTACCCACTGAGCCATCCTATGAGTTCATGACAGGGTACTTTTGTTCCCAGACACAAAGAAGGAGCAAGCCAGAGAGCTAAGTGGTGTTCTCACCATCAGGAAAGATCTTAGTTGATGTTACCAAACCCTTCCTCTGGAGAAACAAAAGAAACTAGGAAGATAAATCTTACATCTCTCATGACTACCTGCCCCTCCCCCCAATCCTAATCTATAATACCAGTGTTCCCCTTGGAGTATCAAAATGAGGCAAGGAGAATAACCCACCATCTGCACTGTCTCTACAGTGGGAGGATATGTGTGAGCATGCAAATGGAGAGAACACTGCAGATCTGGGGGGACTGGTGGCCACATAGCCCGAAGCTCTGGGGTGCCTGTCAGGGTTTCTATCATTGTGCACTGTGCCATGGGATGGGCCTTGCTGCCTTTACTTTCCAGTGGGCCACCAGCTTCTGCATTAGTGTGATAGTTACCAATATGAACGCTTAAGCCAAGGGACTTCATTTCAGCTCCTGCCCCTAAGCCCTTACCACTGGCTGTGGGACTTCGTGTGGTTTAACTTATTATTCTCACGCTGTTAGCACCTACCATACGAAGCTCTTGTATGAAGTAGTACACATGAGAGGGTAAGGGAGAGCTTGACTCATACTAAGAGCTACATCTACCTCTCCTTGCTAATGCTTTGTGAACTTCACGTTTTGGGTGGAAGTGGGGATATGACAAAGAGCCAGGTTCTACCACACAAGAAACAAGATGAGAACAAACGAACCAGCTTGGCACTAGACCTACCTGATATTTTCACACTACTTCTCACCTACCACTGTTCCTCCTGCTGTAGAACCCCGCCCTCCCCATGGGCATCCTGGCTTACTTCCTTTCTTTTATGGTCCCTGTGTGTGTGTGTGTGTGTGTGTGTGTGTGTGTATGTGTGTTGTGTGTGTGTTTGTGTGTGTGTGTGTGTGTGTGTGTGTGGTGTCCATTTGTTTAGACTTTGCTTCTTGAGGTAGCCTTCATTCTCTGAGCCAAGCCTTCTTCCATGTGCTGGAAAACAATGGGGATCCCATAAATTTTCTAAAGAGAGATAGATTGTACCAACAGCAAATTGAACGAGATGGTTTCTAATGCTGAAACCTGCAGTGCTGGTCATTAGGTGGCGGTGGTTGAAACTGACCCGGGGAGCCAGTCCTTCACACTGGGTGCTCGGTAAGGACCCCTGAGGATGGGACAAAGGCTCAGGGGATAAACTGGGATAAACTGCCGAGAGGAGGCTGGTGCTGAGCTGCATGTTCTCAGAGAAACACTGTGCAAGGACAGCAAAGAGTAACTCCAGACTGGTGTTTGAATTATTAAAGGATAAGGGGGCAGGTCCAGGGAAAGGGCTAGAGTGGGGGATGTGCTGTCAAGAGATAAAGTGTGGAGATGGGCAGGAACTGATCCATTGCCACTTTCTGCCTTTCTTTGTTTGTTTCTTTCTTTCTTTTCAATAAAAAATACTTTATTTTGAGCTAGGCAGTGGTGGCAGGTGCCTTTAATCCCAGCTCTTAGGAGGGACAGGTAGATGTCTTATGTTTGAAGCCAGCCTGGTCTACACAGAGAGAGTTTCAGGACAGCCAGGACTATGCAGAGAAACCCTGTCTTGAAAAACCACACACATAACAACAACAATAACAGCAACAACAACAACCACAACAACCCTTTGCTTTCATTTGGCACATCATAATTGTAGGAATAGTCAGGTGCAATGTGATGTTTTGACACACACACATATAATCTATTCAAAATCCTCTTCTATCGATTTTAGAACACACAGTTCCTTACGGTTGACTACAGTCACACTGTGTGGAGAAGAGCAGCAGCATAGACTCCTCCAACTGAGCTGTGACTTTCCCCCAGTCACCAACCATTGCTTCTTTGTTTCTTACAGCACTTAGATCTCAGATGCTACCGCGGCTTACAAGAGTTCAGTCTGTGTAGACACACAGGGGTCGGGGCCTCCCTGACTCATCATGAACCTGAGGCAGGCTCCTCAGGTGCTAGTGGCAGAGTAAATGAGATTCAGCATTAGAAGCCAAAAGGACACCAAGGCAGGAATATGATCTTGGTGGGTAGAAACATCTGGTAAGACATCAGACAGTTTCACTGTAGGAAAATCCTAGTCCGTCTATTTTATGTCATTTCTGGGGAACTTTACAGGGAAAGAAATGTACCTTCCCAAGGTGTGACGGGGTGAGGCATAGAGCCTAGGGCCTGGGGTGGAAATGCCACTGAGTGTGGCTGGAGGAGAGACAAGTCAACAGAGAGCCAACACCCCTCACCTCAGCCTGGGGCTGAAGGCAGCTTTCCTCAGAAATAAGGAAATAAAACTGACTCTGACTGGCAGCCCTTTCCTTTGCTCCTGGGCTTATATAACACACCCTGGTCCCTAGGTATGGATGCAGTGATGAGCAGCATAGATGCCCATGGCAGATGGGGCTTCACTGAAGGTACTATGGGAAACTCCTAAATTCCTAAATTCACCAACAAAAATACGAGGAGTACTCTAAGTGATTTGTATATGATTCAGCAGAGTTTAAACAACCCAGGAAATGACCATGCCTTCTCTGCAGAGTCCCAAGTTAAGTGTCTAATAAAAAGAAAACAGCCCATAATCCCACTGTTCCTCTTCTTACTTGCTGCAGTCCTTGTGAGATCAATAATAAAACACAAGTTCTTACAACCTCCATATACTGAAACTACACTTCAAAATAAGTTTCTCTCCTTGCTAAAATGATGTTCCGTTCAGTAACTACTGTGAGCAAAGAATCAATTTACCCAAGACTCCTGGATTTCCACACTGCTAAGCATTGTGAAGTGGACTCAGCTACTCACATTTGTGGTTTCTTTAGCCCTTCTCCTCCCCGGATTCCGAGAAAGGACAACCTTTCTTTTACTAATGGAGTCATTCTTCAGAGAGACAGAAAGATACACAGAGAAAGACACAAAGAGGGAGAGAGTTGTCTCATGAGTTTCAGCATTGGGGCACAGGGTGTGGGGGTAGCCTGAAACGAATTAACTCGAAAGTACAAATGCTTATCAAGCATCTACATAGGTGTTCCAGACATCTGACTGTTACGGGTTGTTTGTTATCATAGGTTATATGCCATTTCTCGAATTCATTTGTATCCTTTATTACCAAAGGTCTCACACACACTGAGGATATGTTGACCTGATGAAAACATGTACTCAGAAGTAGATACTGAGTTTTCGTGACATCCTTCTAGGACAGGTTACTACTGCTCCCTGTCATGCATAGGGTGGATTCCAGCTTGAACTTTGACTCCGTCTATCTCGCAACCCCTGGGGTGTGGCCTCAATAGATGTCCTTACGTGTACAAGCAACCTGGGGACAGAACTCGCACTGACGGATGGGAGGACTGGGCTCGGGTGGTATTTGCTACATCCTGGAGTTGACCCACCCTTAAGGATTCGCGTCTGCATCTTAAGTGGTAAGGGGCGTGGCAAACCGCAGCAGCAAAGACCCACAAACCATCAAGCGTCATCCTACAACTCGGTATGCCGGTGTGACACAAGCAGAAGATCTTATTCCCATCTCCCCTCGACGCAGATGAGAGGGCCCTCTGCCCAGCACCTGTCTGCCCTTTTTTTCTATCTTGCCCCAATTTGAACTGTTATTCCTCTTCCAATCAGGTAAGGAAGCTTACCCTAGACAGCTGCCCCCATCCCAGCCTGAAGGGAGACTTACTGGTTACAAAGTGGCCTCACGTCCCTTGAGGCCCACAGGGTCAAGGTAAGCATAGAGAGTGGCTCCAGTCTTCTCCCAGAAGCCTTCTATCCAGAAGCATCCTCCCCTTTCTGGATCCCATCACTGTGGCCTGTTCTGGATTTGCTCACATAGTTACCAAATTAGAGCAAAAACACTGAGCAGAAGAAGCCAAGAGAAGCAGAGGAGAACAGGGGGAGCCCTGGAGCTCATGAGGAGAACAGGGGGGAGCCCTGGAGCCCATCCTTCTGGAAGGTGCTCCGGCAGACATTGCCCTTCCCCCCCCCCCAAGCTATGCTCCCCATCTGCCATGTATTTGAGCCCTTTTCTAGCTGGGCAGGCACCTGGCCATCTAGAGTGAAGACATCTCTGAAGTTTGGTGGTCCATGTGACTAAGCTCTGGCTGGTGAAATACAAGCAAACATATCACGGGGCAACCTCTAGGGGCCTTCTCTATGAGGCAGTTCAAAGCTGTTGTCTGTGTCCTTTCTTCTTTCTAGTGACAGAAGCAAAAAGGCAAAGGCTGGATCTCTAGTCACTATCTTAGTCCATAGGGGCCATTTCCTGTTGCTTTAGGAAAGGACAGAATAGGAGCTGGAGGGAGCTGGAAGATGACAGTGTTATCATATTCTACTAGTGCCATTATTACAAAAACCCCAGACTCCGTCTCTAACCTTGCCTGGGTGGAAGAGAAATAAGACTCATGTTTGTGACCTATTTTGTTACTTTCATTATTCCCGTGACACAAGAGCTGACACAACAGCTTAGAGAAGGAAAAGTTTACTCTGGTTCATGCTTTACGGGGAGGGAGATAGTGCATCCCTGTGGAGAAGGCTTGGAGGAGTCGCTATGTGGCAATGGGAGTATACAGTGGAGGCTTGGTCATAAGACATGGACCAGGAAGCAGGCAGAGCAGGCTCAAGTCAAAAGTGGCTCTAGCCATCAAAGGGCTGCCCCTGGTGAACTACCTCTGCGATGGAAATCCCATATCCCAAGGATTCATAGCCTTCCAAAAACAGCACCAAGAGCTCAGGACTAAGAGTTCCAGTGTAGACTAAGAGTCTGTAGTGGACATTTCAGACCCAAGCCGTTAGAGTGACTGTTAGTTTGAGTACGCTTCTTGCATCCTGGCTCAATCCTGCTTTCTTAGCTTCTTCTCTATCATCTACCAGGTAATACATTTGATCCTTTTGAGCCATATTTGGTTGAATGTTCTACTCACTAGCACCCCAAATCATCCTAACTAATGCATAGAGTAAAGCAGACTCTCCTCCGTTGAAGTTTCAAAGCCATCTAATAGTTTGATACATCAAAGGTGACCACACCAGAATAGATATGGCACGAGCAAAGGTACCCAATAGAAGACAACGTTCCTCAAAGGTGGTTAGCAGATGTGCTGATCAAAAAAAATAAAACAGAAGGGTTAGAGATACAATTCAGTGGTAGAACACTTGCCTAGCATGCCCAGGGCCCTAGATATAACCCCCAAAATTAAAAATAGTGACAGCAAACCAAAACAAATACCGAACCCCGCCAAACCAACCAAAAAGCAAAGTGCAACCATATTGTAATCAGTTTGGCAGCTAGGGCGATTGTGTGAGGGTTAATGCAAGCACCCTCAAGTTCCCTAAAATAGTCAAGGATCCAGTTCCACTGACACGATGGGCTAAGAGCTAATGGAATATGCCTCATCGCCATTAAATTCAATTGTTTTCAAGAAGCAGTTGGTGAGATGAAAGCTGAATTCCACACCAGTGAGGAAATAATCTCAAAAAGAGTGCACATCACGCACAGAACAAACTCCACAACTTGAATCAACACCAAATCCTGATAAAAGGATATTTCAATGTCATGATGTTTTCTTAATGAATGTCCTTGCCTTCGTCAAAACAAATGCATCCTCGCTTTTTGCCAAGAATTTTTCTAGCAGTGCATGAGAAATTAAGGCATATTTTCAGTAACACCCACTTACCCAAGATAACCAAAGATAACCTATTAGGAATGTTGGTACCAGGAAGTTTCCTTCTAAATATAAATTCTCTGTGCCTACAATCCAACCCTTTGCTTTCATGACAAATTTAAGTTTTTATTTTTGAAGCTTAATCCACATACCCTCCTTAAGCACAAATAATAATAAATGACATTTAAATTAATTCAATAGCAGAATGATTGAACTAATTTTTACTGTTAGATTATTCAGTCTTTCCAGTTTGAACCAGTTGGCCTTGTCTTTGGAGTGCAAGTAAATCAGTAAACCTGGCAGAGAAGAGGCACACATTTTTCCAAGGATGGGTCAGAAAATGTGTGATTTTTTTTCCCCCTGCAGGCTATTGGCTCACTCACTGCAAAGAGAAAATCTCCAGGGACTCTGAATAACATCCTACGCTTGGATGTTTATCAAAACTCTGGCAAAAGCAGGCCAGAAATGGACTCTTCTCTAGCGAGGCTGCCAACATTTTCTGTCTTCATAGGATTGGACTATCTCGAGAAGAGTGTCCTGGTGACTGGGACCAGCTGGATCTAACTGACAAAAACGCTGGAAGAGGAGAAAACCAAGCAACCAAGAGAGAAGAGTGTATGCTGTTTGGAGCTGCAGAGAGATGATCGTTTCAGCTGCTGAAAGCCAAGCACACTTGCTCCTCCTTCTGCAAATCCAAAGAGCTTTAGCCTGCCTGCTTACGGTTGTGCTCTGGAAAAGGGACCTGCAAGGATGCCCTCACGCTATCACTAGTGTTGACTGCAAAGTTACCTATGCAATAGCTTACGACCACGGCATGCTATGTATCTATCTCAGCCATTGCTAAATGACAGTGTGTCAACAAGCTGGAGAAAACCACAGAGCAACCTATGATAAATAATAGTCTGATTATGAGTCATCTTCCCCTGAGCCACCCAGGGCTATCCTCAGTCACTTCAAAGAAGTGGATAATAAATCTATTGGGAGAAAAGGAGTTGCTAAAGAGCATTAACCTAACTCTGTGATAAACATATGGATCAAAGCCCATCTCTTCCGGCCTCCTTATGTGTGTGTGCTTGGGTGGCACTAGGCTCCCTTGCCACTAGAGTCATGGCTGTCATTTGGATTTTACTCAGTAGATCACTGTTGAAAGATTTTAGGTGGATGAATGCTGCTTGTCTTTTCTGTTAGTTTTGTAAGCAAATACTCCTGTAGTGGAATTATTATGAGCCCAGATTTCATTCTCTGGTTTCTTGGGAGGCTCAAGGCAAGGTTCAAGCCATCTATCTTACAACTGTGGGTTGCCGTAGGCACAAGAGCTTCTGAGTAAGTGGTGGGCTTCCTGAGTGTAACACATTCTTGACCCCGTCAGTGTCTGTTATGTCCTATTGGCCTCCTCTTCTTCCTCCTCCTCTTCAATTGTATTCATTTATTTGTGTGTGTGTGAATGTTTTACCTACTTGTATGTCTATGCACCATATGAATTCCTGCTACCTTTAGAAGCCAGAAAAGAATATTGGGTCCCCTGGGACTAGAATTACAAATAGTTGTGAGCCACCATGTGCTTGCTGGGAATCAAACCCAGGTCCTTTGAAAATGCAAGTAGTTCTCTTAACCATTGAGCCAACTCTCCAGCCCTTATCCTATCTTGTTGTCTGAGACAAGCTCTCTCTATGTAGACCAGGCTGGCCTTGAACTCACAGAGATCAGGCTGCCCCTGCCTCCTGAGTGCTGGGATCAAAAGTGTGATATTAAAGTGGTATTTCTAGAGACAACTGCTATGGTAGGAACTTACAAATTTGTCAAGCAGCTTCATAATTATGCAAGGTTTACTTGCATCCCAACGACTCTATGTTGCACTGTAACTTTAATAGTTTAATAGTTGTCTCTATTAAACCCAGCCTTCCTAATAATTCTATAAGCCATCAGATGTTCCATAATACATCTGTGTCTGGTGTGTGTGTGTATGTACATGTGTGTGTGTGCGCGCGCGCGCGCGTGTGTGTGTGTGTGTGTGTGTGTGTGTGTGTGTGTGTGTGTGTGAGAGAGAGAGAGAGAGAGAGAGAGACTGTCTCATTATGTAGCTATCATTGGTTGGCTTGGGGAATTGCAATGTAGATTAGGCTGTCTTGAACTTAGTGGGTCTGCTCTGAACTGGCTAGGACACATGCTTACTTTGATTCTACACTTAACCATGAACTACACACCTCTCTACAAAAATGCCCATTTCTTCCAGTTTTGGCAGACGGGCATGGGGAAGAGGGAATGAGGAGTGAGGGTGGAGTTAGGGGAAAGTCTTACACTGCAGCCTATTTCTGAACTCAGGAGCTGCGAGGGGAGACAGATCGAGAGCCAGGAAACGAGGCCAAGGTTCGAGCCAAGGCAAAGGTCAACTTGGTGTTAAATGGAGAAACCTAGATGAAGGCAGGCAGAGGTCTACAGGAAAGGAGTTGAGGTGAAAGGTCCAGAGCTAAGGAAACTGAGAGTGGAGAGGAATGGACTGAGCATCTCTGGACAGCAAGTTGTTCAGATTGTTGTAGTCAACTGCTTAAGAATTAGGTCAAGGGGACTGGAGAGATGGCTCAATGGTTAAGAGCACTGACTGCCCTTCCGGAGGTCCTGAGTTCAAATCCCAGCAACCACATGGTGGCTCACAACCATCCATAATGAGATCTGATGCCCTCCTCTGGTGTGTCTGAAGACAGCTACAGTGTACTTACATATAATAATAAATACAATCTTTTTGAAAAAAAGAATTAGGTCAAATAAGACTCAGAAAACTTAAATAGCCATCTACGTATGTAACCAGTAAATCCAGCATTCCTTCCGATATGTCAGAATCCCTGGGAAAGGCCAAGTATAGCTCCTGTCCCCTTGGGTCCCAGTCTCATTATAATACCCATCTCAGCTCCCTCCCTCTGTCCCAGCATCCTAAGGTGTTGTCCCCTCCCCACCCTTCTCTTCCCAAAGGGCCCATTCAAGAGCCTCATAGCTGACTTCACACAGGGGACAGAAACAGCATAATGGCTTCTTACAAAAAGCGTCAGAGTCAATGGCAGTCCTTTTCTTAAAAGTCTCTTGGCCTCCTTGGTCTCTTCTTCCAGGCTCATCTCGATGGCTTGCTTTGTTTTCATTGAGGAGTTTACATTTTCCCCCCTTTCTCTTCACCGAGCATCATCTGCCCAGATGGCTCCTTCATTGAGCAAAATGGTCCATTAAGTCACTTTGTCCCCTAAGCAACTCTCAGCCAGTATCTCGTCCATCATGGCAGGAGATAGGTTTGAGTCTGCACAGAAGCATGAGAGCTGACATCCAGAGCTCAGATGGAGGGTGAGTGTGTTTGTCAGCTTTCCATCATCGTAACTAAAGACCTAAGCTAATCCTCTTACCCGGAGAGAAGACTTATTTGGCTTGTGGTTTCAGCTCATGGTTGCTTGGCTCAGTAACTTTTAGCCTCTGGTGAGACAGAATGTCATGGTTGGAAAAAAGCAGCTGGTTTTATGGTGACAGAGAGAGAGAGAGAGAGAGAGAGAGAGAGAGAGAGAGAGAGAGAGAGAGAGAGCGCTAAGATCAGGGAAACTTCACTCCACTAGGTTTCGCCTCTTGAGCCTTCTATCCCTTCCTAATAGTGTAGACTGGTGGCCAACCCTTTAGCACTTAACCTTGGGGCAATACTCAAGATCTAAATGAAAACAGTGATTCTCTTTGGATCCCTCCCATTGAGATGGTTGGAGAGGAGCAGGGGGAGACAGTAGGATTTCTGAATTCTGAACATCAGCAGGTGGCTCTCTTTTCCTTTCCACTCAGCTTCAGTGTGCCCCGTGGTGGTCTCCCTGAATAAGGTGACCCAACTACTTACCAGCTGCAGGGCTTGGTAAGCAAGGTTGCCGGACTGTGCTTGATAAGAGCCAGCTATTAATAGGATAGCAGAAGTGTTTTTAAAGGAACCAGCTAGGATGACCTCAAGATCTAACTTGACACAAGTCAGAGGAACCAAGTGACTGGAAAAGACCCCCACTCCGTGTATACAAGCCATGTGATCCCACTGTCCCAGCCTTGGTTTCATCATTACTCCCCATCCCCACTCCCCCACCCCCACACACACCCCCACATGCCCCCACACCCAGACAGGGTTTCTTAGTGAGCCTTGACTGTCCTGGAATTCACACTGTAGATCAGGCTGGCTTTGAACTCACAGAGTTCTGGGATTAAAGGTGTACGATCTCCTCATATTTAATACTCCTCTTGTCCCTCTTCTACACTTCCTTTCATGTTCCTAACTGATTTTACAAACTAAATAATCCTGGAAAACTCAATGCCGATATATGCTGTCATACAATAATGCTTATAACCTACTGGTTTAATAAGCTAGGCTTGTTTGAGGGCAGAGACACCCCCTAAAGTGATCATCCGTTCTGTTCTGTCCTACTCCAGGACAAAAATCTCAGGTGAGGTCGCATAGCTTTCAGCATCAGGTTTAGATACTAAAATCTCCAGGGCCTGTCCAGAATTGAAAGGAACTTTCCAGTGCATTGATTGCATGCTCAAAACTGCAAGTTCTCACCCGCTTCACCCTTGCCTGCCCTTACCCAGGCCTGTATTTGACAAATGCGTGTACCAGGCAAACGGCCTGGATAATTTCTCCTTCCTTCTCTCCTCATCTCCTCCCCCAGTTGCAATTTGTTAAGTTTTGACCTTCGAGGTCAAGCACAGGGGCCAGCCAGAGGTAGGACAAAAGACTTATTTGAGGAAGTAGTTGTTAGGCATTGGTGCCCCCATGGCATGGTGGGCATATTCAACTGACCCTGAGTTTCCTGGTTCTTTGGAAAGTCATGTTCTAAGCAATCCATGTACCCGTTCTTTCTGGCATACGTAATCATTGTCCTTAGCTATATGAGTAATTCATCCTTCCCTTAGCCCTTACTTCCATCAGTCAAAACCTTTCCTTGGGGTAAGGGAACAACTGTCATTTGCATACCACCTGGCATTGTTGCAGTTCCCTATCTCGAGTTCCAAGGACAATTCCACAGTGTGCTGGGGAACCATTTCCCATTCCATTTGAGTTAGGACATAGGCAGTGAAATGTAGGCTTTTTCAAAGCCTACTTTATTAAGGGTTCTTAAACACTTCAACCTCTCTTCTAGCCACTGACCAAAGGTGAGAAAGATGGTTAATAGAACAAGGAAGATGTGGACCTGCTTCGAAGTAGTTCTGTGGGGGCAGTTCCAGTTTTCATTGTTAGGATATCAGCAGTCTAGTCCAAAACGCTGAACATGAATCAGTAATGTCAGTCCAGTCCAATCAAGAAATACCAAACACTAATCAGTAGCAGTGGCTCGATTCAGAATAAACCTAGAGGCCCTGCCAAATTGGCACAAGCCAGAGGAAGCTGCATCCAGAATACCACAAGAAGTTCTTTGGCATGTTTCTTTCTATGAAGTCTCTACATGTGAAGATTGGTGAAGAACAGCAAAGTATTGCAAGGTGAACCAATGCAAGAACTTCATTCACTGTTGGGTTCTACTTATACTGCTTCCAAATAATACCAAGTTCTCTCAAATGTCTGGCTCAACAAAACATCCTCTCACATGTCTACTTCAGCAAGATATCTTCTCAAAAGATAGCTCGTAGAAAAACATCACAGGACACAACTGAGTCTCCAAAGAAACGAGAAGTTTCCACATCGGTGAAAAGATTCTGCTGATAAAGGTGCTGTGAGAGCCCCCATGCTAAAGTCAGTGAGTAATATGAGGAAATGGGCGAGTAAGCTTCCATGAGGCTGATGTTGGTGACCATGAGGCACCTTGGTTCTAGAGCCAGTACTGGACCATTTTCAGTCCCTTTCTCGGGTCATTCTTACTGGGAGGATTTGCTGCTGTGACATGAAACTGAAGTTTCTTCCAAAGATTTTGTAAGTTGCTATGGTAGTTTGAATGAAAAGCCCCCCTCCCCACCCCCGGTTTAAAGAGTGACACTATTAGAAGGTGTGGCTTTGTTGTGAAGTAGGTGTGGCCTTGTTGGAGGGGGTGTGTCACTAGGGGTCTGCTTTAAGGTTTCAAGTGCTCAAGTCAGCCACGGGGACTCTGTCTTATTGCTGCCTGTGGACCAGGATGTAGAATTCTCAGTTCCTTCTCCAGCATCATGTTGGCCTATGTGCCATGGCCATGGTGTCTCTTCACAGTGATGGAAACCCTAACTAACTAAGACAGTTGCTTTTTACTCAATCTCAGCACTGTACCCCAAGCTCTAGGAGAATTCTCTGTGCAAGTAGTCTCTCCCATTTTTTTACCTTCTGTACCCCCATGCCACAGGCACAGAAATTCTTCATACGCCCATAATGCATGGTTATGTTCTCCATTTTAAATGTTCCCCCAGAGGCTCCTGCGTCGAAGGCTTGGCCCCCACGTGGCAGCGTTGTTGTGAGGAGGTAGAGACGTCAGGAGGCAGGTCCGAGTGGAAGGAACTAGATCATCAGAAACACTCCCTTGAAGGAGCTATGTGGAGTTGGGCCCACGGCTACTGGGCCACTGTGTAATGACTGGCTTTTCTTTCCTTTACCAAGTGCTTTGTCTTCCATGATGTGTGGTCTCACTATGGGCCACGTGACTATTGGCCGATAACTTTGAAACCATGAGCCAAATTAGGACATTCCTTCTTTCAAGTGATCTTCTTAGATATCTTATCACAGCCCTGGGAATTTCATTCTCCATTGGCCTCCTCACATCTCTTTTCTTTTCCCTTGTAGCCAAGGATGGGCTAAAGTTGGCCAAACAAACATTGTGATTCCATGGCTTATTCTGCAAGGTGGTTTTAGACCTTTGCTGCTAAGTTATCTGATATGCTTGTCTCAGCTTTGAGGGTTTCTGAAAAAAGCTGTGTGGTAGAGTCATACTCTTCTTAACATCCTGTCTAAAATAAACTAGTATTATGATCAGAAATTTTCCTAAGAAAACCATACCAGATGTTAGTTTTTTTTATTGGTTCGTTTGTCTGCTTTGCATTTGTTGTTGTTGTTGTTGTTGTTGTTGTTGTTGTTGGTTAGCCTTTTTGTTTGGTTGGTTTTGGTGACCATCAGAGAGCCAAGGAATGCAGCCAAGATCATACCATGCAACAAACCTCGTGCGCGAGAGATTTACTGGGGCTGGAGGAGTATATGAAAGACTGCCTCTGAGCAATGATGAAAGGGAAGGGACAGGCCACGAGGGTGTGGGCTTTACAAAGGGTACAGCACATGTGCATAGGGAGAATACACAACTCAACTTGTGGAGACTGTAGAAATATGTCACATTTAGTGGCTGGTAACTACTGGACAATGAGCAGTGTCACCAAAGTTGAGGTAGGGAGGCACCTGGTTCTGGAATGTGAATGGGTCTCCGTTTTACCAATGCTAGGGCTTAGCAGTTAAGAGCATTTGTTGCTCTTTCAGAGGGCCCAGGTTCAGTTCTCAGCAACCATACCGTGGCTCAAAACCATCAGTAACTTCAGTACTAGGGCATGTGATGCCCTTTTCTGATCTCTGTGGAGTATGTGATATATACATACATACACACGCATGCAGGCAAAACATTCAGATACGTAAAAGTTAAATAGATCTACAGATAATTTTAATAAATAAAAAGCAGGAGGTAAAAAAAAACTACATGTTTTTTAAGGAAGAAAGAAAAGCATACCAAAGTTAATTTGTCATTCTGTTTCCAAAGTTTCATCAAATTCTCATCCAATAAAATGGAATGAACCAAGATTTCCCACTTGTGTTATCCACACTTTTTAGTTGCGCTTTTTAGATATACAGGTTCATGTTGATGGGTTCCATTAGGTTGCCTCAGGCAGGAACGTTGACAGCCTGAACTGAGCAGACAGATTGTCACAGCAATGGCTGGGCAGGGACGATTCTGAAAGAGCATTCTGATACCGTTGCCTGCAGCTGGTCCTCATCACATCAGTGCCAAGGATGCTCAAAGAAGCTGATAGAAGCAAACCTTTCCAGACTCTTGTCTGTGAGTCAAGCAGTGGGGAGGGCCAGGCGTTCCTCTATTGTTTAATTGCAGTCCACCATCGTGAGACCCACCAAACAACTGACTTGGTCAGTTCATTTATTTGCATAAAGGATTTTTCTACACTGTTCTATAGAATGAAGCATTCTTCCAAAAATGGAGACAACAGAAGACATTCTGTTTTTTGCTGACACTCCTGCTCTAGGTGGCTGCCACACACATCTCTACAGTCTTTCCTGATCACAAGCTAGAGTACACACAAATCCCTATATTCCAACTTCTGGCCACAGATATCTCATTTTACCCCTTTGAACCCCAAATTCTAGTTTTCTTTTCCATTTCATGTGACCTGTAATACTCCTAACAAATCAGGACCTGCCATAGCACATGTTATATAATAGATGATATAGTTCATTTTAGTCAAATTTAAAAGAAAATACACTTCAGCACTACACCTGTATTGGCAACCTAATAGATAACGTGTGTTAGGATTGTAAGAGGTGGGACCAATAAGATAGCTCAGCAGGGAAAATCACTTGCTTTGAACCAACAATCTGAATTCAATCCCCAGCACAGATAATGGAAGAGAAACCAAACTCCCCAAAGTTGTCCTCTGGCATGTGTGCAACCCCGCCTCGTGCATGCACACATTAAAAACCACTTGCCACACCAACTGTCATAACCTTATTGATTCCCAGAACCCACATAGAGGTGAAAGGAAAAAACAGAAACCACAAGATAACACAAAGTTGTTTTCTGGCCTCCACATGTACACTGTGACACATGTACCCCACCACATGTAAATGCATTTACACAACAATGATACTAGTGTCCCATCATTTGGAAAAGGGTAGCATGGAGGTACAGACTAGATTCTCATAGTCACCGGCAAACAGATGAATAAATGTCACTTATGTTGACTTATCCTTAACGCGGGCTGAAGAGACATGGTGTTATGAAGAAGCATACAGCTGTGTGTAATTGTGCCTAACACCTTCAGTATTTATAGTAATCATTGTTATTAATGGAGACAGATGTTAGGCTCTGACATGACAAAAGAAATTAGAAATACAACAAAAGTCCAAATCACAACCACCTACAAATAGCCACCACTGAGATTCAAACACGCATCCACCCACATTTATTGATTTGTCTGTAATGTACCTGACACTGTGTTGGACCCAGAGGACAGAGTGAAAAGAAGGGCGCATTAAGTCTCAGCCCTAAACGGATGTGGTGATTCACACGTGTAATCTCAGGAGGAGAAAAAGGATGTTTGCCTTGAGTTTGGGGTTAGCCTGGGCTACATAATGAGATCTGGGCCAGTCTGAGCTACAATGTCTGACTTTCAGGAAGGAAAAAAAAGGGGGGGGGGCTGGTGAGATGGCTCAGCGGGTAAGAGCACTGACTGCTCTTCCAAAGGTCCTGAGTTCAAATCCCAGCAACCACATGGTGGCTCACAACCATCCGTAATGAGATCTGATGCCCTCTTCTGGGGTATCTGAAGACAGCTACAGTGTCCTTACATATATAATAAATCTAAAAAAAAAAAAAAAAAAGGAATGAAACTCAGCCCAGACCTCATGACACAAAGGGATTAACCAACAGTTGTCTACTGAATGAGAGATGCAGGTTGACTAGATGTTTATTTGTATGGACTAAATCAAGTACCTCTTAGTTCCTTGTTCAGTATTATTCATCTACCAGGTAGGGATAAACTCCTTCTTTGTCAGTGCTTTGTCACTTCTCAGCCAGCTGTGACCTTGTGGGTGGGATCACCTGGTGGAAAACATGGTAGTGGCCTACTCTGCTGTAGGCAGGCTGGCCTCTTGCTCAGTGCTTAGACCGGGCCCATGTGTTGACATAGTTTGACTTGAGTGGGCAGGGTGAAAGATCGATAGATGTCAGAGGGCAATGTGCCGAGGCCCAGGGAACAGAGTGGCCACCTGTGCCAGTCTAAACACAAGGGACTAGATGGAACAGCTGACTGGTCCACTCCTGTAACAGTGCCTCTTCTGACCTTTAACAACCTCTAGTTTCCACTGATGCTTAGGTTTGCTCTTGCATCCTGCCTGAGGAAAAGCCATACCAAGCTCAGAAGCTAACTCATCCTTCCAAATTTCCTCCCAGGCTCTCAAGAAAAAGGAACTCTCTTGATTGACTTCCTCATTTCTTCCCTGCCACACCCAAGACTCTCCATCATAACCCACTCCGAAAACCTGGAACCTCCCTGAACCTGGAACCTCTCTCTTCCTTGTTAGTTAAGTCAGTTGCCATTGAGACAGACTAGAACAGTCCACTAAGCATGGCTTTGGAGTTCTCTAGAACTGACCGCTACCTCCAACCATGTCAATGCATAAACAAGCAAGAGCTTGGTCAGAGTGTCCGTTTCACAGTCTGTGAAATGAGACTAGCATCTGCCTCATACTCTCACCGTGGATTAAGTAGACTGCTATAAGGAAGTCCCTGGGCTGGAGGCTGGCATGTGCTGAGTGAATCTTCATGAAGCACCACTTGCTGCCCTCTGCCGCTGACAGGTATTTTGCTCCATTGTTTCATTGTGTTTTCTCGGACACACCCTAGAAGTCAATAAGGACCTCCTTGTCTTGCACAGTTTCCTTCCCCAGCTCATGGGGTCAGCTCCCAAGAATACTTGCTGGTCTCTCACAGCCCACATAAGCACATTTTCTTGGCCTTACCAATGCCCACCTAATAACTAACTGTGTTTTAATGTCTCAGCTTCCAATGGTGCTTTTCCCTCACCATGAGTGTCTCTGACTTTCCCAAACCAGATGAATCACCAGCTGCTTCCAAGGCCTCCCAGGCCTGCCCCTTTGTTTAAGGCTTCTCTCTGTCTAAAACATCAGCTTCCTCCTCCTTTTCTGTTAGCGTTCCATCCATTCCTCCATCCTCTCATCGTCATTTTATTTTCATCTTACCCATGATACTCTTTTGGTTTGATAGTAGGTTTAAGTTTTCTGAATCTCCATAGATTACTGTAGCCCCTCCCCTCACTTGGTACTAAGCCAGATGTTGGGTTTTTTTTCAGGGGCTGGGTGTGTGTGTGTGTGTGGGGGGGTGTTCCTTCGTTTCTTGTCTCCTTGAAATGAATTCAGTCAGGAGACAAACAGTTAAAGCAGAAGTTTACTTAACACAGCAGCCATTTAGTTAAAGCTAAGCAGAACACTCCAGTGAGGGACTACAGTGGGTTGCCGAAGGCGGCCTTTCTTCACAGTGTGCAGATCAGCATTGTGGGACTCAGCCTAGTAGGTTCTGCAGTATAGATTTTAAAGAAGTTTTATGAATATTTTATGAATATTTAGGGTGCTTTAGGCTTACAGTAGTGAACTCTGTAGGGAGCCTGGTCCTATCCCTGGGGAGCAAACCTGTCTCACTACTGCCCAGGGCCCAAGGCAACCTGAATTAGAGTCACACATTAGTCAGCCCTGTTTCCACTTACCCATTCAGCTCGGCTATCTCAAACCCAGCCACAAGCCAACTGATCTACCTTCTTCAGGGTTTCCAACCTTGCTGGTTTAAACCTAGCATTTGGGGCTGGCAGGATGGCTTACTGTATAAAGGTGCTTGCCGCCAACCCTACTGACCTGAGTTCGATCTCCTGGGGCCCACATGGTGGAAGGAAAGAACCAACTCCTACAGCTGTCCTTTGTCTTCCGCATGTGGGCCAAGGCATGTATGTGGGCCAAGGCATATATGCACACAAACACTCTTAGATTCCACAGTACACATTACCTTTATACTGCAGTGGTTTCTCGGTTGAATAACTTTAACTTTGTGATACACAGATTAAATATTAACGATATAAAAAGTACACTGGACTACTAGATACAGCAAGACTTTAGCAGGCCAGAGAGGACTTGGTTTCCTTTCTCCATTGGTAACGTTGCCCTTTTTGAAATTAATGATGCCACTACACTGGCTGCAAATGACTTTGAGAAGGGCTTTACCCCTGAGACAAAGGCATCTGTTTCCTAGACCATCTTTTCTAGTAGCTGTGCATTTGATCCACATGGAACAAGAGTAGTTGGCCTTATGGGGCAGCAGAGGCCTCTCATCTCAGCACTGTGGAGGCTGAAGTATTTGTGAGAGGCCAAAGCAGTCTCACAAGAGGCTTGTGAAAAGACACCATGAGACAGAAATGCTTCCAACTTTTCAATGGAGACGTAGACAGCTCACGCTTGCAGATGAGCTGTGGTTAAGAAGGAAAATCGTCATTTAGAATTCCTGGGTGTCCTAGCTATTCTTCTCTAGTCCTTATGGGATTTAGACTGAGAAGAGTGAACACAATAGAGATAGAAGTAGAGACAGGTGATAGACAGACAGACAGACAGATGATAGTTGAAGAATGGATGCTTGGATGCATGGCTAGAGAAGGAAAGAGAGAAGGAAAAACTCCAAGTACATAGCAATTGATGCAGCAACTTAATAAGGTGATCAACTGCTTCATAAACAATCTTTAAAAATCCCCAGAAAGTAGACGTCAAGTACTTAGAGTGATGAGCTCCCTGGACCCATCAGACTTCTTCTGACAATATAATGTGGATCTCCAGCCAGCTGGCTACCCTGACTTTTCACCTCTGAGTTGTATTTCATCAACACGTTTCTCCTTCCAAATCTTGGTCTGTTGCCTATCAGTAACTTGAGAGCCAAGTAGACAGAGACGAGTTCACACTCAAACCACTGCAAAGCAAGAGTGAAAACCATCTGCAGGGAGAGCGTCTGCATCCCGAAGAGAACCTACACCTTAGCATCCTTGTTTTACTAACTGTATCGTGTTGTTTATTATCTCATTTTACTAGAGACTGGGTCTCACTATGTGGCTCTGTACGCTCTCAAACTTGTTGTGTAGACCAGACTGGCCTCAACTTGGTAGCGAACTTCTGGCCTGCTTGGATTATAGATGTGTACATCTAGCCTCATCCTCCTTTTAGAAGAAGCAAAAGAATCTCAGAAGCTCGAAGTATTTGTTCAAGACCCCCAGGAGCTAGGGAAAAGAGCCTTTCAATCCAGGGCTGACCTCCCTTGGCCCAATTTCATCTGCTGCTACATAGCTTTCTACAATCCGTCATTTGGACAAAGCTGATTACTGACTATATTTCTGTTTTCCAACAGACTCTTAAACTCCGTAATCCATACAGACTCAGTGTTGATTTGGGTACTGTGATATACTGAGCTGGTATTGTAAAGGAAATGATAATTGTGTAGCACCCAAATCAGAAAACAGAAGTGCATAGCTTTGAAATGCACGGAAGCACTTAAGCTCCACGCAAGAACTCAAATTGCCTGGAATAACCAGCCATTGTTCTCTCTCTCTCTCTCTCATGTGTGTGTGTGTGTGTGTGTGTGTGTGTGTGTGTGTGTGTACACGTTCACACAAGAGGGCAACCACTGGATAGGTGTGGGTCTTCACCTTTTCATCTTATTGAGACAGTGTCTCTGTTCTGTTTAAGCCATGCCTAGGATCATGTCTTCGTGTACATAGTCAGAACTACTACCATGGCCGTAATCCAGCCACCAGAAGGGTAAAAGGATTGGGGTAGAGAAGCAGAGAAGAGAAGCATTCCTTGCTTTCACAGGGGACTGTCAGGAACCACACACAGAGCTCACACTCACATCCTATTGGCACAACCTTAATCAAATGACCACACTTATCACCTGCCAAAGGATTCTGGGAAATGGAAACTAAGCAAGGTGTGGCTGCTGCGAGTTGATGGTGGGCCATCCATACTCCACACGCTGAAGTCCAGACAGGATATCTGAACGTGTCACACTCCTAGGAAGAGAATGAAGGCAGCACCGAGTGCACTGGTTGGTCTACTCTGACTCAGGAAAGAGTTTAGGTTAACCTTTCCTCGGAGGACGTGTGCTGCCTGTGTCAGAGACAACCATCAAGGCAGTAAGTGAAGCTGGGGAGAGCAGCCCCTTCTTTAGGGAGTCCTCAGGCTGGGTCAGAGGGCACCGAGGACACCAGTCTTCTTCTAGTAACACAGTAGCAGAAGCTCCAACTGGGGTGTGGAGCGTAGTCATCACAGATGGATCCCTGCTTGTGGATCCTGGCCCCACCTCTAGACTTTTAAGCCCATAATAAGTATTTTAAATCCATTTCTGCATCCTGAAGGAGCAAGCACTCCCATCTCTAGATGTGCTTGAGCCTTTGAGCTTCACTGAATCCACCATTCTTGAGTCCCAGTGACGCTTCTGTGAAGACCAGACACTAGGAATCTGGGATACAAATATTGAAATGTATAGCCCATACCTTAAAGGGTTTCAGTCTTGGAAGGAGACACACAGCAGCAGGTATCCATTGTGGTTTGTTTGTTTGTTTGTATTTTACCTCTAGCCCCAAAGTCTTCTTCCTCTTAAAATATCATCACCCTCTGTAGGAATATTCCCCATGGTGTACTTTGAGGTGAGCAGTCATCTCTTTATAGAAGTCATAGAAGCCAGAAACTCCTCCCCCTTCTTCTTTCATTCCTCACAGTGTAGGGGTGGGCACATGGTTGGGCTCAGTCAATCAGATGGTCTCTGGGTGCTCTCTATGGGCATATAAAAAACTTAGCGATGGCTGTAGGCTATTAGTAACCACTATATTAGTGGTGGGTCAAGCTGAGGCCAAGCTCATTTTCCAACACTGCTCTAGTCTTGCTTTGGTTTTGAGAGCCTCCCATGACATTCTAACGAGTTTCTTTCTTTCCCTTAAGATGGCCGAAATCGACTTCTGTGGCCAGCAACCAAACTCCTTGAATACAGAACTGCTGCTTCAAAATCCAAAGCTAAAAACAAAAACAAAAAAGTCTTCTCAAGCTATCTCATATAAAGGTAGGATTTTTGGTAAAAGACTCAGAGAGCAGAGTGGGAAGCAGAGATATGTAGAGATTTAGATCTGGGTTCTAGGGGGATTCTTCGTTGGTCTCACAGACTGAACTTAAACTATAGTTCTGTCTTAAAGAACACATCTGAAGGTGACAGGGGTGGTGGCTGCCTAATGGTCCCCCAGTCTTGATGAGTACGTCAGCTGATTGTACAAGTTATCCGAAGCCAAGGCAGTGCCTCGGAACTTTTCAAAAGGGCTACCCCACTCGGCCAACCAGTTGTCAGTCACTGGCTTCCTGGGGAAGACCTACGATGTTTATGAGGCTAAGTTTCCTCAGTAGAGGTCATTCCCAAAGTGCCTGAGGGTTGAGGGCTGAATCCTAGCTGATGGCAGAACAAATTCAACACTCCTAGAAGGGACATTCGTGAACAGCACAGTGCGGTTTCTACTTGAGGGGCTTTCTATACAGTACTGAACCTCCAAGTCCAGTTCCTATTGCTTAGGGCAGGAGTCATCCAACCGAAGTCATTGACGGTAAGAGTCTGGTCTGGCCTGGCCTTTATCAGTTGATCTGAGATGGTTTGGGAAAGTTTCTTGGCCTTGCACTCAAAAACACCTAAACGACAGTTCTGCATTCAAGAAGCTTCATTGTGAACCACAGAAGGCAACTCTGGATATCTTAAGAGGATTTGTTTATTAGTATGATGTGAAAGGTTCTCAAAAATCACAGGTCAGCATTATCCAGAGATTGGTTCTCCTATCCTCTCAGCTGTGTCTAGAAAGCAAGATCGTCCAGGAAGGACATGTATCTTACACCTACCACTTCACAGGGTCAGTGTCCAAAGGGCCACAGGAATACATCCTGTTGCTAGACATCTTAAATGACATGTCTGGCTTATGCTCAAGCTGGAAATTGTATACACTGGGAAGAGGTGTTTAAGATGGAATATATATGTTTATGTTTGGTAGACACACACATACATTTACATATATTCCAGTAGGTGTGTTAAGCAAAGCAACTTTGTCTGCCAGAAAGTACCCAAAAAAGTTCCTCATCGATGTAAATTACACCTTGGAGCATGCGCTCAGAAAAAAGTTGTGCCCACCAGTGAGATAGAGTCAGCTATCCCAAGCAGAAGGAACCACATATTCAAAGGCCCAAAGGTGAGAGAGAAGCTGGGAAACACAAAAGAGCTTGGCCCTCCTGCCACCCTGTGGACTTTTTGCCTCTTACCCAGGTGCCTGGGAGGCATCTTTGGCATCTGTTCAGAGGGAAACCGGCCAGATGTTGAGTCATCAGAGGCACTCCCAGTTTCCCACCTTTTGTGAGCCAATGCCAGCAGTTCCTCTGGGCCAAGACAGGCCCCACCTGGTCCTGTTTGACTTGTATGCACTGCCAGGATCTCCACCAGGGGTGGCACAGCCTGGGGCCCCCCAGTGCCTACCAGATGATATAGCAGTGTCCAGGTCGGTACGAAAGGCAGGGCCTGCTTCATGCACTTGAGGCGTCCCCTGATGCCAGCCAGTCTCAGGAAGCAGGTGGTAGGGGCTTGTTGCTGCCAGTTTGGCTCTGGAACACAGCTCTGCTGGTCCTATTTCAGCATCGAACACGGAAGGTCTCCCAGAGGGATGTGGAGTTTCCATTGACAGTCCAGAGGTGATGAAGTTTGCCAACTTCTAAACCATCGCTTGACAACAATAAGGAAAACATCTACCACAATTGAAAACAAAACAAATAAACAAACAAACGTCTTCACTCGTAGCATGCAAGTTAATAGGTGCTGGCATTTACTGAACACTGAGAATGTGCCTAGCCATGGCTTTATAGGAACTAAACTGTGGCATCGTTATAAAGACCCTAAAACACAGCCCCCGCTGAAGAGGTTAAGTAGCTCAGGAGGTCTCCTCTACCATGATCTCTGCATTAGCCCAGTGTGTGGCAGTATCTAAAACATGCTCTCGATTCTGCGAGTTGGTGACATCCATCCAAGGGAGGTGTTCCCCCTTCAACTAATTCTCTCAGAAAACATCCTTACAGGAACATTTGGAAGTGGGCCTCACCAATCTCCTAGGTGGTTCTAGATCCAGTCAAGTTGACATATGTGAGCTGAGGGAAATATGCAAGAGTATCAGGGTTGTGTCGGCTGTGGGGCAACAACAGAGACAGCTCGTCTGGTTGGCTGAATCATGGGCCCTAAAGATAGCAGCTTTTGGTTCTTAGACCTGGTCAATGTTGTTTACTAAAGTTAAAAAAAAAAAAAAGTTCTTTGCATATGATTATTGAACAATATGAGTTGGAGACTGAGTTATCCCGGATTACAGGGGTTGGGGTATACAATCCCAGGTGATCTTATCTTTGCAATTTGTGTGTGTATGTTCAGTATGTGTGGGTGGGTGGGTGGTGTGGTGTGGTGTGAAGGCCTGAGGTTAACATCAAGTGTCTTTTTCAGTTGCTTCCTACTGAATACTACAGAGGCATGGTCATACTCTGAACTTGAAGCTCAACAGTTCAGCTAATCTAACTAGCCAGAGCACCCCAAGGATGCCCGTCTCTGCCTCTTCTGTATGGGACTATATGTAGGACACCAGGACCACCTACATTTAATGTGGAATCCTGATCCTGATCCTCACGCTCATGTAACAAAGTCTTTACTTACTGAGCTATCTCCCCAGTCCTGCGGGCCTGCTTGTGAAAGAAAGGAAATTAACCCAGGCAGAAGTGTGGCCTGTTGATACCTCGGCCTGAGCCCTGTGAATCTGACTTCAGGCTTATTGCATCTAGAACTGAAAGAATATATTTCTCCTGTTTCACACCACCAAGTTTGCCATAATTTGTTACAGTATCGCAGGAAACTACTGCCCCCCCCCCCAGAGGAAGCACCGGGACTTTGTGGAGAGGTGATGTTACGGTGGCAGCTGGCTAAATTCAGTCATTTAACAATCACCTTGGACTCTTTCTGTATTTTCACACCTGGTCCAGTTGTTCTGCTCTGGGCTGGCTGCCCTTTAGTACTGTTTGTGTGTGCACAGCAGTGTATGGAAACCAGGTCACTGTGTGAGATGGATTCCTTCTGTGGGTGACTACCCAAAAGAAGGTCAACTGACTCATATAACCTAGAGTGTGTGCTTGGACAAACTCTTTTTTTAGGTCACTCGCACCATGTAAATCCCAAGGTTGAATATTCTCATGGAGAATATATGAACACCCAGGATCCATTTATAAACACAGAAGAACCTACGGGCCCTGGTTTGAGAAACTGGATTGAAACCTTTTCCTTCTAAGACCTGCCAAACAACCTGTCTCTTACCCCTTAAGCCTGCTCTGTGTGGGCTCATCCCTCATGGGCTGTACCCACCTGCCCTCCCTCCTCCTGCTGTTCTTGGCTCTCTTTTCTACCATGGTGCCACCCACACAAGGTTTCAGACTCCCGAGGAACCCACTCTTGGCTGGGCAGGCTGGGAGCCACCCTGACCACCGGTCCCCACCCTCTACTCCCCTTCTTTCTGCTTCCTAGGCATAAGGCAGAACTCCCACGAATCCCCAGCCCATTGTGGGCCAGAGTCTCAGAACACTTGAATTATTCTAATCCTGGGGTCTTAGGGACAATGCTATTTTCTTTTATCTTCTAGTTTAAAAAACAAACCAAATGAGAACACGGTCTCTGAGATCTAGAGTGTCTTTCTCTGGGACTTGTTTTCAGTTCTTCATTACAACTCAGCTCCCATCCCATCCCACTCTAACAAAAAGTTATCCAAATCCTTACCCAAAACACCTCACACCTAAAACACTTTAATCTTGACAAACAAAACAAAACAAAACAAAACAAACAAACAAACAAACAAAAAACCCATGTCAGCAGTGATCCCTTTCTGCCCTGCTCCAATCCAGGTGAGCTGCTTGCTATTGAAGGTAGTTCTGCCTCTCTTACAGCAGAAGCACCTTGAGCAATGAGCCCCTGATTGCTTCCCAAGCCTTCCCACATATTTCTCACCTCAGGTCACGCCTGAGCCAACTCTATCTTGAGTCTACCTGAAGTGGCTTTCCTAAGTCAAAGCCGCTGCATGGCCCAAGTATCCTTTCTGGAAAGATCATGTCCTTGCACATGCACCTGCCAAGCATAATAGCGCTGAACATTGCCCAGGTGTCTCTAGCTCTTCACAGGCTTTCATTGACATCTGCTCATCTGATCCTACCAAATCCTTGGGAATTGTTTGTGTTTGCATAATTCCATTTTATAGGTTTAAAAAATGGCACTGGAGAGCCGGGCGTGGTGGCGCACGCCTTTAATCCCAGCACTCGGGAGGCAGAGGCAGGCGAATTTCTGAGTTCGAGGCCAGCCTGGTCTACAAAGTGAGTTCCAGGACAGCCAGGGCTAAACAGAGAAACCCTGTCTTGGAAAAACCAAAAAAAAATGGCACTGGAGAGTTCAATGGATTCCTTATACTTCTGGTGTAGTGCATAGAAGGGCTAGCCTGATGTAGTACATAGAAGGGCTAGCCTTTGGACTATTTTCTGACTGCAGACCTTATCTACTCTCTACTCTACCTCTGCCTTAGGCTTTCTCTACAGTAAAGCTGAAATGAAGGAAAGAGAAAAGAAATTCTGTCTGTCTCTCCCACGGGGCTGTCAGCCTGAGATACGTACAATCACACTTGCCCTGAAGTTGAATGAGCTTACACAGCAGACTATCCCCCTACGGGCAGATAGCACAGATGAAAGCTTACGCATCCAGAACGGAAGATGGGTTCCTGAGACTATCTCCCCACTACTCTGAGACATCTTGGGTCTTGGCAAGGTTAATGGATGGATTCTGAAACTCCACTACTTAGACTCTAGTCCTATGCATCTCAAAGTCATGAGGTTTGGGGTCAGACACGCCAAGATAGCAAACTCATTCACAACCAGACTGTCCTTTCTGTATTTTCTCACCTATTTAGAGGACAAGGAGCCGAGGCATCATTTTTTTTTTTTTTCAGGACTCCCTTGTTCAGAAGCTTCGAAGGAATTCAAAAATGGCAAAAGCAGAACATTAAAGGGGCTTGATGGGTACAGGGGCCTCTGTCCACTTTTTGTGCTTTTAATGTGTCCTGGGGGGGGGTGGTACAGGGGATCAATCTTCTCCTTTTGTGACTTCAGTGTGCCACGTGGGTAGACTCAGATTCATGAGCAAATCCCTCCCAATTACTGAAGGAAAATGAGCTTTCTCTCACAAGGCTGGGTATCCACACAGCATGGGGTTGGCAAATCCTGCCAACCTCTGGAGAACTGTCTGCAGTCATCATTTCACCCGGCCTCTATTCACTACAGCTCTTGAAGGGGGCATTGGGTCCCCAGGTAGAGATGCTGAAGCTGACTTGTGGCTTCATCCCTTGTGGCTTATTCTCATAGGAAGTGGTAGGCATAAGACCGAAGTGCCATCGTCCCACCAGGCAGATGGAAATACTATACAGTGGAGGAGCTGAAGCTCAGATGGGTTAGGCAGCTACCTCTAGTCATAAAGGCTGCGTGCAGGCCCTCCGTGGTCCCCCATGGCTTTCCCTCACCAGAAGCTTTTCCCACAGTCCCTCTTCGTGCCTGTCTATGCTTTTCCCTTGGCAACAGCTTTCAACTGGGAGCTGAGTACAGGTATTAATAAGGAAAGCTCCATTGCTTGTTGAATGTTGGTTCCCTATGTGCTGACCATCAAGGTTCCCAGAGGCTGTCATAACCTGTGATATAGAGATGGCTCCACCAGCAGAGAACCTGAGATAGAAAACCTAAGTATGTTAAGTCATGGCCATTCAGAGCCATTCTTTGCAATTCAGGCTTGGGTCCCATTTCATAATCCAGGGAGCCAAAGGATGTTCTTCCCTCTTGTAGCCTGGCTCCCGACATCCCTCTTACCTCCACCCTATACCTAACTCCACCTCCATGCTTGGCATGACATCTAGGCCTATCTGGTAAACCAGTCTCTGTCACTCCCCTATCCTGGCCTCCGAGCCTCTGGCCATGGTGAAGAAACCAGAGCACTAATCCTCTTTGAGTGCTCCAGAAATGGATGACTCTGGGGACATTTCAATATGTGTGGAGGAGGTGACTTTAGAGGACACAGCTGGCTCTCCCTAGGCAAGCCTGTGCCCTCTGTGCCCTGATCGCCAGCATCCTATATTATATACCCTCAGACCTGTAAGATTTGAGTGATTTCATTATAAAATGGTGATAACTGGACACATCGTGGTCATTGTTTTCGCCATGAGCAATGGTCTAACCGTTCCTCTTAGTTTCCTTTTCTTTCTCCCCATCCTCTCCTTCGTTCCTATGGCACAGACGCTCACCATGCCCTTCATCGCTGAGCTCCACCCCAGCCCAACTGTTTTACCTTGGATTTTAACTGTGATCTTTTGTGCCAGGCGCTGCCCCGTACATTCTCACACGTGACTCCAGCACATTTAACCGCTTTGTCTCTCTCATCCCCACTGTTCCTCGGGAGCTGACTGTGGCTCACTCATTCTTAAAAATGAGAAAGCACCAGTTGTGAAACCTAAAAATCACTGTGCTGGCCAACAAGTCGTGGATTTGAGGTTCCAAGCTAAGTTCTCTGGTCGTTGGAACCATCTCCAGACTATATAAACATCCCCAAGAATGTCAGAATTTCTTGGGTCAAGGGGTGGTTCTTCCTCGGGGCCTTGCAGATGAAAAGAGAAAAGATGAGGATGATATAGCCCCTATCTTCAGAGGACAGCAGAGAAAGAAGCCAGGTCTGTTTTCTACAGAAGAACAGTCTACAAAGCAAACACAGCCATGTTTCCTGCATCTCCAGAAGACGCTTCCAGAACCCCACTGTAAATCCCTAAATCCATAGGTGCTGGAATCTCAGAAGCAACACAGGCTGGTGCACACAGTCTACACATTTCCTCCTGAATACTTTAAGTCCTATCCCTACTGTGTCTCATCCATCATTTGTTGCAAGTTCAATGTAGGTATTTGTTGAACTGTATTGTTTATTCAAAAACAAGAAAAAAGTCTGTACCTATTCAGTAAAAATGTGATTTAAAAAGAAATACTTTCGAGTTGCAGTTGGTTGAATATGCTTTAAAATACCTCCTTAAGACAGAGGTAGTGGAAGGAACCTGAGCAGATGGGGGGGGGGGGAGAGACTTTAACAGTCTCTCCTATCGCCGCCCTTGAGATCTTTGTTCACTCCAGATTTGCTATCTGCAGCTCCCCATACAGTTTACAGATATTTTACCCTCAGCTTTCACACGTGTGTTTCAGTAAAAAACCACTCTTGCCAAGCCCCGAGCTCTTTAGTGACTTTTGTGTGTGAACTGTAAGTCGGTAAGCCGTGAACTTTCTTTGCTCTAAGCCAAATCCTTTCTTTCTTTCTTCAGGATGAGGCTGATGACTTGCTGAGAGCCTTGTGTCAATGCCTGCTGCTAAGGTCAGGGGTAGCCAAGGAGCTGTGATCCAATCTGTGCAGAGGATGACTAAATGGCCTGAGGCAAGTTTCCTTTGCCTCTTCAAGCCTCCTTGCTTTATTTCTAAAGCAGAGCATGATGCATGGCCTTTGTAGTTAATGGGCAGGTATTTTGAGGATTAATAGGAAAAACAGAATGGATCTGGAAAATGTGGATTCAAGCCAATGGGTGCCATAGCCTTCACCAGGAGGTGTCTGTGGGCCATGGGGGGTGGGGGGCTACTTCCCTTTCCTTTTCAGCAGTGAGCCAGTTTTCCGTGGAGACATTTGGCTCCTTGGCATCCCCAGTCATGTGTCTTGAACACGTTGGCTCTACCCTATCTCCAGCTAGCTTATGTTCTTAATGCTAAACCATCTTTGCAGTGGTTTGCCTGAGAATGGCCCTCATAGACATAAGCCGTTCTGAATACTTGGTCCTCGGTTGGTAAAACCGTTTGAGAAGGATTAGAAAATATGGCCTTGTTGGAAGAAATACGTCCTTGGGGGTGAGCTTTGAGCTTTTAAAAACCCACTCCATTCCCAGTTAGCTCTCTCTGCTTCTTGTGTCTGAATCCAGATATAAACTCTCAGTCACTGTCCCAGAACCTTGCCTGCCTATCTCCCACCATGCTCTCTTCCATGGTGGTCACGGACTCTGACCCTCTGGAAGTATGGGCCCCAAATTAAACGCTTGGTTGCCTTGGTCATGGCATTTTGTCAACGCAATAGAAAAGTAACTAAGACTCTACTCTTGAACTCAGTGGTTGGCTTAAACAAGAGAAGATCGTTCTTCCTGAGCCAATACAGACTGGAGAGTGACTCCTTAAACACAGGAACTGTCAGAAGACAGGACACCTTTTCTCAGACACTGTAAAACCTGACATCGTCGCAGTTACTTGCTAATATGAGGTGATAGCTTCCAACTTCCATGAGCCCACTGTGTGCATCTAAGGTTGAAGCTCACAGATAGAGATAGGGCCTTGGTGTTTTCCATGAATCGTTGGTATAACCGTTACCTGATATCACCCTGATTGCCAGACTCGGGATTCTAGGATCACATAGAGAGGTCTTTTCTAACTCAAGCCAGTAGGAATCAAGTCTTCTTAGTCATGGAGTGTTAGTACCCATCATTCTCTGCTTCTTCCTTGCTCCATCCAGTGCTAGGAGCCGACCTCACGTGAGGACAAAGGGCAGGAAGGGAAAAGGAAGGAGGGGATGAAAGCCAAGCCTGAAGGCTGGATTCCCTGGGGGCTTCCCTGAAAAGAGTTCTAACTGAGGAGCCTGGAGCTATGGACCAGAGTTACCTGGAGATGTTCAAGATCTAACCTACCCTCCTCCATGGATAATCAAGGGTTAGCTTGTGTGATCATCCCCACCAAGCACAGCCAAGGACAGGTCACCGCTCTGAAATCCAGAGCCACTCCACAGCTCATATTCAAAAAATACTCAGGGTTGCGGGTGGAGGCCATCTCCCCTAAAGACCCATTCAGATCCCAGGAGTCACTTCGTAGACACCAGAAGAGCAGCACCTAAGCCCTCAGCCTCCAGCTCTGCTGTAAGGATGACTTACTTCATGGAGAGAGATACTATCTCCCCTGACAGCAGTTCCCTGTGGCGTCAGTAAGAAGCTGGGGGTAGGGTGGGGGTGTGATTGGGCATGTAAGATGTTACAGGAGCATGGAGATGAAGGAATAACCGCCAACAAGCCAGGCCATCCCAGACTGGGGGAGCTCGGGCAAGTGCAGCAGTTAGAAAAAGAAACCCAACACACAGAGAGGATCTATGGGGACACCATGACAGGTGTGTTTATGAGGCACAGAGCCCAGCTATCACACATTCTAGCTGTTGCTCTTTATTGCATTTTTGGGGCTCAATTTCCTCATCTAGAACATGAGGCTAGTAAAACATGAGCCTAGGCCCGGCACAAAGGTGAGCTGGGTATAAAACATCTCTAGGCTATTGAATATGAAGAGTTAGAATTCAGGGAGAATTGGAGCAGGGGAAGGCCAGGAGCTGGGTCAAAACAGATTCTATATTCAGCTGTCTAATCCTACATCCCTTAGCCTCCTTAGCTGCTACAGTGTAACAGACTGCCTAATCCTACATCCTTTAGCCTCCTTAGCTGCTACAGTGTGACAGACTGCCTAATCCTACATCCTTTAGCCTCCTTAGCTGCTACAGTGTGACAGACTGCCTAATCCTACATCCCTTAGCCTCCTTAGCTGCTACAGTGTGACAGACTCCCTGCTGGAGATTCAGAAAAGAGAGCTACTCTGTAGCTACCAGCTCAGAGAGCCTGGACTATGCAAGATGCAAGTAAGCACTCTCTAGGTGTGGGTAAGGGCACCTCTCTGGGAAGCGCTCAGGGGGACTTCACAAAGCTGAGCAGGGTAGAGTCTGAGAAATGCAGGAGAAGGGTAGAGACATTCAGAGCTGGTGATGCAAGGAAGGGCCACAGGGGCTCTGAGCTCTCTTCCTCTTAGTGATATGTGTGTATAAGTCATAGGGAAAGCCAAACCATGTGTGTGTGTGTGTGTGTGTGTGTGTGTGTGTGTGTGTGTAATGTTTGATTACTATTATTATTGTCATCTAATTTTAGCACAGTTAGTGTCCCTGGAAATCTGTAATGGTGACTAGTGAATATTATTGAAAAAATCTTCATTGTAGGCTGAAGTAATGGCTCTGTGGTTAAAAGCACTTGATGCTCTTCCAGAGACCCAAGTATGGATCTCAGCACTCATATTAGATGGCTCACAACCACTTATAACTCCAGCTCCAAGGGATCTGATATTGTTTTCTGAACTATAGAGCAGCCACTCCTATGTGGCATACACACACACACACACACACACACACACACACACACACACACACACATTGGGGGGGGGTGCGGGAGAGAGAGAGAGAGAGAGAGAGAGAGAGAGAGAGAGAGAGAAAGCCTTTAAAAATATTTTTAAAAATCTTCATTGCAAATAATCCTGGATTATACAAGAACAGTTCCATATTTGCATATGTTATATATTAGACACATTTCCTCCTTACTGCTCCCATTAGTCCCTGCAAGGGATGAGATGTCACCTCTACTTTAGGGCTGAGGAAATAGCACAGTTGGAAGGATGCTTGACTGGCACAGATGGATCCATCCCCAGCATCACCAAACGAAACTGCCTGGATTTGTGTGGCTGAGAATCTCCTTTCATTCACATTTTTCTATATTAGCTTTCTTTTTTTAATTAATGAAAAATAGTCTAAACATTGTATCTTACAACAATGCTCCCATGGACCTACCGGGCACTCCTGTTCTCTCTCTCTAGGTAACTGGATAGTAAGGCAGAGGCTGAGAGCATGCCCAGGGCTCAACAGCTTCATGGTAGTGCATCCCGACTTAGGGTGTGTGAGTCTGTGTATATTCTTCCTCTCTGTGTCTCTGATTCCCATCTTCAGAGACAGTGTTGATGTAGATGAATGAAGAGAACCAGAGCCCTTGCAACAGACTTGGGAAATGTCACACAAGTGTGTGCCAACCCATGTGTCCATGGCCTTGAATCACATTTCCCAGGTACCAAAGCTGCTCTAATATGGAATTAGAGACCTATACAGTTGCTCAGTGACAGGCACACTGCATGAGTGATCACAGTGTCACTCAAGGGGTACTATGTATGGCCTTTCAGTTCTACATGGCTGTAAGCCTGCACCGAACAGACCTTGGCAGAAATGTGATTTTTTTTTTTTATAAGGGTACCTGACTTGAATATGCACGGCCTGGTTCAGGTGGTCACAGGGTGAGCTCAGGATCGAACTCACGCTGTCTCTCTGGACCTTGTTGTCTGTCTTTCATGTGTTGATTCCACTCTAGTGTTAGCACTCTACTCACAGTCACAAGATGGCTGCCAATAAGTGCCAGAGTTATCACGTCTTCCCTGGAGGCTCAGAGGCTCCATCCAATCCAGTCCCATTTCTACTAATTCTATAATTGTCTCCAGCGTCCTGATTAGCTGGGTGCATGCCAACTGCCACCCCTGAAATCCAAAAAGAGCCACAGAGTGAAGAGTGCTTGAACAGAAGTCGTACTGCTAGTCCCAGCCCCACCTCCCAAAGTCTGCAATGTTTGAAAATGCCCAAGGAACATTATAATACAGAAAGGTCTATTTACCTATTCCTAACACCTCTGAATAGCCTGCCTCCTCTTTCTGTCCCAATAATGAGCACCAGGGACCCAAGGCAATGTTGACCTGCTGCTCCAGGCTTCAGTCATCTTGTACACACACACACACACACACACACACACACACACACACGCACGCGCACCACACAGCTGGGAGCAGAGGCCTAGGAAGACCCATGGTCACAAGACCTGAGTTTGGGAACTGACCCATGCCCATGATGATGGGGAATGCCTGAGGGGAGCTCCTTGGGGCAGCTACCCAGAAAACCAGAGCAGCTTGCCTAGCTAAGAAAGAGCCCTATTTCCTATGAGAGGCAGTCAGAAACTCCAACCAAATAAGGCCCCAAGCTGGGTGGGAATCTGTGCGCAGGGTGTTTATATAGATTAGAAGGTCTCCGTTGACTCTCAGCTTAACCCTCCCAGGCTTTGCAGTTCATCAAAGCTCAATGTTCCATTTCATGATGTTCCTTGCCCACTGCCGAGAGGCTCTGTCAGCTCTTAGAAGGGAAACTTCCCCCTTCAGAGTACATTTCCCCTGGCCTTGAGCCCGAAAGCGCCAGTTGCTAGCAGCCTCTGCTCCGGAGCGGTGCAGATGTGGAGTCACTACATCATCTTTTGTTGCTCATCTGCCAGCCCGAGCAGCCAGTTCTTGGGACAGCTGTGGAGTACTGTGGAGTACAGCACACACAGGCCCCCAGAGGTGGGTCTATTCATGGGAAGCTCAACTCTGTAGCCCCATAACCAGAGTGGACTGGTGGGAAGTAGTCAACTTCCCACATACTGGTCAGTGGTCTTGGGAACAGCTGGTGAGAGCCAGGGATTGATAGTTTAAAAAAAAAAAAAATGATCCTGGAGATATGGGTTTTGCCCAGCGCCAGATCACACGAGCAACTTCTACACTGAAGACTTCAAGCTGGGGAAGAGCTGGTGGGTGATGAAGGCAGCTAAGTCACAAAGGGCATGCAACTCTCTCATCCCCTTCCCAGTAAAAGCGTTTGCGGTTCTCAAAACAACACTGAGGAAAGAGGAAAGACAAGCAATAGCCTGAGAGAAAATCCTTGCAACTAAAACTCCTGGGATGGTGGAGTCAGGGCACACAGGAAGCAACTAGATCAGAAAAAAAATTCATGATAATGAAATGAGCAGTAGAAAGTCAGACTCTGTGGCGTGTCAGCCATCTTAGAGCACACAGTCAGGAGAGAGCCTCCTGTAAAGTGTTTGTCCGTGAAAGGAGGCCGATCACGAGAGGATCAAATGGAACGGTTCTCCCTAAAGAAATAACAGCGGGTGCAAAGGCCCAGAAGAGGGAACAAGCTTGTGCGCTCAAGACGTGAGCAGTAGCTCTGTCAGAGGAGGCAGGGCATCACACTTAACGAGAGCTTAAGTCTTGACAGGAGCAGGCCCAGGAGGTCTGGTCCTCTAAGGGATTGTGAGCCGGAGCAGCGGTCTGTGCACAAGCGATTGTATCACGTAAGCGTGTGAGAGGCCTGTACTCACTGCCCTGTGAAAGGATGAACCCCACAGAGTTCTTGGTTGCAAACAGTAAAGCTGAGTCACTGGTTTTGTGGGCCAGCAAGGGGACTCAGTAGGTAAAGGCGCTTGCTGCCAAGCCTGGGGGGACTGAGTTCGAACCCCAGTACCCACACAGACAGAACTGACTCGTCTTGCAAATTGTCCTCTGGCCTCCACAGGCATGCTGTGACACAAGCCCAAGCACACACGAAAGCATCCATGCACGTACACAGAGAGCAAGATAAGTATAGTAACTTCTTCCCCAAATAACATTGGACAGCTCATAGATATTGTGAAGGTTCTGGAAAAACAAAACAAAAACAAAAGAAAACAGCCAAGCAAACAACAGCAAATCCAAGAACTCAGGGTTAAAGGTAAAGCCGATTCCTGAGCAACAGAAGGAAAATCCATTAGAATGTCCCCAGGTAAGTGTGTGTGGAATCTACCCCAGCCTTCCCCAATGGCCTCGAAAAGGATTTTACCCAAAAAGTCTACCCTTTTTTAGATTTCCCTAAAGTGGCCACACACGTGGGAAGGTCCAGAGGGAAGAAAGGAAAGAGGGAAATGATATACTATAATCCCCCAAAATATTTAAAATATATATATATATATATATATATATATATAAATTCCAACTAGGCTTTTGCAGTAATTCAAGTGAGAAATAATGGCAGTCCCGATGGGCCTAGACATGCTGCAAGAGAGGGGCTCTCAGAGCAAGGGCCGTGGCCAGCAGCTCCCACAGCTTCTGGGAACTGCAAATGTCAGGTCCCAGTCTGACCTCACTTAACGCTGACTCTTGGAGAGGAAGGGGCACAGCCAATGTGCCGTGTGTGTGTGTGTGTGTGTGTGTGTGTGTGTGTGTGTGTGTGTGTGTTTGTGTGTGCGCACGCGCACGCGTGTGTGTGTGTGTGTGTGTGGGTGGGTGTGTGTGTTGTGGGTGTGTGTGTTGTCTGTCTGTCTGTCTGCCTGTCTGCCTGTCTGCCTGTCTGCCTGTGTCTCTGTGTGTAGGCCAGTGGTAGATGTTAGGGGTCTTCTTCCACTCTCCAAGACAGGACAGAAAGGAAAAGACCTCAGCCCAGGAACAGGGGGAATTCCAGTACAATTAACCCCTGCGTGAGGCCTTTCTCGCTTTTCAGTCACAAACCAGAAACTTTCTAGGAATCTCTCAGGACACTCCATTTGCATGGCCAGCACCAGTTGCACTAAACCCCTGGTACAACCCCGTGGACCCTGAGTCACCTTATCAGACCACAACTCCGCCCAGGCATGTCCAGAGCCCCTCGCTTCTCCCACTTTCAAAGGAAGGGTTGGAGGGGATTCTTTGCAACCTGCGGAGCTGGAACTTGAGAGCCACCAAAACGGTACCTATGGTTAATGATTAGACACCAATTGCTCTGTGTCCCCTGAGGAGTCTCATGTATCCTTTCTTTTTGTTTTGTTTTGTTTTGGTTTGTTTGTTTGTTTTTGTTTTTTGGAGACAGGGTTTCTCTGTGTAGCCCTGGCTGTCCTGGAACTCACTCTGTAGACCAGGCTGGCCTCGAACTCAGAAATCCTTCTGCCTCTGCCTCCCAAGTGCTGGGATTAAAGGCGTGCGCCACCACTGTCCAGTGAGCCTGATATATACTCAGTACCTCACACTTGCCCCAATTCTCCCCTTAAAGAGCACATAGCACCCCAACTCACACTTAGGCTTGTACCTTCTCCTTAGCCTCTCTCTCTAGGCCCTTGTATCTAAGCCTATATTTATATATCTTTTTACATATTCTTATAGCCTATGTTCATTTATCTTTATATCTCTAATAAAACATCCAACTCTCCTTTACGAAATGGCTAATCCTAAAATTCTTTTCAGCAGTAAAGCCACCAGCCCTGGTGGAATCTAAGCTGAGGCCCCTTAAAAGTCTAGGCAAACTAGTCTGGCTTCCTGACGTGTCAGCATGAAGTTTCTCTGCCTCCTCACAGTTGACACCGTCCACCTTATCTTGTGAGATGGGGTCTCTCATTGAACCTGTAGCTCACCTGCTTGCCTGGCCCTTTGGGCTTCTGAATCCCTTCCCCCCCACTGAGGACCTAAGAGAACCCATCCCCCACAGAAAGAGCTGTAGCCCCAAGTTACAGTCTGACCCTGCAGAGAAGGGAGGCCCTTTCCAAGCAGGCAAACCTGTGCTGCCCACAGAAGACCTTCCCCACGAGCAAGCCACTTCCATCTCCAGAAGGAAAGAGAAGAATGTAGCAGAAGCGCTTTCTTTTCTGCGTATTTCTCTCCTGGGAATTCAATGTCGCCAACTCCCCACAAACACATAAAGAAGAGGCCACATGCTTTCCTCAAGGGCTCCTCCATGAGAGGATCTAGGGAAGGTGTAAAGGGAAGGGAGTCAGGCTTCAGGAGATGAGTAACTTTCTCAAAGTCAACGCGTTCACATCGTGTGAACCACAGAAAGCTGAGAAAGGACTTGCATTAAAAACCATTCCATTGTGTGACGTTTGTCCTAACAGGGCACCATACACCTCTTAACATGTTTTCTAAAAGGTTCTCTCAACATAGTAAACAGTCACCCTGGCTTGGTGGCAGGTTTTTGTTTGGTTGGTTGGTTGGCTGGTTGGTTGGTTTTGGTTTTTCGAGACAGGGTTTCTCTGTGTAGCCCTGGCTATCCTGGAACTCACTTTTTAGACCAGGCTGGCCTTGAACTCAGAAATCTGCCTGCCTCTGCCTCCTGAGTGCTGGGATTAAAGGCGTACACCACCAAACCCGGCTTTTTTTGGGGGGGTGGTAGCGGTTCTTACACCCTATTCTTACAAAGCCCCAAACTGGACAACCTTAGAGGAAACTGCTCAGTCTTCCTGTGTCTTCCAGGCTGAGGGAAGATAAAACCAAACCTCTCTGACGATTGCCGTTGCAGCACGTGGTTGACATCAAAGCACTAAAGCCATGCCTGGTACACGGCAAGCGCCACACGACTCAGGGCTTGCAATGTCAAGGATAACAACAATGATGTCGCCATCTTAGGGACCGAAGGCTTTCGGGAGGCCATTCTTTTGGTAACTGGCCGCAACATCTTGATGTTAGTGTAACAAACCTCATCCTATCCTTGCTCTGAGTCCTACCAGTCTGGTAAAAGTGGACACTGCGAGCCCTTGAGATGCTGAAATGTTTCCTAACCCTTACTTCCAGGCATCCCAACAGCAGACAAGTCGTGTTCCCCCTTCTGATCAGCCCTGAGAACAATGCCAACCGTTTCCTGTAATGAAAGCGACTAAAAATACTTTTTGATGATGGAGCCGGCGAAGGTTGAGCAACACAGAGCGGAATACGGAAATGATACCGAGAAGCGCCCAGCCAACAAATCGTGCGGCCCACCTGGCTTCCGTCTCCCAGAATTGAACAGAGACTCGATATTTGTCTTTCCTTTACCTGGAGGCGGCACCACATCTCTCTGTGTACTCACTCCATCTAATTTTGGAGAGAGAGAGAGAGAGAGAGAGAGAGAGAGAATGTAGTCAGCCATGACTAATGGCAAACGATTGCATCAAATGGTTGTCAGCAATTTAAGCAGCAAAAGAGCATAACTTGCTCTTCTTCACGAGCCTAGGAGATGCTCCAACCACTCAAGGAGTGTTCCACGTTCTGGACACCCAACTGTCTCTTTTGTGTTTATGACCAAATTACTATTAATGTTATAATCAGATATATTCCATAATAGTATCAACGAGAAATATGATGGTTCTATTAAACAAAACTATGCACTAATACATTTTTACTCTCACAGCCATTATGTGGTACACAGTTACTGTCCCAAACCCTTCTTCAGTTGAAGAAACTGAGGCTCAGAGAGAGGAAAGAATTGTCTGAGATCATGTCGCCAACCAGGAACAGCCTTCCATCCCCCAAGGTCCCGCTTATCTGATGCCATCGTATTCAACAAGTCTCCTTTTAGGGTATGGCCCATCTCCAAAGGAGGCCTCAACCTTGCCATGAGGAACCATTTCTTTTTCTTTACAAATAAATTTTTCCTCTTTGCCTGTCTGGAAAAGGTGGCTGGGCAGCCAACTCAGTGAGCAGCTCTATGACAAATATGTAGCTGGCCTGAGTCTCTCCAGATGTTGAGCTAAATAAGTCACAAGAGGACCGCCTGGTTCTGACAACTCTTCAAGCCAAACTGGGAGCAGAGGAGACACCAGAACACTCAAGAGGATAAATTCACATTCTTATTCAAGAGCTCCTACCATGTGCCAGAAATCTCACAGAACACAAGGGTCAGAGATACAGAGCTGACCCACTGTGTGATTAAACATGACTATTTTCTGCTTTTCACTGCCCCACCCTGTAGGAATACTATCTACCCCCTGGACTACTGAACTCGAGAGTGGCTATTTGCCTGTGTTGGCTAATAAAATGTAGACAGAGTTGACACATACCTTCCAGTTTGTGGTGCGCCATGAGAGACTGGCAATGCTCCCAAGAGAGGCTGCCCAGATCCCGGACATCTAAAGAAGTCAAGCTGAGTGAAAGCGTGATGTGTGAGCTGCTGTTTTCAGATAACTGTTATAGCAGCCTGACCTAGCCTTGAAGGACAGACATCCCAGAGCTGATACCAGGTTGAGCCAAAAAGGACTCCCCACTAACTCTAACACAGGCTTCACAAGCCCACAAACTATGCAAGTGCCACGCACGTATCACCTCCACTGCCACAGGGAGCTTGTAACTTCTATGTAAAGTTCTTACCCAGCATTCGAATGAAGGGATGGTCTAGTCTGTTTCCTGTTATTTGAACAAATACCTGAAATCAGACCATCTGGACAGAGCAGAGGCTTTTTCGTCTTATGAATTCAGAGACGAGGAAGAAGCCTGTGAACGTGGTACTGCCATATGTCTGGTACCTTGTAAGGACTTCTTGCTGCCCCATAACCTACTATAGGATGTCACATGGTCAAACGGGGCAAGCGTATTCACACCCATCTATTATCCTCTCCCTATAAGCCACTAATGTGATGCTGGGGCCCCATCCTCACATCCTCTTCTAATCCTAATTACCTCCCAAATGCCCCGCCTCTGAACGCATGATTTTGGGGATTAACCTTTGGAGGGTACAATCAAGCCATAACAAGGACAGTTCAGCTCACATAGCTGGAAAGGAAGATGCAGGACCTGAACCCAACCCGATGGGTAGCCTGAGTTTGCTAACCAGGATGAGCCCATCAGATGGTACTCAAGTACCTAGAACATCACAAGAACAATGTTCTCTATCCCAGGTGATGACCAATCATATATCAGACACTTTCTGTGTGGACCAAGAGGGTGGGAGGGACCAGAGTCTTTCCACCGCTCTCTCTCCCCGATCCTCTCCTTCCTCAGCCTCTCATATCAGTACACAAGTGGAGATGCGACGTGGGTAGTGCCTACAGGAACATGGGAGCAAAAGAGAATAAGATCTTTAGGATAAAGACCTTTGGAGATGATAACCTCAGATTAGCTAGACCCCCTGGAGGGGAGGAACCTGGCCATGCCAGCGTACACTTGTGATTCCAGAGATGGGGGAGGAGACGGGAAGCAGGAAGTAGACACAGGCAGATGATCCCTGCAGCTCTCCGCTCAGCTGGACTACCCTAATCATCAAGTTCTAAGTAAAAGTAAGGGACTATCTCAAAACAACGAAGTGGAGATGAGCTAAGGAAGACACAGGAGATTAACCTGTGGCCTCCATACGAATGCTCATGCATGTGTACACACACACACACACACACACACACATACACACACATACCTGTTTACATATGCATGCAAATAAATGAATAAAGGAAGGAAAAAAGAAGGAAGGAAAGGAGGAAGGGAGGGAGGGAGAACAAAGATTAACGATTAGAAATCTCGTTGGAATGACGTAGATTCATGCTTCGGTGTGGACATGATTTGGCAGCACCGGCAAGTTGCTTCTCTCTGCACATCAGTAAAATGAGAGAAATGAGAATATTTTGATGACTCATGTGACTATTTATGAGGGGGAAATGGGATCATTTCAAGTGTTGTGTACATGGCCTAACAGTCCACAGGAGCCTGATGACTATTCATGATCTTAGAAACCATTGTGCTTGACCTTCTGACTTAATCTGTCTTGCCTTTGTCCCTACCTAGCGTGTCTTTCCATGCCCAAGCCAAAGTAACTGCTGGTCTCCTGGACAGATGTGTTTCCTATCTGACGTCGACCTGAAAACAGGACTTCTTCCTGGGATATGCCTTGGAAATAAAGATTAGGAGGTTGGAGAACAGGGCCTACATTTGAAGAATATTAAGTGTTAAGAACACCACAGTTCAGCTGGGCAGAGGTGGCACATGCCTTTAATCCCAGCACTTGGGAGGCAGAGGCGGGTGGATTTCCGAGTTCGAGGCCAGCCTGGTCTACAAAGTGAGTTCCAGGACAGCCAGGGCTACACAGAGAAATCCTGTCTCGGGGAGAAAAAAAAAAAAAAGAATACCATGTTCAGCTTTGAAAACTAATGAAATATCTGTTCCAGAAGATGCAAACAGCTTCTGGTGTGCATGTGAGTGGCCGTCTTCCAGGATGTCTATTCACTTCACAGCCAAGAGGAAAGATTCCCCAACTTCTCAAGGGCTTATACCCAGCAACCTAAAGCCCCACCCCAGTCAGATCTCCCCTCCTGAAGCTTCTGCTACCTCAGCAGTACCACCATGGAGTCCAAGTGTGTGTGTGTGGGGGGGGGTTGTACTGTGTGTATGTGTATCTGTTCATGTGTGCAAGTATACATGTATGTACCTGGGTGTGGAAGCCAGAGGTGTTCTCATCATGTAGAATAGAATGTATGTGATCCCAAGAATCTGCCTGGCTCTGTCTTCTTCCTAGTCCTGGGATTGTAAGTGCATGTCACCATGCTCTGCTCCTTGTTGTTGCTGCTGCTGCTGCTGCTGTTGTTGTTGCTGTTGTTGTTCGTTTGTTTTCTTTTTCATTTTTCCAAGATCTGGTCTCACTATGTAGCCCTGGCTGTCCTGGAATTCACTATGTAGACCAGGCTGGCCTTGAACTCACAGAGATGCACCTGCCTCTGCCTCCAGTGCTGGGACTAAAGGTGTGTGCTACGACACCCAGCTTGACCGTTTATGTTCAAATCAGGCTCCCCCAGTTGCATGCCAAGTACTTCATCAGCTAAATCAAATATCTAGCACTGCAAGTTTGTTTGTTTGTTTGTTTGTTTGTTTGTTTGTTTGTTTTTCGAGACAGGGTTTCTCTGTATAGCCCTGGTTGTCCTGGAACTCACTCTATAGACCAGGCTGGCCTCAAACTCAGAAATCTGCCTCCCGAGTGCTGGGATTAAAGGTGTGCGCCACCACGCCCGGCCTGCACTGCAATTTTTTTAAACATGTGGACCTTTGTGGACTGTTGTGTGTCCTGTGGCAATGGAGGTAGGAAGCTTAACCTGTGGGCTGCAGTTCCTCGACTCCAAAGTAGGAGCAACAATCCTCGCTTGAAACTGTTGCAAGAATGAGAAATACAGCTCAGAAACATTCTATTCTGTAGGAAGTAGTCACCCCGTGGTTACTCCTGCCTTTAAAGGCGTCCGCCAGAGTTCGAACGCCAAGTGTCCCTCTAAACCCCACAGAAGCCCATGTGGCCTCCAGCATGGCGCTCCCGGAAGGCGGAGAGTTTTTACTACACGGGGAAGGAGCAGATGAGTCCGCCCTTGATGGGGACTGTGGGACCCTGGCCCCTCCTGCTGTTGATTTACTTCTCGCCCACAACATGAGCAGTTTGTTCTACTCCACGTTCCTGCCGTGTCAAATGCCTCGTCACAGACCCACAGGCCACAGGCCCTACCTTCCAGGACAGAAGCATAGAAAACCCGATCAGCTTCTCTGTGCCAGTCACTTACCTCAGGTGTTTGTTCCAATGATAGGCACCTGATTTATCCTGAAACTAGAGCTAAGCTGGCATCTGGGTGCTGCGAATATCAGCTGGGCAAGAGTCACATTTTGCAGGGCATGGTCGTGTATGACCTATATAGCCTCATCTGAGATGCTGAGGCAGGAGGATTTTCGGTTTAAAGACTGTTGAAGACAGAAAGAAGAAAGAAAAAAACTTTTTAAAATTGGATCTGTGCACCCACCGGAGAGATGCCCCAGCAGTTAAAAGCACTTGTTGCTCATGCAGAGGGCCTAGGCTTAATCCCCAGCACCCATATGGGGGCTCACAACCCTCAGAAACTCCCAGACACTTCTGTTTATATATTTATAAAGTCTAAGAGTTTTTTTAATTAGACCTAATGCTGTGACCCTTTAATACAGTTACCATGCTGTGGTAATCCCAACCCTGAAATTATTTTTATTGCTACTTCACAACTGTAATCTTGCTACTGTTATGAATCATAATGTAAATATCTGATATGTAGGATATCTGATATGTGACCCCCAGTAAAGGGTTTTTTGACCCCCCCCCCCAAAAAAAAAAAGAGGTTGTGAACCACAGGCTGAAAACCACTGCTCTAGATGATAGGAAAGGACTCAGTAAGTGGCTGAGCGTTTCACATGCAGAGCACCATGCTGGTCTTGCAGAGGAAGGGAGAAGGAAGCGCAGTCACCATGGGGTGTCCTGTGGAGGAGCCCTCCCAGCCCAAGTGTCTACTCAATTGTCCCCTCGATCCACAGACTCAGCAACTAGAGAGAGTTCTGCCAACACAGGAGACTCTGAATTATTCCTAGTTAGCTGGAATTCTAAAGCCATGTGTCATCTGCTAGGAAAACCCAGTAAGCAGGCCCCACTCTTCACTGCCGCCCTAAAGATATCCAGATGCTGGAAAACAAAATGAGGAAGTGAAAGTCACTTTCCCCGAATATCCCAGAGCACAAAGGACAGCGAATGGTTTTCCTGTGACTATCGTGTGTGTGTGTGTGTGTGTGTGTGTGTGTGTGTGTGTGTGTGTGTGTGTGTAAATTTGATGAAAGTATACGAATATGTGTGTGTATATTTGGGTACAGATGTGTGTTTGTGCGTGTACACGCACGTGTGCACATGTGTGTAAATCAGAGGACAACTCTGTGGAGTTAGTTCTTTCCCCTTACCCATACATGAGTTCAAGGGATAAGACTTGTGAAATCAGGCTTGCGAACTAAGTGTTTTTACCTGCTAAGCATCTCACTGGCCTCAGGGTCTGTCTTTTCAGGATTTGCTGCTCCATATATCAGGCTACCTGGTTTACAAGCTTCCAGTGATTCTCCTCTCTCCATCCCTCATCTTGCCACAGAAACCCTGGCATTCCGGGGGCATGCTACTATACCAGGTTACCCACAGAATACTCTCTCGCAAGGTCTTTCTGGTGACTATTAGGACTTAGTTTTTCTGTGTAGCCCTGGCTGTCCTGAACTCACTCTATAGACCAGGTTACGCTCAAACTAAGAAATCCACCCGCCTCTGCCTCGCAAGTGCTGGGATCAAAGGTGTGCGCCACCACTGCCCAGCTCTCCCTTTTTAAATGTAGTCACTTGCAGAACACAGGTGATAGAAGGGAGAGGGTTTGAACTGAGCCTTGCTTCTGCTGAGAGAGAACCAGTTGAGCAGAGCCCTCGGGAGCAGCTCTGTTAGGGTCACGAAGCTCAGATGCTAACTGCAAGGAGAAATGAGCAGAGCTGGGAGAAGAAGGAAGTAAACCAAGGGCTCCAGCCAGAGGCATCTCTCCAACCCCCCAAACACACTGGTTTCTAAACAACCGCCATCATGCTTTCTCGTGAATCCCTGAGCCAACAATTTGGGCTGGGCACAACTGACTGGTTCATCTCTTGGGATCATGCTCCAGGCTGTAGCTATGTGGTTTGTTCTTCTTTTAGCTGCTTTCACACACAAGAGCCAAGTAAAAGAACCTTACATTTGTCTTCACTCTGCAAATGGGAAAACAGAGGGCTGGAGGGATTGATGGTGATGTCAATGGTCACAGGAGCCTTGATTCAAGTTTATGGGTCTTGTTGCCCAGCTCCTGCTTCCTTCCTTCCTTCCTTCTTTCCTCCCTTCCCTCCTTCCTTCCTTTCTTCCTTCCTTTTTTCTTTCTTTCTTCCTTTTTCTTTCTTTTGTTCTTTCTTTCTTCCTCTTTCTTTCTTTCTTCCTTCCTTCCTTCCTTCCTTCCTTCTTTTCTCTCTCTCTCTCTCTCTCTCTCTCTCTCTCTCTCTCTCTCTCTCGCTCTCGCTCTCGCTCTCTCGCTCTCTCGCTCTCTATCTTCAGCAGTTTTTCCAAGAAGAAAACAGTAGGAACTGAGTTGGGGGTGAGGGTGGATAGTGTCATGCCCCTTAGTAAATAACTTCACAGCTTCCCCAGACTATCAGGATGTCTATTCTAACACCTACCAAAGAGAAACGTGAGGAATACTTCCCAACATGTACATCAAAAAATGTTCCATACACACATACATACACACACACACACACACACACACACACACACACATGACGGGGGTTGTGAGGAGGATATTCCATCAGTGGGTAAAATTTGAACTGTTCCCTTTCCTGAAGGATGCCTCAGTGTGTTTGCAGAGTGCCATGAATGTCCTGGGGAAGGGCATATAGAGTATGTTATTAGTCAGCCAATGCCCTAGGCTATTGTAGTGAAGTATTCCTAAAGTACAGAAGTAAAGTGCAGGGTGGGGTTAATTTCTCTTTCATGCATCCAAATTCAGAGCAGTAATTCAAAGCTGGCAACCTCAACTCGTATCTTCTAGGATGGTACTCGGCTCTTACCTTTCTCAGGTAGGACAAGGTAGGCTAGAGAACACTAAGCAATATGGCGGCCACGGGCTCTGTGCTTCAGTCCACTGGCCTGAATTTGACCACACAGACTGTTATGGTTTGTACCCATGGCCTGTAATGTTATTCAAGGATCCATGTGTGAAAATCTTGCCACTCAGAATGGTGAAATCAGAAAGTGGTAGGACCGTTAAGAAGTGGGGTTTAGTAGATGTGGGCTTATTGAGGACATCCCCTTGAAAGGTACTGAGGATCTGCTGTATCCTTCTTTATCCCAAGCCATGAAGGGAATTGTTTGATTTGTTTGCTCAGTTATTGCCATCTGGCCCAAAAGCAAAGTGTCCTCCTGATCACAGACTGGAACTCCTACAACTGTGAGCCAATGTAAACCTTTTCTCTTCGTAATTTGATTACCCGGGGTATTTGTCAAGGTAATGAGAAGCAGATTGGCTTCTGGATATAACCAGATACAAGAGACACTTGGAAAGGCGATCTTTGGTTGGATACCTAAGTGTCTGGCTAAAACTGTTGAATCAAGACTCCTGTGTTCTATCATCAAAATTCACAAAGGAAATGCAAAAACCAAGCACCACTTCTCAGTGTTTGCTGCTCCATGTATCAGGCTACCTCAAAAGTATCTCAGAAGTGTTTATCTGCAAAAAGTGCTTTTTTTTTTTTTTTTAAATATAACATCTCACAGGACTTGTGTCCTATTATATATTGTATATATCAAGTCAGGAGAGTTAATCACACAGTAACAAAACCCCCAACCCCTGCCAAATCTAAAACGAAGGATTAGCAGTTAGGGTCTTGTCCATGTCCACAGTAGGATGGAGAAGCTGTCTACCCTTCTCTTTGGGAACAAGTGTGATGATCAAGTTTGAGCCCATCTGCTGGAAGATGACAGGCCATACAGATTAGACATGAGCCATCCAGCTAAGCTCCCCCAGGATCATCTCAGCCAGCCTAGCAGCCAACTGCAGGCGTGCGATGAACCCAGGAGAGCCCAGCCCAGGCTAATGACTCATAGCTAGGTAAATGTTTGCTTTACACTTAAGTTTAGGGTGGCGTAAAGCACGCAAAAGCTGGCAGAGTTAGTGTAGTTCTTTAAACTTAAAGGGGATTTACTAAATGGCTGTATCCTTGAAAGACTCAGACACTCTGTGCCTTTGCCCAAATCACACCATGGGAATTGCCTTGCCAGATCTGCTACTGTACCTGCCACTGTGAACGTTACTGCCCCTGCACCTTTACCTAGCCTCTAGCTGTTGCACAGAGGAGAGTGGCCTCGAGAGAGTGGATGGACTTACTGTTGTGGTCACCTAGCTGTGGAAGCAGATCATACTCAAGTGAACCATTCCACAAAGGATAAGATACAAAGGCCAGGACACTGAGCCAACAAAGCTGTAGGCCCAGGCCCAGATGCCCCTCTTTGGTACTCTGCATTCACCCATTCAGAAATGATGCGGTGTTTCAGCCCAGGAATCCTAAGGCAAGAGCAACACCAACCCTCATTGTAACATTTTATTGCTCTACCAACCAATGGCAGTGCAACAGTGTAATCCGGCTCTCTCTGCTAACTCAGTCTGGTTACAAAATACAAATATGGGTATGGTCTGTCTCCTCTGAGACTTATGTTGCAATTAGACTGCATTAAGATGGGACTGGGGGGTGAGGGCTCTTTACAAGGGTCATGGGCCATGAGGAATGACCGAAACCTTTCAAGAACAGATCAACCAATGTGACCGCTTTGGTAGGAAGCGAGGCTGGGCCTTTGGGGCTTGCCTTTTCTTTACCCCTTTTGTCGTTACTTTTTCCTCCAGTATCCACCAGGAGTGACGCTCACAATTCTTCATTAGCAGCTGCACAGACACCGACATGAGTGTCTTGTTCTTGGTGTTCCCAGCCTCCAGAAACATGGGTTGCTCCAGCTCACATGTTCTGCTACAAATGGGCTGAGAGAAGAGATTAGAACATCATGTTTAATTTAAGATTAATTATTGTGACAGCTTCCTGGCATCTGGAAGTAATATCTTGTCTAAGAAAATCTATAAGTCACCACAACTTTTTTTAACAACAACTAAGAATGGAAGAATGAAAAAAAAAAAAAAAACACATGGTTTGTTCCACCCTAGTAAACTGGGTGGACTGGGCCTTGGTCACCTTCTCAGGCTAGAGACATTCATTAAGAGAAGAAGACTAAGCCAGGCATGGTGGCGCACGCCTTTAATCCCAGCACTTGGGAGGCAGAGGCAGGCAGATTTCTGAGTTCAAGGCCAGCCTGGTTTACAGAGTGAGTTCCAGCACAGCCAGGCCTATACAGAGAAACCCTTTCTCAAGAAGAAGAAGAAGAAGAAGAAGAAGAAGAAGAAGAAGAAGAAGAAGAAGAAGAAGGAGGAGGAGGAGGAGGA
>NC_034602.1:45583035-45588162 GCF_900095145.1 Mus pahari
GAGGAGGAGGAGGAGGAGGAGGAGGAGGAAGAGGAGAAGGAGAAGGAGAAGAAGAAGGAGGAGGAGGAGGAGGAGAAGAAGACTAAATAGTGCTAGTGAGGAAGGCTTGAGGAAGAGCTAGCAAAGCAAAGCCAGCAGTCTTTTCTGTGACAATCACTGACCTACTCCAAAGTAGTAATGCATGATCCATTTACTCCCTAATGGTCACATGAAGTCAGGAAGCAGCACTCGAAGGTATGGTCATTAGTGAACCCTGAAAAGGGCAATGACCCCAGAGGCCCCAGGGAACAGCCAACTGAGCATGTCTAGAGTGGGTTTTACAGGGCATGGTTTTTGCCATATTTACACTGGCAAAGCCCCAGGAAAACCAAGGCAAACTTGTCACCTATACCAAAGCCAGTGAAAACACATGGTTTGTATTGTGTTCTTTAGCAGGAGCTACAGAGCACCCAAGAAGTCTGACTTAGGTTGTATTCCTAATTTAGTCATCTCCCTTCTTGAACTAGCCACGGGTTTGAAGTCTGACTTAGGTTGTATTCCTAATTTAGTCATCTCCCTTCTTGAACTAGCCACGGGTTTGAAATCCCTAAGTGTTCCAGCCCTTAACATGGCCATTGTTGTCTGGGTTAAAAAGACGAAACCATAGTTTACAGTGGTGCTGATGAGAGCCCATCATTACCCAGGCCAGGTCTTGGTGCTTTACATGGATTCGTTTACTTAATCCTTCCCACAGTCTTAGGAAAGAGGCATCACCATCATTCCTATCGTACAGCGCAAACTGAGCCACACAGAGATTCAGTAACTTGATAAACGTCACCTCGCTTCTTCATGTCACAGCTCTATGCCACTGTGCACAGTTAGGCTCCACAGTGTGTAGTTCAATGGCCACTGCAGAATGCCTGGCCTATTGATGGAGACTTCAATTTCAATTCCAAAGCCAGCAGACCGCCCCTTCCCATCCCAACTCCAGATGAAGTTATCTGTTGTGCTGGCAAGCGCTAGAAACCTGCAGAACTCAGAAAGGAACAACTGTGTTGTATCTAGGTGCACCTCTGTTTAAGAAGCTAAGTTTGGGGATAGGATACCATACCGTGGGGAATAGCATGCTATAGGTTAGTGCGACTTCTAAATGTCATTTCACATCACTGTACCTCAGTGACCAGAGGCGCGGGCCTGGAAATCATCCCGAATGATGAGTAAGTTTCCAGCTAGGATTTGGAGGATCCAGTATTCCCTCACCGATTTCATGTCAACAGAAATAACTGGTTAGAGCGTGCCAGGCGGCCTCTAAACACAGACGCAAAGCGGATCTGCCTGAGTGACCTGCAGTACATCTTAGCCTCTTTCTCCCCCTGGTAATCTATTTCTAGACTATTTTTTTATATATATATTAAAAGAAAACAAGCTGGGCAGGGGTGGCTTGGGAGGCAGGACTTGGGAGGCAGAGGCAGGCAGATTTCTGAGTTCAAGGCCAGCCTGGTTTACAGAATGAGTTCCAGGTCAGCCAGGCCTGTACAGAGAAACCCTGCCTCGAAAAACAAAAATAAATAAATAAATAAATAAATAAATAAATAAATAAAACAGGCCTCAGGTTTCAGGGAGGGAAAGCAGTAAGTCCTGCTTGTCCTTATAGAGACCCTTGTCCTGACTGAGTCCTGTTTGTCCTTAGAGAGACCCTCTCCACCATCAAGAAACTTACTTCCTAAGCCTCCAGCCCCCACTGGGAAAATGGCTTGTGTCTGCACTTTACCCTGACAGGGAACGGTCAGTTTTTCCCCCTCTCGGACAGACACTTTCACTTCCTTCGCTATAAGCCCAGTGTCCCCTACGCACGGCTGGACAACACTGCCACTTTCCAGGGCATCTCAAGACCTGTTCCCAGAGCGGCCTAGGCTGAGAGCTTCTCTTCAAGATGACTGGATTATTTTACCCACAACTGCTGAGGTGAGTGACTACCGGGTCATCCGTGTCATTCTGGTCATGAGACACCTTGCATATGCCTCAGTTCAAGGCTTGTATGTGGGGGGTCCTGGGCCCAGAGCCCAGGGCCCCACACATACTAGGTAAGCATTCTGCCATGAATGCCTGCCTGCTCTTGGCTAAATAAATAAATAAATAAATAAATAAATTCCCTTTGGATACTCCCATCTCAGGATGTGTCGAATAACCATTTCCTTTGCCATGTAAATCTCTGTAAATCTCTGCCTAGAATGTTCTATGGCCTCACCTTCTCTCTGATGAGATCATACTTGACACAGCTGAAGATGAAGCATGGTCTGCAGTCGCTCTCTGTTCTAGGAGCAAGCTCCTCCTCTGGGCTCCTGCAGCCTGGGCTTCCTTCAGCTCTCCTCCTGTTCTGCTTAGCCCCGTGCTTTTCTCTACTCAGCTGCACTGACCAGTACCAGGAGTTTCCTGAAACTGAAGGCATCCATGGTCCCTTGGGATATTTAAAATTGTAAATGTTTCTTTTCAAATAAGTTCGTCTCTCGAAATGCATGCTGGGAGATGATGCTGAGGAAGATGGCTATTTGCCTAAAACAGGCCACTTTTTTTTTTTTTTTTTTTTTTCCTGAAGCACTGAAGGTTGCTAGGCTAGATCCCAGCAGGGACCCAAAAGAGCCAACCGCCTATCTGCTCTCCTTCAGATGTAAACTACATGTGAGATTATAGTATTCATTTGTCCATACATCCGTTCCACCCCTTACTATACAATTGCTAAGTACCTACAATATCTTGAGTGTTTAGGAAACAAAGCAAGTGTTTCCCAAGCCCTGGCCGCAGAGGGAGTATGGGGTGTGGGGGGGTGGGGGTGGGGGTAGGTGTTAGAGCACTTGAGAATGAGGAGTGGATTAGACAGACATAGTGGACAAGAGTGAGCCAGGAAAAATGGATTATGACTGCACACAAAATGGCTCTGGGCTCTGCAGCCTGGACCCGAGAAGGGGCGGGTGATAGACCCTTCTCAGGGTCATTCAGATCTATTCCAAGGTTGCCGCGTTCACTCCAAATGCCTATGCTTAGCGTTAAAGTGGAGACATTTAGGAAAGGCCAGGGTGGGGCTCTGAGGAGGAGAAACTCTGTTTTAAACAATGGGCACAAAAGAAAAGTCTAAGAAGCCAAACAATGCCCCACCGGCAGAAAAGTTCAAGGGTGCTTACCAGGGTAGTGGTGGTATGCGTCTTTCCTGGCAGCAGAGGCGAGTGGATCTTTATGAGTTCGAAGCCATCCTGGTTTACAGCGTGAGTTCCGGGAGAGCCAGAGTTACCCAAAGAAACCCTGTCTTGAAATGAACAAAATAGTGCTCAAAAAGTCTGAGGGAGGTGGACTTTAGTGAATGTGAGTCAGAAGCTGCATTTTTGTTAGCCACATTTTCAACACACACTAATGCACGGGACCCTGAAATCTGAAGATTCAAGTATTTGGGATCTTTGTTTTACGTGATGTGTGTTTAAGCAAGTGGCACTCTGAGGAACAGGCTTGAGCCAGGTGTAGACGGTGAACATCTTTAATCCTCACCCTCTGGAAGCAAGGGCAGGTAGGTTTCTGAGTTCGAGAACCATCTGGTCTGCATATCGAGCACCAGCCAGGGCTGCATAACAAAAGCCTGTCTTTTAGCAGAAACAGAAAAACAGACTTGGGATTAAATTTTGCTTTCAGTGCCAGTAGGGTCCAGACAAATCCTTAATGCTTCTTTTCTTTGAGCCTCAGTGATTCCCACACTAAACTGAACATGACACTGTCCACTGGAGCCCAGTTGCTCCGAAGATATGAGACGTTGTGCATACCTCAGTAGTAAGGTGCCTAGGGAACAGCGGAGCGGGGCTAGCTATCCTCTGCGTGCTGTTGCCAGCTTAAGTTAATATGACCAAGTGGCCTGGACCTAAATAGAAAGATACTGCTCGTGGGTCCTGCCTCTTCCTCTTGGCGACCGCATGATACATTTTTAAAGGTTTTTAGGCTCAAAATCCTGAATTGCCTCATAGGTAGCAATGAACATACTGCTTGCCCCTCCCTAAGTTTATTTTGATGTTCACTTACAATGGTTTTTAAATGGAAACGCCATATACAAATCAATCACGAAGCCTCTGGGAATTAACCACGTGGGATAAAGAACACTCTTTGCTCTAGACAGTGAGAATACACAGGAGGCTGTAACTAGAACGGGGGTGGGATGCTCCACACTTTTCAGACTAAGGAACTACCACGCATTTGACACATACACCAAGAATTTTACAGTGAGTATTCTTGGGGTGGAGGGGCGCAAGGGGGAAGAGGGGGGAGAAGGCTCCTCTCTAAGGAGGAAGGAATCTTTGAACAGGCTTACAGCAAACAGTTCCAAGGGCTATACACCCATGGGTGACGGGAAAAATATGAACAGACAGATGTTCCAGGTAATTCACCAGAGAGACAGAGGCCGGGGCCCATGAAGGTAGAGGAGGAGTGCATGACCTGCTCTGCTCCCTCTGAGTTTGACAGGCGAGGAAACTGAGGCTGGAGAGGAAAGACTGTTTATCCCCAAGAACACCCACAGTGAAAAATGCAGAGGATCAGCCTGCCACTCGCCTTCTGCCAGGTGCACCCCACGACTCCATCTGTGCTACTCGGCTCCATCTTTCCCAGGGTGCACTGCTTGGCTCTAGGGTCTCTGCAGTGCGTGGGTGGGAAGGAACAGAGAACAAGCACAATGCTGTCTGCTGGGCCACAAAACATCATAGTAAAAGACTGGAAGGCAGCAAGGGTCTGGAACCCAGATCTCAAGGCTCCTCCTACCCTTCTGCATTCATGATCCCACGCGCAAAACTTTCAAACATGGATGGAACTAAACATCTTGCCAGGTGGCGGCTTGTGATATATACAAACAGCCCCTGACTCACAAAGGGAAATGACAGAGAACCCATACATGCAAACAGCTGCTCCACTACCCTGCAGCTGTTGTGAGCTGTGTGGAGAAAAAAAAAAAAAAAAAAAAAAAAAAGAAAGAAAAGAAGGGGCCAGGGGGATGGAAAATCGGGGACCACGGGCAGCTTGCACCAAGTCAAGGCAGAGGAAGAGAGGAAGCTGTGGACGCGGGAACTAAAGAGGGGAACGGACTCCCGGGATCCATCCTGAGCTGCGGGTGACTGGGCA
>NC_034602.1:45588188-45600635 GCF_900095145.1 Mus pahari
CATACATGCAAACAGCTGCTCCACTACCCTGCAGTTTTAATGACATTGACATGAGAAAAAAAAAAAAAAAAAAAAAAAAGGAAAGGAAAGAAAGGGACAGGGGGAAAAAAAATCTTGGACCACTTGCAGATTCCACAAAGTCAAGGCAGAGGAAGAGAGGAAGCTGTGGACGCGGGAACTAAAGAGGGGAACGGACTCCCGGGATCCATCCTGAGCTGCGGGTGACTGGGCAGCAGCCCTGCTTGGCTCTGAAAGTCCATCCTAGGGCAGACCATTTTCACTCTCCCATCCACACAGCCAGACACTCACAGCAGGTCCCATATGGGCTTCACAGCAGTTTGAGAAGAAAGAAGGGAGGAATCTATCATAATTTCAAATCTCTTGAAATGTTACTCTCCTTTATGATAGTTAGAAATATATGTTTTTACCAAATTAAAAAAAAAAATGAATCCATGAAGGAAAAGTCCTTCGCACTCTTGACTGATACAGGGTATATTACCAGAGTCACAAAAGTATTATGTCTTTTGTTGTTGTTGTTGTTGTTAATAACGATTCCTACTTTACAGATGAGTGAATTGAGGTCACATGACTAGACCTTGTAAGTTAGAGGTAGAACCAGGATCCCAAATCCAGGTCTGTCTTTAAATCTCACAGCCTTACCAACTATTCCGAAGACTCCAACCCACCCGGCATAGGCGATTGGGTGCAGCTGAAGTGTTTTTCTGCAATCATTAACAAAGTAGCAAGAAGTAATCCCAGCAGACTCCTTTCCTCCGAAAAGTCAGTAAACTGTGCTCAGCTGTACCGGGGAAGCAAGAATTCTGTGTAGAGAACAGGGGAAATTCCGGACTGCAGATCTATAGCTGAATTTCAGCATGAAGCGTGGAGACAGCCATGTTCGTGGGTGGGAGGTGTGGGGGATGGGATACAGAGCAGGGAAATCTGGAAGGAACCAGTGCTGAACCCTGTCCCTGGTAAAATTCCATCTAAATTTAACCACACTCCCTGCGTGGGGACTGGAAGAAAAATTCCTGTTGCCCCACCCACTGTTGGTAGCCCACGCCTCCAGATCACTTATTAGCAGCCTTAGTAGGCTGGGGATGGGTTCCACGAATGTTTGTAGGTTCCAACATGTAGTCATGCGAGAAGCATAACCCTTCCCCTCCAGTCTGCAATGAATTTCATCAGAGAAATAAGCTTCAGGGACCCCGCTTGTGGTCCAACACGGATATGTTCTCTGGGCTTCTTTGAGTGGGCACCATCTTGGCAGTTGGGAATATCAAAATCAAAAAGGCGGGGACCTGCCAGGGAGAGAGGTAGCAATCAGTAGACAGCGGGGTGAGTGTGGGATGGGATGTGCAGCAACACAGCACTGGCGGTAGATGGGTGGGGACTGGAAAACAGCTTAGAAATGAACTCTGGGACTCCAGCGCTTGACAGGTTGCGTTGTGGTAGAAGTCTGGGAAAAGACCAGCTTACCATTCAGTACTAAATGAACTCATTTTTCAACAGAAGATTGTTAGCTTCGTTTTCTTTCCTGGCAAGCAGACCTCCATACCTGCGGTTGAGTTTGTGTCCTCCCCACCCCCATCCCGGAAGGTTTAGTGCGAGCTGGTTACAAAGACTCTGAGTTCCTACAGCTGGGGGGTGAGAGTCTGGCTGGCTGTGACTAAGGCTAAGGTCTTCTTTGACCACTAACTCAGGGCTCTCCTCTCTATAGTCTTATCTTACAGCTCTCCTAGGAGGACAGAAAGTTCATGGGTCCAAAGTCCATAGTCTTGCAGGACAGGAGGGAAACTTTCCTTTCAAATGTAGCCCCTGGTACCTGCACCATAAACCAGGGAAGCTCTGGCCTCAGGGAACTCCAGGCAACAGAGATGGGTACTGACCTGCAGCTTCCAGGGACACACGGAGGAGTGTTTTCCACGCTTGAGTCACGCAAATGCATTGTGTTGTGTCTTCATCTATACAGGGGCATCAAATGCGAGATTTTATAGCTACTGTTGGTTTTGTTTTGTTTGGTTTGGTTGGTTGGTTTTTTTTTTTTTTTTCGAGACAGGGTTTCTCTGTATAGCTCTGGCCGTCCTGGAACTCACTCTGTAGACCAGGCTGGCCTCGAACTCAGAAATCCGCTTGTCTCTGCCTCCCAAGTGCTACCGTTGTTAAAATGAATACGACTTTGGGAAACTCCCAAGTACACACTAGCCCACTGGGAAACCATGGCAGAGACCAGACAGTTCTGAAAGCCCTGCCCTTTCTTCTAATGTTTTCTTAGGGCAATCAAAGTCCAAGTTTTCATCTCCAGCTCAAGGTAAAGACAGCATTTCCTGAGAGCCAGAGTAAAGGCAAAAGCCATCCGAGTCACAGGGAACAATGCCTTCTACAGACCCGTGTTTTCTTGGCCCCGTTTTCAGTCCTGGTTGGAAAAAAAAAAATTCCCTGAGGCCGATGACAGCTGAGCTCCCTGCCTGGAATTCACAAGTGGAGAAGGGGAAAATTACACCCTGAGGCTTGGAGGGCGCCTGCCTGCGCAGCCTTCATTCTCACAAAGGCTGGATGGTGGGCCTGCCACCTGTCCACCTCCAGGCTGGAGCCTAGCCGAGGAGCTTAAGTGAGAGAGGGGATGTGAGTTCAGGGAGACTGCTAGCCACTGAGAGGAGACACAGGAGACCAGAAAGAGGGCTCTGTGTCAGCTCGGACCCCTGCGCCTGTTCCCCTCACCCTACAGAAAGGTCTCTGGGTGACCTTTGCCCTCACCCTCTTCCTATCTCTCTCTCTCTCTCTCTCTCTCTCTCTCTCTCTCTCTCTCTCTCTCTCTCCCACACACACCCCCTCCCTTCAAAAATAACCTTCAGGAAAGTCCCCATGTCTAATATAACTGTTGACCTTTGGGGCTGGTCAAATAGTCATGCCTTGAAGGGGGTTCCCTGGGGCTAGTGTGGCTATCTGAGTTCCTCTTAACCCGCCTACCTTCACTGACAGGTTTACATAGAGAAAGCCCAGTGTGTTAAACGCACCACAGGACACTGTTTGCTAAGGTAGTCAAGGATGCCCATTACGAAGAAGTTTAGCTGCCAAGCCTCCCCCCTCACTTCCTGGGCAAGTGTTCCACCCCCAACAGAGCAACCTCAGTCCCTCCACCCTGAACAAGACTGTGACTCCCTCTGGCCTGGAAGGGAAAGTGTTAATCACCTTGTGTGGCTCACTTTAAGCAGCGCCCCCCCCCCCCAGGTGCTGAAAATATGGCGGGCATCACCATCTCCTTCTTCTCTTCAACTTCAAGAACAGGCTTGTCTGATCGAGTGCAGGAAGTATTACATGGAATATACTTACATATAGCATAATCATACCTGAAGTATTACATGGGATATATTTTTTACTTTCTTTAGGTTTATTTTATGTATGTGAATAGACTGTCACTCTCTTCATACACACCAGAAGAGGGCATAGGGTTCCATTACAGACAGTTGTGAGCCACCATGTGGTTGCTGGGATTTGAACTCGGGACATCTGGAAGAGCACTCAGTGCGCTTAAACGATGAGCAGCCTGTCTCTCCAGGCCTGGAATATACTTTTAAAAGTGTCATTTCTAGGGCACTCCAGTGCCCCTGGGCTTCTATGTTTTATATTTTAGAAATCCAAATACCATATTTAAGAATAATCCCACACTGCTGGCATTCCTGCTTTAAAGGTGGGAAAATGGAATGTGAGATTTTCCATGCTTCTGGAAACACGGTGATTTGGGGGGGGGGGGGTGTAGCAAGGAAGAGCTGAGACATTCCCTGGGAAGCCTTGATTTCAAGACCAGTGATGACTGGACAAAACTAAGGTGTCCTTCCTCTAAGTGATTCTAACTTTCTCATTGCGCTTGGTTAGCTGGCAAGCTGCTCCCACAAAGACTCAAGCACCTTCCACACCACACTGTGGCACGCGGCGGGAGCACTTCACCCCTGTGGAACGGCAGAGGCAGATGAGGTCACGGCACACAGCTCCAAGAGCAGCTTCGAATCGTATTACATTCATCTAACACATGGAGGAAACCCACAAGGACGGAAGGGGTTGGCTGGCCAGAGAAACCAGACGGGCCTCTCTTGGCTGGCTAGCCTTCCAAGCTTAGCCTGTGCAGCCCTGTCGCCTCGCTTGAACCAGGCTACCTTGCCAGGCCTTAGAGATAGCATGCTACACATCCACCAGTGGTGTTTCAGGGGAGTAGGAGCCTTAGGAAGATAGGAGAGAATGGGGCATCCTATGAGAGCCTCTCAGGGGAACGTGAGTGACCCGGCAGAGCCAAAGCGACTCCTTGCTTTGCTTTGCTTTTCAGCCTGGGGAGAAGTCTGTGCATTTGCACACAGAAGACTGGACAGAGTGTAGACAGCTTACTAATGTCCGGGAACTTCTAGGCCCTGAGGAGAAAACTGCTATAGCTCTGGGCACCAGAGAAGGTCTTATTCTCCCTCCCCGCCCGCCCCCACCATCTCTACAAGAGAGTGCACCTTTCACGCCAGCCCCCTCCTCTCAGTCAGAGCCAGGGGAAGGCAGAGAGTGGCAAGCAAGATGATTTCTAAAGAACATGTCAACTGAGAACGTCGGTCACCTTGTAATTATCTTCTTTTTTTTTTTTTTTTAGACCAAGTGATAAATGCTCTCTATAGGAAGATTTAAGGATCCTGAAAGGTGTAGCTAAAGTGGTGACAACTACACATAATCCCATCACACAGAGACACTCTCCTGAGACGGTGGTGTATTCTACCACGACGAACTTAATTATTCCCATGCACCATGCGTGGCTTCCCACTCTGCTTTTCTAAACCTAACCTACCATGCCACTTCCCTCACATCGGGAAAGGCACGTCATGGACTCCATCAGGGACTCCATCGATGCCCTTTGGTACCTGTTGCTTCTTGTCTAGAGGCTAGCCTAAAATGGTATCTGTTCTGACCCAAAGATGCCTGTCTTCTCGTGTGTTTAGTCTGGGCTTGCTCTGTTAAAAAGCTTCACGTTTTCCAGAAGTTTTTGAAAATGCATAGGTCAAAGCCTTTGCGGACTCTTCTAGAACGGGGACGTCTCCTCCCCCATTTCAGCCCCCCCCCCCATCAAACAAACAGAGTTACTGCTGTTGCATAGCAGAGTCTCCGGGCTGTCAGGTCCAGGCTGGCGAACTCAGGCTACTGTTGGAGAGACAGAGAAAAAGCCCAGGGACCAGTCTCAGGCATTGTACTATCGGCTGCATCAGGGATAGGATGATATGAGTCGTCAGGATGTTACTGTTTGGAGTTTTTACAGGACCACTGCTTGCTAATTTAGTTAATGACAGTGTTGGCCTCCAAATTCCCTCTAAAAGGCGGTCTTAAGTGTTCTCAAGTTGGACAGGGCTGGCCTTAAAAATAAACAAATAAGTTACATAAGCCCAAATTTTGGAGGCTTGGGTTCTGGAAGCCAAGGTTGGGGTCAGGATGAAAGGAACCCAAGAATCATCTTGTGGCTGGGCCTCACGTGCTGTGCGCAGGGTGGAGCAGCAAGGACATTTGGCTTCTAATTTGAAAGGCAACATCCACTGTGGGGATTTGGGGGTGGGGGAAGCAAGTGTGCTGCTGGCTGAGCGATGTCCGTCTTTCTCTTCTTTCCCTCCCTTCCAATGTTGGATGCTCCAGGAGGTTCTGTGGTTAATTGAGAGCTGTCCTCTTTGTGCTCCAGAGCTGGCTGACTGACTCAGAGGGAAGTGAGGTGATCCCTGCTGAATTACTCTTGCTGGAAGCTTTTAAGGCTTTTCTGGGAAGACAGGAATCAGGTTTCTCACAGTCAGCGGTGTGAAGGGAGCCCACCTGCTCCTAGTGTTCTGGGAGGGTGCAGAGTATCCCTGAACATCCCGAGTAATGGGCACAGTGAAATATCCCAGGAGGCCACTCATGCGAGAATCTATGCACTGTGAATCCAAAGGTCTCAGGGAAGAGAAAATACTGAGCCGGTCATATACCATTTAGGTAACGTTGGGGCTGGGTCTAAAGTGTCCCCCAAAGTCTTACCTGTTAAAAACACGGTTAGCAACACAACTGGAAAGTTACTAGAATCTTTAGGAGGTGGGCATAGTGGATCACTAAAGGCATACCCTTGAAAGATTCATTGGGACCCTAACCCCTTGCCCTCTTTGCTTCCAGACTGCTGGGAAGTGAGTGGCTGTGATGCCTCCTGCCTTGCCACAGACCCAGAGCAGTGAGGCCCAAAATATTAGGGAGCCTAAGGTTAAAAGATGAATTAGGATAGGCCCTGCCCTCAAGTTGCTGATTCTGGTTGAAGAAAATAGGTCAAATAACAAATGGCCATAATAACTAGAAAACGCTCCTTGTCGACCCTGAAGTATGGTAGAGCAAGCATGCCCATGGGTCACAAAGCGGTACTCAGCTAGCGTCCTGGAACACTGGGCGATTGTGGCCAGGGAATTAGAAGGATCTTCCAAAGTAATAGAGTATAGTGAAATTTTAAACTAGTGTCTGGATTTGTATAAAACTATGCAACTAAAACTGTAGACTGGATCAGAGTTAAGTCTTTGCTGTGAACATCCAAAGGGGACAAGATTTGCCAGTTTATACAGACAGCTTTTCCCATGGAAAGCACTATACACCAGTGGGTAGGTTTAATATAATTCTTTTTACTTCAAAATCATGTGAGTTTATACATATGAAAAAAATAGAAAGACGTATACACACACGTTATTAGGGAGTATCCCAGCTGGCAGAATTGTAAGTGATATTTTTCTCCTCTTTGCTTTATTCTGCTTTTATGATGAAGTTTTTTCAATACGTATACATTACTTTAATAATCATAAAAGTTTATGTTTTTATTCTAAAAGATACTCCTGTGTTGTTAGATTAGATAAAGGATTGTGAAGCTTTGAAAAACAAAACAAAAAACAAATTAAGAGCTGGATGTAGTGGCTCCTGCCTGCAATGCCAGCATTTGGAGACACTGAGCCAGGACAAGAGCCACAAATTCAAGACCATCCTGGGCCACTGCCCTCCGCACACAAAGAGAGACAAATGCATGGAAAGAAGAATTGAAAATTTAAGAAGAAAATGAGATTTGAAACAGTGAGACAATAGTGTTCTTTGGCCACAGGCAGTGCTGGAGAAGGAATACATAGTGTGGCTTTTCAGACATTATTGTTGTATTTTTTCTTCCCAATTTTAGTGCAATGAGCCTGTTATTACCCCCAGAACACCAGGGAAGAAAGAGGGGAACAAAGGTTTAGTGACTTGTCCAAGATCACACATCGTACAAGGAGTAGAACCAGAATTAGGAACCAGGGCATCTGCCTTTTGAGGCTGTGTGCAACGCATCACAGGAGAGAGAAAGAGTGAGGGGCAAGAGAGAGAATCAGCACAATGGTGGGGTTGGAGACAGGAAGGAAATACAGCCAAGAAAGAGGCAGTAATAGCTTTGAACTAACTGAAAAGTAGGATCAGAATAATGTCTGCATCTGGAATGTAGAATACTCATTCCAAAACACAGTGGGTCACAGCCAAACATTGGATGGAGCTTGGGTACCCTTAGGGAAGAGCTGTGGGAAAGATTGGGGGCCCTGAAAGGGATAAGGAACTCTACAGAAAGACCAACAGAGTCAACTAACCTGGACCATTGGGTGCTCTCAGAGACTGAACCACCAGCCAAAGAGCATACAGGGATGGACTTAGGCCTCCCCACACATATTTATGTAGCAGATGTGCAGCTTGGTCTTCATGTGGGCCTGGAACAACTGGAGCACAGGCTATCCCTAAAGCTGTTGCCTGCTTGTGGGATCCGTCCTCCTAGGCTGTCTTGTTTGGCCTTAGCAGGAGAAGCTCCTAGCCCTGCAAAGGCTTGCTGTGCCAGGGTAGGGGAATATTCGCTGTGTATGTGTGTGTGTGTGTGGGGGGGGGGCTCCATTTTCTCAGAGGAGACGGGGACTGTGGGAGGGGAAACATGGGAGTGGGGGCAGCGATCAGGATGTAAAGTGAATAAAAACAAAACCAAAAACATCGTGGGTCTTTTTTACTATGACAACCACCACCCCCCAAAAAAGTGCCTACCCTACTTGTGCTTCTTCATAAGCACATACTGAGTGCGTGTAGCCTGGAATGCTTTGGGATAGGCGCTGAGTTTTCCTGAGCTTGTCTGTCTAAACCAGTGCAATGTAGAAACAGCCTGGCATGACTGAAATCAATGTTACTGTTAGCACAGGCCAAGGTGGGGTTTGATTGTGGGTACCCTGACCTGATACCCTCTCACCCACAGGCCTCAGTTCCTTAACAGCCTACCAGAGCCAGCAAAGCCACCCCTGTCCCCCAAACTGGAAGACACTATCTGTTTTCAGTGGTAGCAAGGATTTGCCTGTGCATTTCCAGAAAGTCTGTATGACCAAGGTTCTTTGAGGTTGGCTTGGCGTCTGCACAAGTTCATATCCAGAAAAGCAGGAAAAACAAACAAACAAAAAAAATTTCATCGTAATTTCTGATTTATAACTTGAGGTTTGGAACCTGTTTGTTTGTTTGTTTTTGTACTGGGGATTTAACCTTGGGCCTTGGGCCCGCTGGGAAACACTTACCACTGAGCGGAAGCTGCAGCCCAACTGATTCATATCTTTTAAAACAAAATTGTGGAGGACCTCAACTGATGACCCTCACAGAGTCTGTCTCACGGTTAAAACTTCTACTTCACTCTTAGATCACAATGAAGCCCCACCCCTACCCGCCTGCACCCATCCCACTTCTCTCAATATCCCAGCTTTTGAGGTTTAATTCCTTTGTGCAGGCCAGGGAAGAGGAAGCCCTCAGGTTCCAGCACAGCTGTTCCCCCTCACTGTATGCAGATGTGTGCCCATCCCCCACCCCACCCCACCCCCACTCCTGCCCCAGCGCCACTGCTGGACCTGACCTAACCCTGTAAAAACAGCTTTTTCCTCTCCAGTTCTGTCTTGTTTTGATTTGCTTTGCAGTGCTGGGAACTGACCCCTGGGCCTGCTGTCCTGTGCTAGGCAAGTGCTCTCTGCACTGAGCCATACCCCAGCCCTATCTTTGATCATCCCAACAAATGAGACGCCTAGATGGTAGCAACTTCAGCTTTGGGGGAGGTGCGGGTGGGGGGGGGGAATCTCTGTGGAGAAACTTTGTATTAGCATATTCACATCTGCATCATAATGTTTCTTCTGGTGATGCTTTCATTCGCGTAGGTAATACACTTTGATCATACTCAGCCCTGTGACCCTGTCCCTCTTGCTCTCCCTCCCACCAAACCTCTTCCTCTTCCCACCTGGTCAATCTCTGACTTTCATTCGTTTATATATTGGATTATTTATTTTGGATAACCTAAGAGGTTTCGTTGGGGTTGCTTACAGAGTCCTGGGTTAAAGATAATCTGTAGGAGCACCAACTCCTGACCGGCCACTTTCTACACTACTGACGAAGATGTCTTTCTCTCCGCTATCACCTATTAACTAGTTATAGATACTCAGGGGGGTGTGGAGCCCATGAGATCCTGCCTGGAGAGAGTTTTAAAACGGGTTTAAGTCTGGTCCAGGGTGGAACAGCACCTGGTCACCACCAATTTCCTATTTCCTGCTGCCAGTGCTGACAACATGTAATGATTTACCCAGACACTTAAGATGATGTGGCAGACTTGGCCATAGAAACAGAGACCCCTGCACCGGGTCCCAAAGCAAGAGCAAGAGACTGGATGTGACTCTACAAAGTAGAGATTTACAATCGATGAGAGTGGAGTCAGCAGACGCAGGGAGTTCAGAGAGGGAACATCAAAGGATGGCTGCAGTTGTAACCGAGTTGGAAAAACCTTCTATGAGGGTGGTCAGGCTCCAGGGACCAGAGATTTTGATAAACGGATCTAGCAGGATTCTACAAAGACATCGAGAAAAGGCCAAGGTCATAGCTCAGCAAGCAGAGTAAGGCTTCACTCAGATGAGAGCATCTTTATCAGTCGAAAAGGAGGCTGGTGTGCAAAGCCAGGGCAAGGCGGTGGGGGCTGCTACAGTTCTGAAGTGCCCTATCCAATAATAAGTATATTAGACCGCTCTAGAGTCACCTAAAGTCTGTCGCAGCTTCCCAAGAGGGAAGAAAATAGATATCAAGCAAGCTGTACAGGTGGAGCTTTAGGGCAAGAACACATGTTCTTGGGGTGCATGCGTGAGCATTTCAAGGAGTGGGTATACGTTGCAAGAGGTTTCCTTCTGTAGCGCAGCAGGAGCAGGATTTGCTAAGGATATCATTCGCAGCCTCTGCCTATGTCAGAGCCTTCAGTGAGGTCATTTGGGAGACAGTGGCACGGAAACAGCTCCTGTCTTCCACTGGGCTGCCTAGGGCCCACATTGTTTTCTTTGTTGCTGTAAAGCAAATCGCAAGGGCATTTTTGCTCAGGCCAAACATCTGAAATTAGAATTATGAGGTTTGATGCAGGAGGCCAGGAAAAATCATTTCTTGGGACAGTTTGATGCTTTCTGGTTTGCAGCTATTTACCAGCGACCTGTAATAGCAATTACCTAGCCTTCCCCAGTCCCTCCATCTCGCCTTCTGAATAAGCCGTTATGCAATGACTCAGAGGCCACAGCAGCCAGTGTCAAGCAGGTCGCCGAACTCAATTCCCTCTCCATCTCAGCACTGGGTTCTTAGCATCTCCACAAGTAAATGCAATCTGCTTCTGAGCTGGACAAGGGCTGGGTGTGGAAACAGGAGTGTGAGTTCCGAGGGCACGTTGGGACAGCCGAAATGATGAGCCTCCGATGAGCATGAAGAATCTGCTTCCTTGTTCAAAACAGAGCAGTACAAAAGGATCCCAGTTCTAGCACATACTGTGTGTGATTCAGGCTTTCCGTGCCTTGGTTTCCTCATCTGTTTAATGGGGGCAACACCAGCACCTACCTCATGTTTTATGAGGTTTATAAAGTTAAGTATATTACAGATGCTCTATGTATGTTTAATAAATTACTTGAAGAAAAAAATTATGTTTCAGAAAATCAAAAGAAATCATCAAAAGGGCAGTACTGGCTGGCCATGTCCTCCTGAGGTGACCACTCTCTATCCTGCAGATGGAGTTGAACTGGAGCACTCTGAGACCAGGGGCAGGGTTCAAAGCATTTGCTTTCACAGACCTGCTAAAATATTTTCCTGGAAACCAAATAAGTAAAATTTGACCATTTTCGCGTTAATCCTCTCCTTAAAAAGAGGCGTGAAAGCCGTACTTTTCATATGTTCTTAATTCACTTAAGCTTGACTTTATCTTTTCTGTTTCAGATTAAATGCCTTCAAAGATTTGAAATATGTTAGGCCATTTGATAGTTGAAGGAAAGCAGACTCAAGGATGTTTTAGATGAAGCTGGTGGATTTACTGTTTAGGCAACACCCTGGTAATTCACTGCCCACCACGAACCACCAAAAAACCCCAAAACCCAAATACACACACACACACACACACACACAACACACAAGCTTTTTTATGGCAGAACATGTCTATCTGTTCTTGCATCTCTCATCCATCCTTTCGTTTGTTTTTAGTCTTCCTCCAAATTTTACCCCAACACAAGTACTTTTTGTGTCAAGGTCCTTTGCTAATCATCCCAGCTCATTCTGAGATGCATATGTGACTTTTTGGTCTCACCTGTTCCTTCTATTTGCTACTCAAACAACATTTGTGGGACTGGCAAGATGACTCATCAGGAAAAGACACTTGATGCTGAGAGAGATGACCTGAGTTTGATCCCTGGGAGAGAGAGCCACCCCCCACAAGTTGTCCTCTGACCTGCACAAGTGTGCCATGACATGAGCATGTCTGTACAGACACACAAACACACACACACACACACACACACACACACACTGGTGTGAATGAACAAAAAATATTTTTAAAATATTTTTGTAGGTTTAAATAAAATAATTAGTTGTACTCAACTGACCAAAAAAATAAATAAATAAAAATAAAAAAGTAAAACTAGCATGACTATATTTTAAGTTTGATACAGCCAGCCATGCATTCTTTATTGATGAGATACTTTTTGAGAACCACATTGTTAGCAGTGATGACATGGAAACATCAGAGTATCCTTACACAAACATAAACATACGTGGTTTAATTTAGATCACTATACACCTCGGCTCTAGGCCATTCCCTCTTGTTCCTAGGATGTGAAGTCTCACCGTTCTGCATGCTGTAGCACATAGGTACTTATGCATCGAAACATCTCTAAGAATGGGCCAGGCACAGGAAGAACACTAAGTGACAGGGATGTCTCAGATCTCTTCCTAAGCTCCAGAGACTGTGGCATATGCAGTCCATGGCCATTCACCAGAGCAAGTGGTATGCACTTGAAACTACATCAGAAAGAAAGAAAGAAAGAAAGAAAGAAAGAAAGAAAGAAAGAAAGAAAGAAAGAAAGAAAGAAAGAGAAAGAAAGAGAAAGAAAGAAAGAA
>NC_034602.1:45601800-45607709 GCF_900095145.1 Mus pahari
GAAAAGAAAAGAAAAGAAAAGAAAAGAAAAGAAAAGAAAAGAAAAGAAAAGAAAAGAAAAGAAAAGAAAAGAAAAGAAAAGAAAAGAAAAGAATACAGGAGCATCACGTTCACACTGACAAGGAGCTGATGGAATTGAGCCTAAGCGTGAAACAGGGCCGGAGCATTGTTTCTTGTTATTTAATTTGGAAAAAAAAAAAAAAGAAGAAGAAGACACACTATGTTACAGAAGTACGTAAGTGGGCTACTTAGAAGCCAGAAATGTGGTACAAGGCAGACTGTTTTGTCCACATAACTCTGATGTGTAACTTTGGGGCTAAGTAGGGATAGTGTTGAAAGGTCAAAAAGTTCTTTCAATTGTTCCAATCCTCAAATTGTTTTTACTTAGTACAGTTATTTAATTAAAAAAAATTGAAGAATATATGCATCATGCTAAGAGAATCTGGGGCAGCATAGATCAGCACTTAAGTTATTAGGAAGAAGTTGAGAATATGTGATTTCATAGAATTAGTCTTAACTAACAGCACACACTGTGGAAGACAGAACAGAGTTTGTCTGAGAGCCAGTGGCAGGGGAAGGGGGAGAAGTCGGGGTTGGGACACAACTTAGTAGGTAAATCACACAAATTCCCTACACACACACACACACACACACACACACGTGTGGTGTAGGTGGGGGTGCCATTACTAATCAAATGCAACCACAAGAAGAAAAGTCAGCTGTATGATATCTGTCCATTAGTCACATAGTAAGCATCATGTCCTAACACTTTTTGTGGTGCAACTACCATAGACTAATTAACTGCCATAAAGAAGAAATGTATTTCTTAAAGTCCATGCTACAAAATGCAGCCCCAAGATGCCAGCTGTTGAGAATCTTCTAGCTCTGACATACAAGCTTGAGAGTCCGTGGTGCAGAGGAACACGTGTGAGCCGGGGCTGGATCCTGCACTGCAGCCAAGCGCTCTTCTATAATTGATACAAATCCATTCATGAGGACAGAGCTCCAAGATCCTTAGCCCACCCCAACACTGCTGCATTGGGGATTAAGCCTCCAATATATCATCACATGGGGGGACACTAAGTACCAATCCCCCCGATAGAAAAATGTTGAGTAGTTTGCTATGCCGTGCCTAGAAGTAACTGCTTCTAGCAATCACTGCTGACTTGGCCAACTTGGCTTCACTCTCTCGCAAATCTCCCTTGAGATCAGCAAACCTTTGGCAGTAATACCAGTTTCCAATCTGTGGCAGCCTTGGGCACCCCCCACTCTACAACTTGTATTCATATAGAATGTCTCCTTCACAGGCCAAAGTAAATGCTGACCCCTAGGGAAATTCAAAAGGGAGCAAACCTGAGTTCTAGACATGTTTATGAGCCCTTATTAATTGCATGGGGATTCTCTGGATGGGTAATTCAAATTGTGCATTGGTTCTGAAGCCAGGAGACTGCCACACCATGAAACAATGCACTGTGAGGAGGTGGGAAGTGAGCTGAGACCCTGCCTCCCAAGTACATGTAAGCAAAGATGAGATGGGTCTTTCCTTTGGGTCTCGGAACAGGTCTCAGAAATTTGTCCCTACCCAAGCACTTCACGGCCAGTTTTCAGTAGGGAAAGGTCATCAGTCCATGTCTAATTTTAATTTTCTTGACTGCAGGAACCTTGGGGTTGGTTTGTTGTTGTTGTTGTTGTTGTTTTGTTTCTCCTCTGTGTTCTTTCTCTGAGAGAAAACATTCAGAAGCGTTGGTAAGGAATTCCAAGGGATTCCTGTGGTGATGCTCTGTGACTGAGAGTGTTGGAGGCTTTGCACATCAGCCTTTAAAGAAGCAGCACTCATCCAGGAAAGGAGTGAAACGGTTCCTGTCAGGTAGACTACGTTGTGACTCTGCTGGGATAGGTCCATACTCAGCTCCCAAATCAAAATAGAGAACGGCCCCAGGCTCACAAAGGACGTTCTTGTGTTCCCTTTCAACCCTTTGTCCATCCCCCGACCCCTCCCAGGTGACCATCCATGTTGGTGGGATTCCCCCAGACCACGCCCAGTTTGCTGATGCACTAGAAGAGCTCGTGGGACCCAGCACAGTCTTAGGCGCATGACTGTCGTTTGTTATGGTGGAATATTGTAAAACAGCATCAACAAGGGAAAGGTTGTTGGGGCAAATTCCTATGAAACCTGTATCTACAAACCAAGTTCCTCCCAGTAGAACCCAGCAAGACCTGAATGGTCTTCCCCTTAGTGAATGTTGTCTGCTGGAAAAACTCATTTAAGATGGAGTCCTGGGTTTAACTGGGGTGTGATCAGATAGGCACCCCTTCCTGCCATATAGATACTCAACATAAATGCCGTGAACCTCTCCTGTCAGCAAACTGGTCACTGGGAATACTCGGAGAGCCAGGCTCCCAGATGTTATCAGCTGGAGTGAACTGCCAGGCACAAAGCTGAGCCTCATTTGTAAAATTTGGCCTAACGGTTTTTTCCGTACAGAGTGAACTGTAACCTAACTTGATGCTCACACAGATTGAGATCAACACTCGTAGAAGGATCCAGATCTGAGCCAATCACAGGTAGCCAAGTTGACAGTCTGTTTCCAAAGGCTCTGTAGCTCACTCCATTTTTCTACAGTTCACTTCATTTCCTCTGCCTATAAATATAGATTGTCCACGTGGGTCATGCAGAGCATTTTACATGCTTGAATCTAGAAACAAAAAGCTAACTATTGTCTGTTCACAGCTAGCTACAGGAGTTGGGCCAACTTTGTGAGCCAAACTTCATAAGGACACCATCACAGAAGCCTGCTATGTGACTATGTGAATGGCTTTCTCAAACCACCATCCCGAGAATCTGTGTTTCCCATATTCACGGGCCCTTTTGCAATGCTCTTCTTTCATTTAACACAGTATTATATTTACCCTCATATTTTTCTTAAACATATGAATCCCTTCAACACACTCAAAACGGACATTGCCATTCATCATCAAAATCAATCATAGCGTGGGGAAAAAGACTGTATAAAATCCATCTTTCAGACAATAACGCAATGTTTGGTGAGTGCTGGCATGTGCTAGTTACTATTCAAAGTTACTGACATCACATGTTACTGATACACATGTATGTGCGCTTGTATACATGCAAGTAACTGGTCCTCACCATGACTTGATGAGGTGAGTCTGATGACTGTCGCACCACCAGATGAGGAAACAGACACTCAGGAGCCACAGGGCTGGCACTTGGGAAGGGGTAGCTTGAAAATCTAATGTACTTGGCCCCAAAGCTTGAGTTTAACCACCACACATATTGCCTCTCTGGCTTCTCTTCTGTCTGTAATAAGGACAAGCACTGCGGTAGGCAGAATATAAGCCTCCCACTCAGACGCCCACACCCTAACCCCCAGAACCCTCGAACGTGTGACACAAGGACTTGGCAGATGGGGATGTGACTCTTTGAGCAGAGACAATGGCCCTGAGTATCCAGGTCAGGGCAGTAACTCTTGACAGGCTTTATACATGATGAAAGGGGGAGGCAGGAAGAGCAGAGTCCGAGCATGTAATGACAGAAGCAGATCTCGGAGTGAGGCAGTTGCTGGCTTTGAAGATGGAGGCAGAGGCCATGAGCCAAGGAATGCAGGCGACCACTAGCACTGGAAAAGGCTAAGCAAAAGATTTTCCCCTAGAGCATTCAGAAAGAAACCAAGCCTTGCCTGCAGGTCTGTTAACTTCAGTTCTATAAGACCCAAACGGGGACTTCTGACTTCCCAAACTGTAAAATGTGACTTTCTGTTGATTGGAGCCACCCTAGTAATAGCAAATGACTCCAATCGCAATAGGAAATGGATCCAATCAGCCAAGTGCTAATAGAAGGCATTAATGAGAGAACAGATGAGCTCTCCTGAGACGTTTCAGAGAAGCTAATCAAAACTGCCCACATGGCCAGGAAACCATCTGAGAGGATGCAAGGCAGCAAAGGTTCTTGGTTCCATATTCAGAATGGCGATGCCCTGTATCTGAGTTTTCACGTATGTTAGTCAGTCATAGAAACTGAGCTAACACAGACTCTGTTTCACTTTTATGAAGTTGACTTTGGTGGTTTGTTTTATGGAATTTTTCCATTCTTTGTCTCAGTGGATATATGTGTGTGTGTGTGTGTGTGTATGTGTATATGTATGTATATATAAATATATATACATATGTGTGTATGTATATATATACACACATATACATACGTGTGTGTGTATGTATATATATGTATATGTATGTATATATATATATATATACACACACACATACATATACATACGTGTGTGTGTGTGTGTGTGTGTGTGTGTGTGTGTGTGTGTGTGTGTATAAAATACTTTAGAGATGTCAACGCTTTCCCTTCCTGAACCTGTTCCATAGGAGCCCAGCTCTGCCATCTAGCTGTCTGCACGACTCTGGAATCACGATGGTTGTTTGTCTAATAAATCACACAGGAATTACCCATGTCTCCCGCATGCTACTTTTCCACCCTTACCTAACTGCACTGCCTGCTGCTGCCTCAGCCTCACCACAGGCAGAGGAAGGTTTTGGATTAAAACCCTGACCCCCGTTGTGTGGCTCCTACCTTCAGACTCCTCCTCTGGCCCCCTGTTGCTCTCAGATGCTAAACCTGACACAGAGCCTCTTGGGATCCCTTGCCCTGTCTCACCTTCCCAGTCTCACCTCACTCTCTCCCATGCCCAGTTTCTATGTAGCCACTCATTGCTCAAAAGCTTGGTAGGTTCCACTCTGTCCCTGCGTGGTTTGCTTCCTTTACCGGGGGGTGGGGTGGGGGGGACATCGGATGCTCCCTCTCCAATCACACTGATTTGGGTCGCTCCTTCTTTAGCTCACCAATACAGCTTGTTGAACTGGCAGACAGCCAAGGCACTTGTAAGGCATCAGGTGTTTGCCTGGAGCATCCTCCTTGCTTACTTTACAACCTACCTTCCTATGTGATCTTTTTTCTAACTTCTTGGACAGGCATCGACCCATCAAAAGCTCTGTTATCTAGCTCTTTGATGGTGGTCTTTCCTGCTGGACAGTGTGGCCGTATCAATCTCCTGAAGCTGGTACTATTCAGTCTCAGGTCAGAGGCCTCTGAGAGTCCCTCCCACAGTCCCTAAAAGACACCCCCCCCCCCGCTAACATATACAAGTTTAGACACAAGAGAAAAATACAGACAAGATCTGATACAGTAATAGGAGCTAAAGAAGGAGCAACCAGAATCGATGTGATTGGATACAGTAATGTCTGCTGAGCACCTACCCCATGGCAGACTCTTCTTGGGTACTCTCCAATTCAAAACCTTGCCTGTAAAACAGGTAGTTTTGTCTCTACTGATGGATGAGGAAACTGGACTTCTAAAGATGAAATCGTGCACTTAACACTGCCCAGCCCATTAGTGGCAACGTCACTGTATCATATCACATTGGAGAACTGGGAAGGACCATTGTATTTCGTTACTTTTCTCTTGCTTCATGTCTTTTGTTGCTGCTTCAAAGCACCTCTCTGAGCTACCAGTGTGACCTTGGCATTGAGCATACCAGTTTCTATAGAGGGAACCCATGTGTCCACCTAGAAGGGAGACTGCCTCTCATCCCTGAGCACAGAAGAGCACGTCTTCCTGGGACAGTGACTACTACCAGTATCCTCAAGACACATCTGTTGCCCTGGCTGCTAACACCATTTAAACTGCACTTGTGCCTGTGGGTACATCACCAGGAAGCTAGGCACAGAGAGTAAGTTCCCAAGTGACCCTCTTGGCTCACATTCCTGGTCCAGCTAGGAATTCTGTTTCTGAATTGATTCTAATTGTTGTCTCAGGTTTTATTTTATTTTATTTATTTATTTATTTATTTTGGGGGTTTTTCGAGACAGGGTTTCTCTGTATAGCCC
>NC_034602.1:45608649-45616283 GCF_900095145.1 Mus pahari
AGAAGAAGAAGAAGAAGAAGAAGAAGAAGAAGAAGAAGAAGAAGAAGAAGAAGAAGAAGAAGAAGAAGAAGAAGAAGAAGAAGAAGAAGAAGAAGAAGCCTGACTCGCAACTACTCTCAACCTGGAAATGACGAAACATTCATGAGGCGGTGAAGGGTGTATAAATGAGCTATAACAGCACAACAGAATATTCCTCAGCAAGAAAGAGAGATGGAGCATTGATACATGCCCCAGCATGATGGACCCGGGAAACACGATGCTAAGCGGAAGCAGCCATTTGCTGAAGGCCCCAAAGTGTGTGACTTGTTCATGTCCAATTCCAGAAGAGTCAAATGCTCAGAGACAGAAGGCAAGTTAGCGTTTGCCTGAGACTGAGGCAAGGAGACATGCGGCTGTTGGTGGGTCTGGTGTAACAGAGACAGTCCTTGATTGATTGTTATAATTTTTCACACCTCTTGAGCATATCAAAATATTGAACTATTAAAATATATACCCATTTTACATACATAGATAGATTGTATACTTACAATAAATGATAGATGTTGATAGATAATTGACAGGTGATATGTAGAGGGATAGATAGGTAGATGGATGGATAGATAGATAGATAGATAGATAGATAGATAGATAGATAATAGGCACATACAGCCAGGTACATATATCAGCTGGGAAATTCTAGTTATCCAAGGGTTATAGCTACATAACATCTCCCCCTTTTAAATAAGGTATGCATCTAGCTTTTCACAGTCTGCTTCATTCCCATAGCCCAACTCGCAAACATGTGCACTTGCTCAAAGAATGTTGAAGTTAGAACAGATGTCAGTAGATCGCCCAAGCTACCTGAAAAAGGCGCCTTCCTGGTACCTGAGAGGTTCTGAACATGAACTCTCTCACCCATCACTGTCATTGATGATGTCACTATCACCACTGATAGCATTTACAGGATGACTCCAAGTTTACGAACTGTTCCAAATACTCTCTCTTGGGTGTCATCTACCTGGAAATTACGTAGCAAGGCTTGCCCAAGGAGGTAGGATTCAACTCCCGTGCTTTCTGTGTAGGAAAGACTTTCAAAACCACATGAAGTGAAATCACAAAACAGATACCAGCACTGAGATGCAGTGGGTATGTGGCTGTTCACCAAACATCCTCAACATCCCCGTGTCCTCATTAAGTCTGCACCAGGCTCTGTCATCCTGGACCGGTCTCCACGTTACTACTCTGTCATGGAAAAACCCTTCCTCCTTCATGATAAATCCATGCACAGAAAGATCTCTTGATACACAGGAGCCCAAAAGGATGATGATTTATATACACACTGATGTTATCTGTCTTTGCAAAAATCCCATAAGATTTCTTAATTGTTTCATTACACGGGAGGATAGAGAACAGCCGTATAAATAGGTGAACTATAACCTAATTTTCCTTTTGTGATGTGTGGTAAAGAGTTTGGTTGTCCCAAGACTGGGTACAACAGTCTCTGCTCAGTAGCTGGAGGAGGGGGGGAGGTCAGAGCAGGTCTCTGACTCCAGCATTCACTAGTTGTAGTCCGTGTGAGGATGCACATGCCTGACCTCTGTTCTAGCATCTGTACCAGGCAGGCAACCACACAGGATGGACCCTTCATCCTGGCCCAGACTGCTCCAGATGTGCTCCTCCATCCGCCCCAGCTAAGGAAGAGTCACCGGAGGCCAGGAAATTCTACTCATTTCACGAGATGAATGTAATCAGGAGAAAGGCGGCTGAAGAGCCAGCTTAACGTGAGTCATCTGGCTTCAGAGAACGTTGTCAGTGGTCCTAGCAACACACTCCACTGCCAATAGCCATTTCATTTGATCTCTGAACTGATGCTTAAACCACAGATTTCCTGGGCCTGAGGCCTCCCAGGAAATGGAACCAAACAACGGTGGCTGATTCATGTTTCCTCTGAGGGCAACAGGAAAAGTACCTGCTACAGAAAGAGCAGGCTGCCCTGAGCTGTGACTTCGGCCTCCTCGGAGGGCAGGGGCCCCATCAGTCACAGTCTCCTCAGAAAGAGTAGACTGGGAGGGCAGGCCAGGGGCATCAGCGTTCATGACTATCTGTGTTAAGTCAGCCTCGGACTGTACCAGGAGCTCTCTCTCTCTCTCTCTCTCTCTCTCTCTCTCTCTCTCTCTCTCTCTCTTTCTATCCTCCCCCCTCCCCTCCTCTCTCTCTTCCTCCCCCAACCCTGTTTACATGTTCCTGCTGAGGCTATAACTCCTAGTCTTACACACAGCATCAGTCTTACACACAGCATCCGTGTATTCTGACTGCTGACTATGCCTACAACCCACATTTGCATATTTATTGTCTGCTTCAAGACAGCAGGACTTTGGACAAATAATCAGTACAGGTGATGCTCCTACCAGATTTTTGATACATTAATTCATTTATTTCTCGCAAGCTTATAACGGAGAAACCAATGTCTTCATTTTCCAGGTGACAAAAGCTAAACATAGAGAAAGACGTGGCTTACTCATTTCCCCAAACCCTGGGAGCTGTGCAATCCCAGGCCTCCAGCTTCCAGCCTGAGCTTCCAACCAGAGTGACTGTTCTGTAGCTAATGTTTTAAAATTAATTAAAAGGTCACACTCATTTCACGGAGGACATTCAAATTCTTGCTAAGGTACCCCAACTACAAGACCATCTAGAATTCAGGGAGCTGCTTAGCCATAAAGCTAGCATAACCATATTACTTCTTAACCTGTTAAAGAAAAAATGTATAGCATACAATATGCCATCCTAGCTGCTGTGGGGCACACAGTGTGTGGCACTAGGCACATGCACATTGTTGTGCAACCATCATCTCTCCCGTCACCCTTTGATTTTTCAAGGCACAGTTTCTCAGTGTAACTGCCCTGGCTGTCCTAGAACTTCCTATGTAGGTCAGGCTGGCCTTGAACTCATATAGAGATCCTCCTATCTCTGATGGGATTGAGACTTACCACATCCAGCTGCAACCATCACCTCTTTAGAATGTTTTCATCTTCCCCAGCTGGAACTCTGTGCGCCTTGCACCTCCTATTTCTATAAAATCTAAATAAGGAAAAGAGGAGAAGAATCAGCCATGTGGGAGAACTTGAGAGGGTCATGGTAAGTCTTGCCTTGGAAATGTGTCCTTTCTCGTCCTTCTCAGAAAATGGATGTTCTTGTGATGTTGGAGATCTTAGTGTCATTGAGGGGCAGAGCTTATATCCATTGTGTGTCTTGTCGCTGTTAACAGAATACCTGACATAGATTCTCAGTCGTTAGACCAGAAGCCGGATGATATGTCTGTGAAGTAACCCATGGGCAGTAGAAGTGGGGGAGCCACAGGGAAAGGGGGGCAAGGGATTCCCTGAAAACAAGCTCTTTACTCCAGATCCACAATGTTTGTGAATTTCCTGGTTATAGATCCTCAATTTCTACAACAGAAACTCTGCCACAGACCTGCCCCTCCAAGAGCCTGGCAAATGTTCTCTTTTTAAGGTAATGAAGACATTTTTGGAATCAGATAGCAATGCTGGTCGTATAGCCTGGGACAGTACCGAAAGCCGCAGAGCTCTGCGCGCACGGGGAGAGAGTAATATGTAAACATCATCAGAGCATGTGCCCGAGGAATTAATTCTGCTGCCCACCGGAACCTGGGGACGGTGCCTCAGACCCTCCAGCAAATTCCCACATCAACTTTAAGCAGTTCTCCCCTTAAAAGTTTCAAAATTGCATTTATATATTTATATTTATATTATTTATGTGTCTGCACATGCGTACATGTCATGGCATGTGTGTGGAGACAAGAGGACAACCTGTGGGAAGCTGTGATTGCCTACCATGTAGGTCCCCTGGATCAAACTCAGGTCCGCAGGCACTGCGGCCCATTCCTATACCTGCTGAACCATCTTGCCAGTCCATGGTTCTCACTTAAGCCCTGGCACCCTTTCTCCACCTCAAGGGCAGAGCCCATAGACACTGCAGTTGGTGCATTTGCCATCCAGAAGCCCGAGACAGTGCTGGGAAATAGGATCTGGGATTCGGTAGTAAAGCCCTAGGAAATACATTTTCTAACCACAGTTCTGAAACAAACTTCGCACTTAGGTGGGATCGCCGGCACCTTCCTCGGCCTCTTGGCTATGAGTAGGTTAGTACTCGGTGTGCTGCAGCCTGTTTAGTCCTTGAGACTCCTTGAAATCGGTGTTATTATTGCGCGAGGATACTGAAGCAGGGAAGGACAAGCTAACTCAATGCCCAGAGCTCCTGGAAGGTCCAAGACATAAGCCTTAGCAATTGGCCGCCGATGTCTGTAGGATTCTCCCCTCCCCGTGGTAGGGACCCACGAGTCCCTTGACCGTCCTGGCCTTCAGACAATAGCTGAGATGCTGTTTCACTTCAGAAGCGTTCTGACCCTTTATCATGCTGCCTCTCTTTGATCTTCTGGTGCCCATGTTTCCCCTGTGACATGGTCGCAGCAAGAGACATCCGGTTTTTCTCAGCTATGCCTAGACTGTAAGTGGTGGGAGGAAAGATATCACTCCTATCTCTTCTCAGATACAAAGTCTTTCAAAATCAAATTGAACAAATGAATGAATGAATGAATGAATGAATGAGTGAGTGAATGAATGAATGAATGAATGAATGAATGAATGAATATTACTTGCTATCTTTATTTTCAAGAGTCTTTTCAGTGTCTGTCTACGCTATAACTTCAAAAACAGCTTTTGGAAACTCATTCAACTCCTTACCAACAATGTCCAGAGATTAAAGATCCCCATACCCAAGTAGGCTTCTCCTTCCAAATGCCTGGTGCTTTTCTAACTCAGTGACTCAGACTAGTTGGCTGGTTTCTGCCTCTGGGGTCCTGCTTCTGGTTCTAATTGTGGTCCCAAAGTTGTAGTGCAATTAGGATGCTGGAGATGGAAAAGGGATGGTGTAACTTGTGTTTCACTGGGTGACATAGCTGGGGAGGTATTTCCTAATTCCCTCTGTGGTACTCAAGGTTCGGGAGCATTTGCTCTTTCGTGATGACTTATTGCCAAAAGCATGTCAGGAGCGTCCCTTCACATGCGCCGCAGCCCTCTCCCCTCAAGGTGACGTCAGCAGGACCCTAAGGACTAGGTGGGCTTTGCCTCCAATTCCCAGTTTCACTCCCGAGGTTGCTTTGCTCTTAGGTAATTCTCAGTGCTGTGGATTGATTGTTGTGTGACAGGCAGACATCACAAAGAGGTAATGTTTCCTTCATGCTCCAAACAAATCGAATCGATCTCAGTCCTACAACCCAAAAGGTGAAGAGCTGCCGGGTTACGTCGATGGCCGGCCCATGGTTTATCCTTGCTCAAACAGGGCTTGCACCATTCTGAAATTTGGGAGGGCTGTGACCTCCCACCACGGCCTGCTCTTTCTTTGAGTGACACCAGAGGATTGGTAAACCCCAGTGCTCAAGTTTCTCAGGTACTCAAACCACCGCAGCAGCAGACTTGATTAGCCAGGGTTGATTTCAAGCCCTTCCCCCACAGTTCTCTCTCTTCCTCAGCCTTCCTCTCTTGAGTCACTCCTTTTTGGTAATTTTGTCAGTCGCCCTCCTTCATCTCTAACTTGAAGCTTGGGCAACCCTAGGCTTCCATCTTTAGATGTCCTGTTTTTCTCTCGTGGTATCCGTGGGATGATCTGGATCACAGGACCGAATGCCAGTTCTAAATCGGTCTCCACCTCCCACTTCTCCCTGAGGCTCTGAGCGGACAGCCTGCTGAACATCTGACAGACACCGTGATGATTTCATGTGATTTGTCCCCTTTGGTGATATTATCAATTTGCCTAGATGTAGAATACGCTACAAGATTCATCTCTAGGCGTGTCTGTGAGAGTGTTTCCAGAGATTTAACCGAGAAGGGAAGACCCACATGAATATGGGCAGCACTGTCCAATGAGCTGGAGCTCATACTGAAAATGATCTGAGAGGCCAATGAGATGGCTCAGCAAGCAATGGCGCTTCCTGCCAAGGCTGGCCTCCTGATTTCAGTTCTCAGAATCCACAAGGCAGAAGGAGAAAGCAGCTTCCACAAGTTGTCTTCTGACTGCCATAGCGTCCCAGAGCACTGGAGAAGGCCCTTGTGACAATATGTCATGTGGGACTCACTCCAACAGGGAAAGAAGGTTTGACTTATTTTCTTCTAAGGCACAGGCCAGTGTCACACCTGCCATTCCCTCAAAATGCCGTCATCTCCACAAGGCTAGGGAATATTGTGCCACAGGAACAGTGATGGGACTATTGTGGTCACCCTGCCAATCATACGGGTGAGGTTCTAGTCTTGAAGTGACCTGTCCCTTGTCGTGTAGCTTTAACTGTGCTATTTAGACATTTTTCTCTAAAAATGATCGCATTGAGTCAAATATAATGAGGATTCTTTCCTGTCCTGAGAGTCAATGACTAATCTATTCTTTTTGTTGCGGAAACAATCAAAACCACAGTTGTGCTTTGGGGATGATGACTGTCGCGGGAGAAATGATCCGTTCAGAGAAGGCAGGACGTGGGGGCAGGGTCTTGAGTGTTCTGCAGAATAGACTTGAAGAGTTGGAGAATGACTGACTGACAGGGGAGGCCAGCCTGCAGGTTTGGGGACTTGTGGATGGGCAGCATCTGTGCTGGTGACCAATGTGCTTACGGGCATGGGATGCTCTCCCAGTCATCCACTGGGGTGGGACTCTGAGCAATCCTGATAGGGATGGTCTTGAAGAGAGGTAGCACAGTAGGAGAAGGTGACCTGGGAGAGATGCACTGTTTCGTCCATGCTAGAAATGGTTCTGCTCTGCCATAAGGATCCACAGCAGAGTCTACAAGGCGTTTCTCCTCGATTTCTTCAACGCAAGCACTGTGAGTACGGTTAGATACAGCATACAAGGTTCCTTATGCAAGTACGGCACACAGTCAGTCCTCAATAAGTATCAGCAGAAATCATATTTCCTCTCTACCATATGGAACATAGCACATCCTTACCAAGTAGAGCTAAAAAGTAGCCCCAGACCTTACCCTCATGTCTGAGACATAGTCAGAAAGCTGTGGGATCTGGCAGGCATGGAGTTGGTGACCTCTGCAAAGGGATGTGCCAAGATCTCAGCCTCACTGCCAGGGGTGTTTCTAGTGGCAGTGTAGCAGGGTGACATTGATGCAAAGGCCAAGGGTTCCTCCTGCCCACCAGGAGCCCAAGGATGGGGTCAGCCAGCCGGCCCTCAGAAGACCCATGCAGTGACAGTTCTTTATTTGACCTTTCCCAGGCAATGGCAAGGGTATGCCCAGATATAGCAAAGACAGAGAGCACTGTGCCAACTGCTGAAGTGTACCACGATGCTCTCATACTGCTGGTGGGACAGCACTTAGTTTGTAAGGCAAACAGGTGGGAAACACCTTCAATGATGGGGCCAAAAGCAGAACAGGGAATCTTGTTGAGTTTTTCTTACTAGCCTTCCCCTCCCCCACCTCCACAGTCCTATGTATCAAAGGAGAATCCGCAACTTGGGTCTGCAGAGGCCATTCAACACATAAGTAGATGAGTAGATTTGTTTGGTTGGTTTGGTTTGGTTTGGTTTGGTTTGGTTTGGTTTGGTTTGGTTTGGTTTGGTTTGGTTTTTTTTTTTTTTTTTTT
>NC_034602.1:45616289-45627500 GCF_900095145.1 Mus pahari
AGGGNTTNTCTGTGTAGCCCTGGCTGTCCTGGAACTCACTTTGTAGACCAGGCTGACCTCGAACTCAGAAATCCGCCTGCCTCTGCCTCCCACTAGCGGGTGGGTTTGGAAGATAGGTCAGTGAATGAAGTACTACAAGGCAGACAGTAAAGATGTACATCCGTGGTTCTATGGCAAGCCAGCCAGCCCAGTCTACTTGGAGAGTTTGAGATTAATGACAGACCCTGTCTCAAAAAAAAAAGGGGGGGGGAGGGAAAGCAACTGAGGTCATACTCCGGCCTCTACACACACACACACACACACACACACACTGACCCATAGGTAAATGTGTGTCAAAGACTTCTGGACTCTGTGTTAAGTCTAAAATGAAACACCAAAAGTTTACTACTGATGTTCCTTAAAACTTCCACCTCCACTCCCAGTCCTGTGAGACTTAAGATATTCTGACACATCCATCGGCTTGACTTTGCAATTCTAAGACAGACTGACTAGATTTCGTTTCTTTTTTTTTTTCCACCCTCTGAGGGGCAAATCACAGCGGAAGCTTTGTAGGGAGGAGAGCAAGAGCCTTGAGGTGCCCAGGACCTCACCTCCTCTCCCTCCCTCCCGCCCTCCCCTCCAGAAGCTCACCAGGCCAGGATGCTTTCCGAGAGCTCATGTGTAACTTCCTTGATGAGGGAGGCCAGGCTCTAGGCTGACTTCTGGAAGTGTCTTTGGAAACTAATTCCCAGGCAAAACGCCAAGAAAAAGCTATGCTTTGTGAGGAACTGACATAATTTTTTAACACCACAACTTGCATATTTCTGCGGCAGCAGCCAATACAAGCTGCCAAGACCAATATTGATCTAGTCCTTCATCCAATCAACAAACGCCATTGTTTAGAAGATGTAATTTTTCTTGGTTAAAGTTCAAAGTTAAACTCCAAGGATTTTCAAAACTATAAAAATAAGAGGCTTTCATAGCCTCAAAAAAAAAAAAAAAAAAAAGATTCTGGCCAGTTTTCCTCGTTCATGGGTTTTCATAGTCATTAAAAGAAACTTAACCAAGTAAACATTTTTTTGGTCTTCTGAGTTGTGGTAGTTTTAAAAGCAGGGTTATTCTAAATATCCACATAAAAGGTCCCTAAATCTTTAGACCTCTCCTGAAAGTCATGGCCGTCGGCAGCGCGCAGGTAGCCGGGGTTTGCTCTTCTGTCTGAAGGCTGTCCACCTGTGGAGCCCATCAGTCTGCTCATCTTCCTGATGGAGTCTCTCCCTCCCCACTCCTCTTCTTAATGTGGAAATGACGGAGTCTTTACTAAGACCTTTGAAGGAAGACGAATGGTTCCGTGGTTCCACTTCTGATTCTGAAATGGAAAACCATAGCAAACAAATGGTCGACATATGGGGCTTTGTAAACCAATCCCTTGTGCTTCTCTGAGATCCAAGAAAGTATTCCCTCTTGGGAACTGGTGGAAGCTATGAGTGGGTCAGGTTTAGAAGGTGAGATTAAGGTGGAAAAGTACTGAGGTTTAGGAGCTCTCAACTTGGGCTGTTTCTTGGTTGGTTGGTTGGTTTTTTTAAATAAACAGAGATCATACCTTTTCTGTATCTACCTCTCCTCAAAGGCCCTGGCCAAGTTTTATGTACACATGGTACTATGTGCTAGCTAGTTTATGGGTTGATGTTGCAAAGCTTTTAATAAGAGTGTTTCTCCATAGGCTTTGGCACTGCAATACTTGGTCCCCTGTTGGTGGCATTGTTTGGAGAATGTAGGAAGTTCTGCCTTGCTGGAGGAAGTATGTGGGGGATGGAAATGGAGCTTTGAGAGTTCAAAAGATTCCCAGCATCCCCAATTTGTTCTCTGCTTCCTGCATGAGGTTCAAGATGTAAGCTCTCAGCTTACAACTCCAGCCAGCATGTGTGCCACCTGCTGCCATGTTTGTCTTACCATTCGGGATTATAAGCCTCTAGAACCATAAGCCTCTGGAACCATAAGCCTCTGGAACCATAAGCCTCAATGAGTTTTGTTGGTTTTGGTGCTTTATCACACAGTAGCAAAGTAATTAATACAGGTAGGTTCTCTTTAAACATCTGCAGTGTACTGGCTGATCTATTTCTCTTGAGATGTCCTTTGGAGATGTCTCTCGGTTCACGCTTCTGGTTAGAAGGCAATGCTGGCTAAGGATAAAGATAAGTACCCATCATGCACTGCTGTAGGTGGGGCTTCTCCCTACCAGGCTGATGTCTAGACACTTGGGGTACAAGTCTCTGCAGAGCTCATGCTCTGCAGGGAGAGGAGGAGGTGGATTTAAGCATAGTTTTCCTACTCATGACTCTTTTTTACCTGGGCAATTTTTTAAAAAGACCCTATTTATATAGCCATATTAAAATAGCATACAAAAATCAAATGTTTACTGAGAATAAATCATGAAGAAACTTACTATAAAGCAATTCTTTGAGACATATACCATTCTACTGTTTGTTAAATATTGAGGCAATTTGCATATTAATGAGATGGATGGACTTGTTTAGCTTTACCTGAAGAATTAAATGTTGGATACAATTGTTGATGCTGCGAGCCAGAGTACATCTTCAGTGCTTTTAGGAGTTGACTAATATTTTGATTTTGGAATCACCAATGCTGAGAACACATAAATATCTCACTAAAAAAGGGAGCAGAAGCATCTTTTTTTTTTTTTTAATGGTTTTAGAGCTTTATTGTAGAAAGGCAGAGAGAAGCAGACCGTAGAAAGAAAGAGAGAGGCCAGCCATGGCCATGTGGAGAGAAGGGGAGAGGGAAGGAGAGAAGGGGGGCTAGAGATGAGAGTAAGAAAGGTCAGAGCTTAAAGAGAAGAGCAGAGACATCTTTAAGGGCATTGCAGAAACTGTTGGAGCCTCTGTCCTAACTTGAAGCCAAACTTCATTTTAATGAATTGTTTATAAAGCTCAAGCAACCCAAAGAGCAATCTTTAAAAGCAAACATTCTAACACAATGTAATGCAAAGTTGTAGTAACTGGATATTTACATGTTGAGGGATGGTGGTAGGAAAATATCAAACTTTTGCTTTCTGTAACCAGACTATGATGTTTCTAGAAGAACAGCTAACATCACATCAGCACACACACACACACACACACACACACACACACACTGCCATTCATAACACACAGCAGTGTGCAGTGTGAGCCAGGGTGTTCCAGGCAGTGTGCAAAGGCATCATGTTGCATGATGATGTGTTTAGGGCAAGTGTTGTCACGAACATCTCAGATTCATTACACACTTGATTTCGTACTCATTTTAGTTGTGTTCAGAAATCTTTCCACTATTGCCAGACTTCTTTCAACCCTCACATTTAGCTATTTGAACCCCATATGAGATCTTGACTCAAAGTTTAATAAGCTGGAGGCTAAATTATAAACAGAAAATGAATCCTTTAGATGAGATATTCTATGATTGGGCTCTTTGAAGAAACAAGCCAGCCATTACTCCATGCATTTAGGCCCAGAGATGGAGTTCTGGAATGCACAGGGGGGGAGCACCACAAGGCTGGGAGCCAGCTTGCTCAATTCTTGCTCTGACTTTGTAGCTCACATTGGAGAGAATGTTCCAGTTTGCCAAGCGCTTGGCACAGTCAGTTCTCTTCAGTCCTCGTGACAGCCCCGCAGGTGAATAGTGGTGACCACTGCAGTCCTGCAAATGAGGGAACCAGGGTACAAGATCATACATGACTCCACAAGGCCATGCCACATGGCAAGGCCAGCAGATAAGGGCAATACTAATAAATGCTGTGTTTGGTAAATGCGTGACACTCTCCTAAGTATCATGTACGAGGGACTCCATTTCACTCCTCAAAATATCTCAGTGAGAGGAATACAAAATTTTCCCATCATACTGAAGACAACTAAGGAACAACTCATTGAGTCACTAACAAGTACCAGAGCTCAGACTCAACCTCAGGTCATTCAAACCTAAACTGCCTCACCCAGCGATAGCTGCAGTCCAAAGACCCAGGACAGCTATCTCTCTTCTTCTCTGGGCAATAAAGAAGACCAATTCATTGATCAAGTGGCAGAAATTCATGAATAGCTACCCTGACAGAGATGTCACCATCTGCCACAATGAACAATGGGCTTCTGTGCCAATAATACATTCAAGAGTGAGACTGTTATTAAGTAAGAGGGAGCCAAGCTCAAAGGGTTTTTTAATTGTCTAAGGATCCCTTTGCCACAAGCCAAACATCCCATTATGGGAAAACCAGTTATCTCTTACTTCTATCAATTAGCAAGGACCATGATTTGCACAATTTTCCTGCTTAATTTTAGTCACCCTATAATCTGTCTTCCCTCTGAACTCTTGCCATATTCAGTTCATAAGACAATATTACATGGAATTACACGGGCTTTGTGTTCTGACATAATTATTCTGCGCACGCCCATTCTGTCTCCCCAAACAAATCCCGATGCACTCAGCGGCCAGGACCGACATCATCAGTCACTCCTGGCTCTTCAGTATCAGCCTAGCGTGGCAGCGACAAGACTGTAGGCACTTAGAATCTGCTGAGTATTTCATGACAGTCCCTGATGTGAGTTCTCAGTTGTTCTTCTTCACAAGTGCTTGTTCCTAGCCCTTGTTGCTTACTGAGGAAAGTTTTGTTTAGTTTCTTGGTTTTATTGCAGTTAGGGCTGCCAACTGGTAACTATTTAGCAATTAGCAGGGATTTTTTATTTTTAAGGTTTTACAGAATTTTACAGAATCAATATGCAGTATTTACCATCACACAATGCTCTCATGGCCTGTGACAAGCTACCAGCATGTTGTCAATTGTCTTGCTAAGTTCTGGGAAGTTTAACAATTGGGTATTTAAATGGTGGTCTTGGCTCTAAAGCACTAGGTTTTTCCTCCTAAGATGTGTTTTGGGCAGATGGGGTAGTTTTTGGTTTTCTGTCTCCAGAATATCTTTCTTAGTAGGAAGGAGATCATTTCCAGGTTGGTCCAAACCATGAGGCTCTGGATTGTGTTAATGACCGTTTGAAAAACAAACCTTACTAACGTAGCCATCGTTCAGCTGGTCATTCCAAGGGCGAGTTGTAAAAAGGGTTTGATGTTCAAATGGATGAAGCCAAAACGTTAAGGAAGCTGAAAATACACTAGTAAGCCAACCAAAGAAGCAGAGAGAATCCTGTCCTCCCCTCTCTCCTTCCCTCCCTTCCTTTCCCTTTCTCTCCACTCCCCCCCCCCACCAACCCCCTTCACCATTTTATCACGCAGACTAATCTCACCTGGAGACATCTCGGGTTTAGATGATGTCTCTGAGGTAGAAAAACACTTTGAGGCCTAGGACCAGAGCAACCTAAAGCCACATGACAACCTCCTGAAGGATATAAAACACTGTTGGAAGAGCTTTCCTGGTGGCCAGCCTTCCAGAAAACCTTTTAACCCCCTTCTTCCGTTTTTTTCTTTTTTTTTTTTCTTTTTTTTTTTTTTTTCTGCCAGGGTTTGTAAAGATCACAACGTAGCAGGAAAATGACACCGCTTGGCACAGACCTGAGAGTCCAGCCTGCTGGACTGTTCCCTTCCCTGGACAAAACTCTGGCTGCCAGTTTCTTACCCACCCACCCCCTCCGCCCACCCCCACCTCCAGGCTACTCTCTCTCCTTTATCAAAACCCTCATTGTGAGAATTTCTGTTTGGTGAGGGTAGGAGAGAATAGAAAAGGACTGTTCGTTTGTAGAAATTGGCTCCTCTGAAACAGGCTGATGGAACCTGACTAGGTCCATAGCGCTACAGAAACACTGCGGTGGATTCAAAAACATTGTGTCCAAAAACCACTGTGAGTATTGTGTACCAGAGGCTAGACACATTAGATGCGTCCTAAAGAAACATAGTAACGCTCATTTTGTAGGAGCTGGAGATGTGGAGCAAAGTTTAAAAGTACTTGTTGCGCCGGGTGTGGTGGCTCATGCCTTTAATCCCAGCACTTGGGAGGCAGAGGCAGAGGCAGGTGGATTTCTGAGTTCAATGTCAGCCTGGTCTACAAAGTGAGTTCCAGGACAGCCAGGGCTACACAGAGAAACCCTGTCTTGAAAAAACCAAAAAAAAAAAAAAAAAAAAGAAAGAAAGAAAAAAAGTACTTGTTGCTCTTTCAGAAGACCAAAAGATGGCCCACAACCATCTGTAAATCCAGTTCCAGGAAATCTCATACCTACTTCTGGCCTCTATGTGTATGCTCACTTGTGCTACACATACATTCATATAGGCAACCACTCATACATATAAAATAAATCAATCTTTTTTTTTTTTAAAAAAAAATAACTTATAGCCAGACAGTTGGGTGGTGCACACCTTTAATCCCAGCACTGGTGGGATTAAAGATCCACTGCTGGTGGACCTTTGTGTCAGCCTAGTCTACAGCGTGAATTCCAGGACAGCCCAGGCTACACAGAAAAATTCTGTCTCAGGGGGGAGTAAAAAAGGAAAAATTATATTTAAAATATCAATGAGACTGCGAATTTTTAAAATTTGAAATTTATATAGAAAGGCCCACCTTTTCTTGAAACATGATCTCACTTTGTACGCCTAGCTGATCTGAGCGTTGCTGGGTAGACCAGGCTGGCTCAAATTTACAATGGCCTCTCTGCCTCTGCTTCTGGGATTAAAGGTATGAATCCCCACACCTGACCAAAGCCCACTGTCTATTGATTATATTGATTTCCTTTTTTTTTTTTTTCCTGATTTCCTTTCTGAGCTAAGGTCTTGCTATGTAACTCGGATCAGCCTTGACATTATGTTCCCCCCCCCCCCCCCGTGTCAGCCTCCCCACGTGCTGTGACTGTAGGTGGGAGCGTCAGGCTTCACTTCTAACCCCTAACCACTAAAGCTTGCTTACTTGCTGTCTCTGTGTAATTCAGTGACCAGTGGGGACCCTAGTGAGTAGCGCCTTCCACCCGTGAGCTTCTGGTAGCTTTCTCTGCAACTTCCACTTCTTCCCATATTTTCCTACTGCCGAGGTTGTTGTTCTGTTTCTCCCTCCCCCCCCCCCAACACACACACCCTCACCTCCCACTTCAAGTGGATCCTGAGCTCCTTGCAAGCAGAAGCAAAGTTTCACTTCCCCGTCGGCCCTTGTGCTCTGCAGAGCACAGTTGTGTGGAATCCCATGCTCTCCAGAGCAGCAACCCGCACACCGCTACTGTGCTACTGTCGTGAGCAGGGACAGCCTCACTCGGGGTGTCTGTAAACCCTTCAAATACACAGAAGGTGCTTACAGCAGTTACTTGTCCGTGGTGATGACAAATTACCCGACGGAAGCAACTCAGGAGGAAGGATTTCTTTTTGCTTGTGCCTTAAAGGGCATCAGTGCATCACAGGGGGAAGGAATGAGTAGCCTGAGCCGGGTCAATGGAAGCACGAGGCAGCAGGTTCCTTGGTCTTAGCACTAGGCAAGCAGAGACCGAGCGCTCCGTTTGGCACCAGGGCAGCCTAACCTTGTGAGTCTACTCCTTAGTGACCTGTTTCCTCCAGTTAGGCCCCCTGCCCTAGATTCTACAGTGTCGACAAACAGAACCACCATCTGGGGAGCAACTGTTCAATCATGGAATGCCCCTCTACCCGAGTCTGTGGGGGACACTCTATCCTCAAAACAGTCAGTGGTACTATAGGCAGAGGGTTGTGTGTATCTATTGGCATATTACAGTGATCTGTTTCATAGAGCTATAATGAATACCTTGGTTTGGGTAAGTTCATTAGGGAAGATGTTTGTTTCAGCTCATGGCTCTAAAGGTCTCAGGTTTCAGGATCATCCAATGACCGTTTGGTTATATAACCCAAAGAAAGTGTGGGGGGTGTCTCACAGTAAGAGACAGCAAATGCCTAAGTATAAATTCTGACCCCTCTCCCTTTTCTTAGAAGGCCTCCACTATTAATCACCAAGCTCCACCACACTGACCAGCTTGTCTACCACTACTCACTCCCCAAAGTCCCACCTCCACATACCAGGGTTGAATACCTTAATATATCAAATGGAGATGACATCTTGACAATTGAGTCCTTGAGAGACCCACTCAAATCACTTGATGTTTATCAAGTTCTTGAAAACATTGAGGAATTATCAGAGTGCTGCTCAGGATCTCCCGCCCACAACCCCAAAGACCCCACCCCCGAAAAGAATGCTGGGCAGCCAGCAAACCTGTGAGGAATTAGGATTTTGACTCAGAAAGGAGGATGTACAACAGTCATTGCATTGGCTAGGATTTCTTGAGAGATTTTATTTGAGATGTTTTTTACATACCATAAACGTATAGCTCAGTGATGGACAGGTGGCTTAGCAGTTAAGAGCACTGGCTGCTCTTCCAGAGGACCAGGGTTCAATTCCCAGCATCCTCGTGGCAGCTCAAAACTGTCTGTAACTCCAGTTCTGGGGAATCTGACATCCTCACACAGTTAGGTAGATGAGGTCAGCCTTGAAACATAAGGGACTCTCATCCACCATGATGGGGGATTTGAGCACACGGAGAACATTGTGTGAAGGTGAGGGCAGAGGTGGTGATGGAGCAAAAGCCAGGGATTTACACAGATGGCAAGCAAGCAAGCATCAGAATCTAGGGGAAGCACACGGAACACGTCTGTCCCTCACCATCCCGAGCAGGCTAACCCTGCCCTTACCTTAGCTTTAGACTTCCAGTCATCCCTTCCTGTGCACGATAGCAAACTAATACATACCCTTGTTTCAGCTTCCAGGTGGTCAGTGGGAAGCGAAGGTAATCTCTTGTCTTCTATTCTATTCTCTCTCTCTCTCTCTCTCTCTCTCTCTCTCTCTCCATATCCCCATCTCTCTCTCTTTTTGTGAGACCGAGTCTCACCTAGTGCTGGTTGGCCTCAAACTGAGACTACATAGTCAAGAATGGTGTTGAAATTCTGCTCATCTTGCCTCCACCTCCTAAGTGGTAGGATTGCAGGTGTATCAGTGGCCATGATAAAATACAACCACCAAAGTAACTTATAGAAGAAAAAGGATATTTGGACTGAAGGTTCCAGAAAGATTAGGCGTCATCCTAGGAGGGAGGCATGGCAACAGGAGTGATACCAAGAGCATGGAGCCCGCCGGGCAGTGGTGGCGCACGCCTTTAGTCCCAGCACTTGGGAGGAAGAGGCAGGCGGACTTCTGAGTTCAAGGCCAGCCTGGTCTACAGAGTGAGTTCCAGGACAGCCAGGGCTATACAGAGAAACCCTGTACAGCGCCCCGCCCTCTAAAAAAAAAAAAAAAAAAAAAAAAAAAAAAAGAGCATGGAGCCCAAAGCGCGAATCTTAAACACAAGCAGAGTAAAGATAGTGAACTGAGCATGACAGGGAGCGATAAACTCACAAAGCCTGCCTCCAGTGGCACATACTTCCTCCAGCAAGATCACACCTCTTAAACCTTCCACAGCACTGGTGGGAAAAAATGGACCACAGAGAGATAACGGTGAAAACTTGAGGCAGTACCATTTTTGTGCAAACTGGATCAGGACCTCCAGGGACTGACCCTAGGGTCCTGTGACCTTTACAATAAGAATGAATTCTATTGGCAGACAGAGCTCAGTCTAGGGCCTAGGGAAGTATCTGTGATATGCATAAGGATAGATTCCATTGGTGGAGGATGCATAGTACATGGGACTTCTTCCCTAGGGGTGTGCTCTAGTCACTTGGGAGGCAAAGTTTAGGATTAGGGCCTAAACAATGTTCAGGATATTGGGGGATTTAGGAAGGCAGGCTCGTAGAGTAGCAAGAAGATCATCAGGTTAATTGGCCACTTTACACTCTGGCATTCCAGGCATCATTCATTTCCTTCCGTTGAAGAAAGGGGCCCAAGCAATTGACAATCCTGGTTTCTCCAATGCTCATTCTAAGCTGTGCCCCCTACGGCTAGGGATGAAGTGCTCTAAGTACTCAGCCTGTAGGGGACATTTGCATTTAAACCATCACAGCAGGTATGTGCCGGCACACCTAGTTTCAGCTGTACTGGTGGTCAAACCCAGGGATTTGGGCACGCTAGACAAGTACTTGACCAACTGAGCTATGTCCCCCCAACCCTAGATTTACTTGCAATTTACAATGTGGTTGATGAGTCCTTTCTGAAAGGTGTGGAATGGAACCAGCTAGCAGAAGAGATCTCTTCAAGTGCATTTGAAGAGAACATAGCTCTTGCAAATGTCCCCAGAGCAGAGGTCCAAACTTTAAAGGTACAACAGATTGACAGGTGCAAGGATTACAGAAGAGGCCTTTGAGATAGAAATATTGCAAATAGAAATATTGGCAGGGGCTAGAGCCACCGTAGCTTAGGAAGCCATAGTCATGGCTTTAAGTATAATGAAAATCCATTAAAGGATTTAAAAAAAAAAAAAAAAAAAAAAAAAAAAACAGGGCATTGTTGAGATTAGGTTTATTCCTGGAAAAGTGACTCTGGGGAAGAGTGACTTCTGTGAGAGGAAGCTGTGGACCCAGAAGGAAGGCCATCCAACACAGAGAACAACATCCAAGCTTGGGGAGAGGTGTGGAGGTGAGGAGGGTGGGCCACCCAGAGGGAGGTGCATTCTGAAAATACAACTAACAAAAATGGCTGTTGGGAGTAGTGGCAAAGGAGAACACTAGATTGCTACTCGAATCTTGGACTTTGGCAAACAGTCATGTACTTCATTGAGATACAAAGACGAGAAAAGCACAGACTTCATTGGGGGGAATCAAGGGACTTTTCTATTCGTGGAAGGGTCAAAGGGGTTGTTACAGAGCCTGACTGAAACTGTTTCCAATTGCATTCTGCCTGTTTAAGGTGGAAGTGGATCTCATTTTGCCCTGGGAGCATTTGCAAAACAATTAAACACCCCCTGAGATTCTCAGAGTCACATGCTGAGAAAACTGGGAGCTGCTTCCCTCTGGATATGCTTCCCCAAAAGCCATGTTTGGAAATCATTCCTGGAGTCCTGTGTTCATGGAATTTGAAAATGGAGTCTTTGGGGGAAGAAAAAGGGATCTGGGCCCTTGTGGCAACATTAATAGCTCCATTAGAAGAGTGAGCGTGAGACTAGCGTTAACACACTTAGTCTGTCTCCATCCAGGATCCCCTCAGCCCGATTAGGATGCACTAAAGAAGATCGTCACTGGGTACCGAGTTATGACCCGGAATTCCCCATGCTCAGAATCATGAGCTAATTTAACTAGTTTTTTTTTTTTTTTTTTTTTTTTTTTTTTTTTTTT
>NC_034602.1:45627693-45651611 GCF_900095145.1 Mus pahari
AAAAAAAAAAAAAAACAGGAAAAAAGAAAATGGTTCTCTGACAGTTCAGGAAGCCCCAGGGTCTGAAATCAGGTATCACCGGGGCTAATTTGCCCCTTTCTCAAGGTTTCTTTCCTCTTTGAGCTTATAGTGGCCCATGTTCCTTTTGCCCATGGCTGCATGACTTCATTCTCAGCTGCTGGATGCATACAGCCTCTGCCATGTGTGAGTCGGATCTTCGTGAGAAGGCACCTAACTGTTGGATTTAGGACCTACCTGGCTAATCTCTTCTCACCATCTTTAAGGCAGTTACTGTTCCAGTTTCATTTGGCTGCCGTGGTAAACACTCTGACCAAAGGCAGTTTCAGGGTGGAATGGCTTCATGTCAGTTTACAGGTTACAGCCAATCGTTGAGGGAAGCCAGGGCAGGAAGTTAAAGCCGAAAGCATGGAGGACGCTGCTTTGCTGACTTGTTGACAGGTTCAGTTTAGCTAAACGTCATACACAGCCAAAGTCCACCTGCCCAGGGAATGGTGCTGCCCACAGTGGGTTGCCCCCTTCAACATCAATTAACAATCAAGACAACATAAAGGCGAGTTTGATGTGGATAGGACTTTAACCGAGACTCCCTTGTCAGATGACTTTGCCAAGTTGACAGTCAAAGCTAAGTAGGGCAATTATATCTGCCAAGATCTGTTTGTCCACACCATGCCATATCTTACAGTTCCTAGATACTTATATTTCTGGGGCACCACGGTTCAACTACCCCAAGTGTACATAGGGATGCAATTGCTTTTATTCCGGGATATTTTCTAACTAAGACCTGGAAAATGAGCGTGATTTAGGAAGTAAACGGAATTGAAGGGGAAAAGAGGCAAGTCAGAAGAGAATGCACAAAGCCTCCCAGGACATGTACAAAGATAAGTGGCACACAATAAAGGCTGAACCCTACTGCTGTGGGCCCCCTGGGCTCTGGAAAGACTTGGAAGCAGTGGGAAGTTACTAGAGTGCGCTAATCTGAAGGAGGTCATAACTGGTGTACACTGGAAGAGGGGCAGGGGAGCGAATGCTTTGTAGAGAACAGGGTAAAGAGGAGAAGTAGTGTTAGACAGGTCAGGTGAAGTGCTCTTTGGAAGTCTGGGGAAAACATGGTGTTGGTCTAGACCGGATGAGAAGCAGAGTTATTTTAGAGTAGAATGGGTGGGTCAGAACCACCAAGCTTTATGGGATCTCCTCTTTCCCAGCCACATATTTAATTAGCCATATTGAGAAAGGCAATACGGAAAGTCCGGGCTTTATTGTGGCCTGAAAAAAAAAAATTTTTTTTTAAAAAGAAGTCAACCTTTATAAATTATTCCAAAAAGGTTCCAAGGAGGTTTTGTTGAGAAGGATAAAGGAAACTTACACTGATTGGTGCTGAATTCTCTCTGAAAATATCCCTTCCTTTTCCATTCAGCTCTGTGCTCTCGTGGCCTTGAAGAACGGCGCTGGTGTAATTTGGAAGTTTTACTAGCCTCTGCATGGAATATGTGGCTGTGCGGTTATTTCAAGTATTCTCATTCTGTTATTTTTATGGTTTGAGCTATTTTAGCCCAACAGTACAGTGCTAGGAGGACAGAAGCCCAATTAGGGTCTTCAGAAATCTGAGGACCCAGTAACTTGGAAGGATGTAGCGTGCCCTGACCCCTGCCAGAGTTCAGAGCAGAGCATAAGTCTTCTATGAGTAACTGGGGAGTGGGCTCCTAAGCCGCAGCAGAAGCCCTTCATCTTGGTGCTGCTATTTGCATTCGATGTAAAACTTAAAGTGGATGGAAAATTTGCCTGGCTGGGGAAAAAAAAAAAAACAACAAAAATGCATCCCAAGTATTTGATATTTTCACCCAATTCCTTCCACTATGACATATAACTTCTGAATTTCCACCTCCCCTCTGAGGGTCTGTCTGCTCCGTGCGTGGCCAAACTCCGTTCAGGGTTAGCCCTGGGTTGGAACTGACCTTATAGTATTATGGATTGACCTGATCTGCCCTCACTTTCCCCTCAGAGGACTAAGCTCAGGTCTTTGGATATGTGTGGCTTATACAGAGTGTTAGCAGTGCTGGGCATGGTGATCTATTCTATAAATTCTCCTGCGTAGGAGATCTGTGCTCAAAGGCACTGGCAAAACAAAAAAGGGCAGGCCCTCATTCATTGCTTCATTGAAAGGCTGCAGGCTGATGCTCCTGGAAGTGGCGTTGATCACCCACCCTGAGCTTTGCATGGGGAACTGGGGAGACATGAGCAAATTTCACCTCCTGACCTTCGGGGGGGTCCCCAGCTCTGAGCTGGGGCTCAGTTCTGTTTAAGTGAGGATTTATTTGGGTTAGGAGACTCCATGGTAATCAGGATGCCAGTCCCCACCCAGCTACGTGCAGACAGAGCTCCTAGCGCTCATGGGGAAATAACCACAGACGACAGATCCTGGATGATGTAACCTAGAGAGAATCGAGCAGATGATTCTAGCGACAACGGAAGTGAAAGTTGATCCTGGCCCTGTGGCCGAGCTTTTGGAAACTCCCTGAGAAGCACCCTGGAGTACTGAGAACCCAAAGGACACATTCCAAGTCCAAGCAAGGTCACAGAACTGGGCTTGGTCGACTCTGCTGTTCTCGGTGCTATTGTCACAATTTTTAGATGTGCAGTTCCCTATGGGCTGAACCTCTCATCACTGTGCAGGCAGCCCCGTGCCTTCCCTGTCATGTCCCCCAGTCTTTTACTCAGTAGCCATTTAACATCCCTCATAGCAGAGGGAAAAATCAGCTTTGACTAGGCAAAGACCCTGGAAGAGTTTCTATATGGGGGTGGGACAAATTGGCCCCAGAGATGCCAAGAGATGACACCCTAAGGAGCCACAGACCTCGCGGCACAGAGAAGTGATGGCCTGCTTCTGCTCACCAACCCATGTATTCAGAGTGGGCTCTTGGAGAGCTCAGAGACAGCTGCAGGGTGGGTGTCCCTGCCTCCCCCACTCTGGGCTCTCCATTTCCAACTCTCAACTGGAAAGATACAGAAGTCACTGAGAGCTCACCTGAGGCCAAAAAAGACTTGGAGAATTTTTCAGAGATAATAGTGTTAGATAAAGCAAGTTTAGGGAAAAAATTAAAATAAAGGAAAATAAGGATGGAAATTTAAGTTGGGGGTCAAACAGAGAGAGAAGGAATTCTATATTCTTTGTTATGTCACTAGGAGATGGTCCCTATGGCATTGGGAAGCAAGAATTGCTAGTCATCCGTCTGTAACTGTGATAAAATAAAATAGGCAGCTTCAGAAGAGGGAAGGCTTGCTGGCTCTTGGTATCAGAGGAATAACTCCATGTCTGCTTCATCCAGTTGTGATTGGGTGTGAAGGGAGGAAGAAGCTATGGTCCTACTATTCCCTTCTGAGACCTGCCTCCAATGACCCAACTTCCTACCTCTAGGCCCTGCCTCCCAAGGTTGCATCTCATCCTATAGCATCACAAACAGTTTGGTCTAAAACACATCTGTCTGTCAAGCCCAATCCATAAGTGGCCTAAAGTACAAGGGATGGTGACACTTGTGTGTTTCCTTAGCCCTAGAATACTTGGGAAACCTAGATGAGGCCAAAAATATGCCCCAGGAAGGGACTGTCATGGGATCCGTGCTGGTTTGAAGAGCTTCAGCCACTGAGCACTGGGTAACCAGACAAGAGTCTGCCTTCCTATTTCTCCTCTGACTATGGATACCATTATTATTTAAAACTTCTGAGCTTCCGAGATAACATTAAGGGCCATTGTGAGCATCGGAACTCCCCAAGAGTAAAAATGTGAACATGCGTGACTCCTTATGCACCAAATAATTGACTGCCTGCCTGTTTGTAAAACTTCTGAACCAGGTGGGGGCTTCTGTGATACACGTTCTGCCCACAAGGAAAATACTGAAGTGGGTCTTCTACCACAATTTTGATTTTGTAAATTTGACTATTTGACTATTTGACTATTGACTGAGCGTAATGGCTCTGGGCATTGCAGCAGGCACTGAGATACATCAGTGAACAGAAACAGAAGCCTTACCTGCAGGGCGTTTCGGGGGGGGGGGACTTAGTGACAAGCTGAGTGGTCACAGTGCCTCCTGCCTGGGCCCCACCCCCCACAGGACTGAGAACAGGAGGGTTCAGGTTGAATTGCCCTTCACTGAGACAGGCCCAGGCTTCTGTTACTCCCTGAGAGCCTTCACACACTCAGACAGGAGCACTTAGGACATCTCCATCATTAGAAAAGAGGAACTCGAGGATGAAGGGGTTAAGGTGTTTCTTCCAGATGGTCCACCCAGTGTTCAGGGACAGAGCCAGGAGCTGAGCATCACTGGCCAGTGGTTAGGTCACTAGGAGGAAATTCTTCAGAGGCCCAACGCATATTTTGGCTCTTATTCCTATACTATCTAGCAATTGCATCATCCGCTGGGAACAGTATGCTTGCTTAATTCTCTCTCTCTCTCTCTCTCTCTGTGTGTGTGTGTGTGTGTGCGCGCGCTTTTTTTCATTAGTTTTTAACTAATGTATCAAAATCTTTCCCTTCCCTTTAGAGTCTAGATTGGGAAGATTCTAGTTTTCTGGGTGTTCTTAAAAAAAACAAAAAAACAAAAAAAACCTCATCTAGGGGAACCCTGTTAGTAGACAAGCAGAGAAAAACTGAAGAGGCCAGGAAGGCTGACGTATCTTCAGAACTGAGATCAGCATGAACCCATCACGAGAGGGAATCTTGTGATCCCTGGGCTAGAAATCTGCAGTAGATGTTGAGATTTTAAAAGGGAGAGAAGGACACACTATTGGGCAGTGAGAGACTAACATTAACAGAATGGCTGGAAGCTGGTAGGTTTCCAGGACATGCTTGCTTATTGGAATGATGAGTGGACCAGTGGATGCTGATCCAGTAAGAACCCTGCCACCCTGGCAGTGGCTCCTGAAAGCGGCAGAGTAAGAAAGCAATCCACAAGAGGCATTGTGGAACATAGAACACTTCAGCTGTTTCCTTTGCAAACTTAAGCAGTAGGGAACTTGACTAATTCTAGATGGCGGATGTGTCTGTATGCGGGCCACTACATCTTGATGGACAGACACATGGGATATGGGTGTGTATACATATGTGTGTGTGTGAGTACTTTTTTCATTAATTTTAAACTATGCGAAGTGAAGCATGAAGACAAATGAGGCACACACCGTGTGACACCAAGGAAGTCACAAACAAATGGACCTAAAGCCTGTCTCACTTTGTCAAGAACTGAGAGAGTGGACTAGATCCTCTGAGAAAAGAACCATTTACTTCACCTGACAGTCAAGGGGAAGCTCAATCAAAGGGGAATGTTTGAGAGGCGCTTAAGCAGAGAGCAACAGCCTGACAAAGCAGGGACAAAGAGAAGAGCAGATTTCTAAAAGCTGAGTTAAAGTAGAGGAGCCAGCGCTGGAGATAGCTGAGCTGGGTGCTAAAGGGATTTGGGCTCTGTCAGAGTTGAATCCTGAATGTCTCCCACAGGTCCCTGTAGTGAAGGCTGCATCGCCAGCCCATGGCACTGTTCAGGGTGATGGACTCTGTCACTGGTGAATTCCACGGGAAGAAGTTAAAGCTTTGAGAGCATACTCTTCAAGGGGATATGGGGACTTGGTTTCCTTTCTTTCTCTTCAGCTTTGTACAGTGAAACTGTCCTTTATGATACAGCAATGGTGTCCTTACAGTGTTGATGTGGGAAAGTCAAGAAGGAACTTTAAGCAGCTGGTCACATTACATCTAAGAACATCTCAAGAGCAGAGAGAATGAATGAACGCATTCTCGTGTGCATGCTTCTGCTCAGCATAATTCCTCTATGCTTATACTGTTCAAGACCCAAGGCCTAGAGCATGTTGCTGCCCCCAGTGGACTGGGTCTTCCTAATCAGTTTATGAAGATAATCTCACATAGACATGCCAGCGTAGGCCAGCCCAATGTAGACAATTCCTCACTGGACTTGGTTCCCAGGTGATAATAGGCTATGTTTGACTGACAATTTGGCATAGACACGCATTTGTCAAAACCCATGAACTATACAGCACAAAGAGTGAACCTTACTATAACCACAGGATTGTAGTTTATAATAGTGTAACAATAATATTTCATCAGATGAAAGAACTAAACATCAATATAAAGCACTAGTAGTAAGAGAAACCAGGGAGAGATACACAGAAAACTGCAGAAACCAGTTGCTGCTTAATTTCTCTATAAACCTAAACCTCCTTTAAAGATTGTTTATTACCTTAAAATAATCAAATACTAATAAATCGGAAATAAGTTATTTTCAACAGTCACACCAGTTCCTGAGAGCAAAAAAAGAATAAAATGATAAGTTTAGAGCAGGCCGATAAAAGCTGGGAGAAGAGGGTGCTCAGAGGAGTTTACCACCAACCTCTGAGGCTCTGAAGTGAGGAAACGGAGATTCCAAGCGGCTCTGTAGTGATCATCCGCCTGATACATGGGCCAGCCCTACAGGCATGCAATTTCCAAAATAGGCATGAAAAAAAAAAAAACAAAAAAAACCCTACTACTCTGCTTCTGTCTATGGTTAGCTCCTTTATCTAGAATGTCAGGCACAGGGAGGTCTGGTTAATTTCATATTCTGTTTAAATGAGGGTTGTCATGGCTACCCAGCATAGGCATCTAGTTTTCTCAGAATTAGAATGCATGCAATAGAAGTGGTTTAATGAAAAAAATTTCACTAAGCAGAATGAGATTTAAATCTATTTGATCGTAGATCCCGAATAATGTGGAAGGCATGCCAGGACTCAGTACACATCGACTGAGTATCTTTTCAGATATTATTTCTTGTCCAGAGAGGCAGAGACACAGGGGCAAGAGAGGTATGGGCACCTATCCTTGGTGACCATGGCAATGCCCCAGGTGTGGCTCTTTCCTTGACTCCCAGGCTGTTACCTGTGCTGCTCTTTGAGGTGAAACCGAGTGTGTTTGCAGAGCAGCCTAAGAATACAAACCCTGGCTGCAGTTACTAGTGGTTAGGTCAGTGTAATTAGCAGCCATGTAATTCGACTTGGTTGCTTTTCCTGTGTCCTTTGTCATCACAAAGACTTGGGGTGTTTCCTAAGTCATGAAGAGTCCAGGACCTCCATCTTTTACAGGACTGCTAAGGGGATCCTGTGGTAAAGAGAACCTGCTGCTTAGGTCCAGTCCTGCCTGGTTCTAGCTGATGTGACTTAGCTAATGGCTGAAAGTCTATGGATCAGCAATGGATCTTTAGAGATCTTTTTGTAGACGGCTACTTTATAGGAGAGTTGAGAGGAATGACCATGAACACACACATAACAAGCCAGGCATGGTAGCATATGCCTGTAATCCCAGCACTTGGGAAACTGAGGCAAGGCTATTGCCATGAGTTGATTTGCCAGTCTGAGCAACATAGTGAGTTCCAGGCTGATCTACATTGTCATAGGAGACTGTCTGTAAAACAAAACAACAAGAAAAGAAAAGAAGTGGCACACGCCTTTAATTCCAGCACTCGGGAGGCAGAGGCAGGTGGATTTCTGAGTTCGAGACCAGCCTGGTCTACAAAGTGAGTTCCAGTACAGCCAAAGCCATAGCTATACAGAGAATCCCTGTCTCAAAAAACAAAACAAAACAACAACAACAAAAAACAAAAAAAAAAAGAAAGAAAGAAAGAAAGAAAAGAAAAGAAAAGAAAAGAAAAGAAAAGAAAGAAAAGAAACGAGAAGATAATAAAAGCAACAAAAGCTAATTAAGGAAAGGAAGGGAAAGAAGGGAGAGTGGGATGGAGGGAGAGAGGGAGGGGAGGAAGGGAGGAAGGAAGAAAGAAAGGAAGGAAGGAAGAAGGAAGGAAAGAAGGAAGGAAAGAAGGAAGGGAAAAGGAAGGAAAAAGGAAGGAAAGAAGGAAGAAGGAAGGAAGATTGGTATTACTGAAAGGGCTCAAGATGTGAGTCCACCAAGATGTAAGAGAAGTTGAGATTCTGCTCTCCTCCATGAGGGAGTGGAGCTCCATCCATCCTGAATACAGCATCCACTCCTTGGCTGCAGCTGCTGCTTCAGCACATCTGCGTGGTAAAGCACCAGCAGGTGAGCACATGCCCCCATCACTCAGCCTCTGCAGCTTTCCATGTGGAGATTCATCTGTGGGAAGCATTGGTCACAGCACACACGTGCAGGCCACACACATGCTGGTGTCTCCTTGCTGGCTGCTTTCATTTCTTGCTGCCTTAAATTTCTCACTCCCCAGGAGAAGACTCCATAGCATCCCTACTCCTGCCTGCTCCTCTCTCTCGGCCTTGTAGGAGGTCTAATTCCTGAGTCACTGAGCAGGATGAGTTCTCCCTCCCCAAGACAGTTCAACTTATCCTGTCCTTATGTCCCGCAAGTTACTTCTCTCTCTCTCTCTCTCTCTCTCTCTCTCTCTCTCTCTCTTCCCTCCCTCTCTCTCTCTCCTCCCTCCTCCTCTTCCTCCTCCCTCCCTTCCTCCCTCTCCCTCCCCCCTTCCTCATCTTGACACTACCTCAGACTTTCAGAAGAAATCCCCCGACACATCTGGCTGCAGTTTCAGCTGGGCTTGGCACTTCCATCGATTCTCATTTGCCAAGTTCCCTGGTTACTGCTCTGCAGACCATCTCTTTCTGGTAGGGTCATTCTTCTTAAACGAGAGACACACCAGCACGCATCTGTGTACGCTCACACCACACGCAGAGACTCTCAGCCCTTATCCAGCGTGGAATTCTAGGAACTCCGTATGGCCATTTTTATTGCCGAGAGCATCTGTCATTAACTGTCGCTTTGTTTTGAACTCTATGATTTACACAGCTTTCAGCATTCCTTCCAGCTCATATTTTGTTCCGTGTTTCAGAAAGTTCCCATTTCCAGCATCTCTTTTCTGATTAGCATCCTGTTTTCAAGTCCCTGTAATCTTTCTTTCTGGAAAAGCAAGAGAAGACAAACAACACCCAGAAGCGCAAACTATTCCCAAGTCAATATAATTCTAGGTAAGACTCAAGTCTAAACAACGAAACTGGACAACATTCAAGGAACTGTCCATCCCAGGAGACCTCTGGGAGGGTAAGCCACGAACACTCCTCTTTCTCCCTTTGCTGAGTCTCGGAATAGCTTGACTGCTTGGGTGTAGACTGCTCTCCATTGACTGACAGTGAACATGGCCCAGCAGGATTTGCTACAGAAACCCTGTTACCTTTATATTTTAAATACCACGTCTGAATGGCTCCTTGTTTGAGCCTGATTTTTCCCCACCTCCATTAACTCAGCTCCACAGGGGGAATCAGCACTTAATAAAACAACTATTGGCCAACGGTCCAAGTCACGGGAGCCACAGAGCTAGCTAGCTCTTCTTGACTTTGTTTTTCTAAAAAGTACCCATGACTGTGGCCAAGCAAATCAGCAAATGCCCATGGACTCCCTCAGGAGGAATTAAAATGAGTTAGGCAGCAGGGTGGAGAGCAGGCAGGGAGCCTGAAAGAAATTTAATAAGCCTATGCCTCTCTCTTCTCTTTCCTTTTGGCGAGATTTTTCCAGAATGTAGTAGGGAAATTCTATGGTATCTGTGATAGGCAGATTGCCCCCTTGACTGAGTTGGGGAGCGGAGGGACAAGCTGGAAAGAGGTGTGTACCTTGAGATTTTTGGTGTGCTTCTGTATTACAGAGCCAGAGACTGTCAGGAAGGAAGATTTCCATTTGCATGGCTTCCATCTTCCGCCAGTGCCAGTCCTTCCTTCCACTCCTGCCCTCTACCCTTAAGGCTAGTACTAACTACAGGTTTGAAACAAGGGCACCGCCAGGCGTGGTGGCACACGTCTTTAATCCCAGCACTCGGGAGGCAGAGGCAGGCGGATTTCTGAGTTCGAGGCCAGCCTGGTCTACAGAGTGAGTTCCAGGACAGCCAGGGCTACACAGAGAAACCCTGTCTCGAGAAACCAAAAAGAGGAAAAAAAAAGAAAAAGAAAAAAGAAAGAAAAAGAAACAAGGGCACCCCCACTCCAGTGACTCTCAGCAAGAGGTATTTAATTTCTTAGTGCTTCTCTTTTTACTCCGCTTACTAGACGGCAGAATATAAATGTGAAGAAAGACACAGGGCTGGATGTGACTGCCCAGAGGTTCATATCCCAGTTCGGTCACTCTCTACCTGTGTCCTCTGTGAGGAGTAAATTTCTAGCCACATAAAGGCTGTACGGGTTTAAAGAGTAGAGTAAAAGGAGCGATAAGTGTTCTCAGACAGCTGGACTGTGGGGTCCACTTCCTGCGCATGCTCACAGCACTCTATTCAGGATTTCATTTAGCCAGGGCGGCCTTGAATTCCCTATGTAGGCAATACGACCTTGACCTTCTTTCTTGTGTCCCCACCTCCTGAATGCTGGGATTACAGATGTGAACCCCCATGCGTGGTTTATACAAACGCCAGAAATTCAATTCTAGGCTCCCTGCATCCTAGCTACACACGCTCCAAACTGATCGACATCCTCGGCCCATTTTTGCTCATTTGTTTTTTTTTTTTGTTTTTTTTTTTTTTTTTAAAAAGCATACCTCCTGGCTGGTAGCCTTCCAACTGTTAGAGGCATAGAGTCCAATGGGCACCTGCTAGGGTTTCCAGCTTCTTCTGTCCTGGCACAAAGACCGAGAAACATGGACCAGGGAAACATGGACAGTAAAATGGAGAGATGTCTTTAATTGAGTGCTTCCGGCGGAGGAAGTGGATCCGAGCGCTGGCAAAGGTCAGCACATGGACCAGTATGTTGTTTCTAACTTGTGTGCACATAAAGGTAATGTCCATGACAATAAGAATATGTAGTGGTTCATGGCATGTGCTGGGTGCTTGCATGTACTAATGGCTTGAATAGTCATCCAATTCGGTATTCTGGGCAGTGCTTTTGTTCCTGTGTGTAGAGATGAGGAAATAAGCCTGGGGAGTTTAGTAATACCTTTATTCATGCATAACGAATAAGCGACGGCCGGAGGTTGAAATTGAAAGGCTCCAAAGAGTCCTGCTCCATCCACTAGCCTGCTTTGCCCACGCATAACTGATCCATTACCTACAGTCCTTTGTTTCATTAAAGGCTTTTGATTTTGCATGCAACCAACAGCATATTTTAATTTCCTTATAAATAAATTCCATTCATTTCTCTTCTCATTTTCTCTCCCCTGCTAATAGCCATTGGCTCCTATACTTTTTTTCCAAACATCAAAATAGTCCGTGAACGTAATTCATAATTTAAAAAAAAAACAAAAACAGAAAACATAGCTTTGGAGATTCTGATGTCTTGTAACAAACTATTGGTATGTTTGAATTGCTCAAGTAAAGTGCTTCATTTGGCTGCCATATTTATTATGTCTCCCAGAGATGGCAAAGGAGGCATGAATGTAACCCTGCCCCAGGCTCTCTGGTAATGGCCGAAAGGAAACCACCTGCCAGTCAGCTCCGTAAACCTCAGCAAGAGTGATGGAGCATTTCAGAGTGGCAGTGAGTCTCTGGTGTCACTTCTACCATTGAGTGGCTGTGGAGCATGACTTGGATCTCTGCACTCGGTTCTCTCCTCTGTAATTTATGATTCTGCCATCATCAGACTGCTGTCGGGGTTAGAACTCACACACATAAAGAGTTAAAAGTGAGCCTGGCCTCATTTGTCTGTCGATAAGTTCCCAGGCATCATCTAAGGTTTGCATTGTTGCTGCTGCATTAGTTAAAAGAAGTAAGGCTTACAATGGCAAACAGTTTGATCATGGTCTTATGCAGAGTGAAACCTCTGCTTTCCCTCACCAGCACTCCTGGGTCCTGTAGTAGAAAGAATGAGGATCATGCTTTCAACATGCTTTCAACCGTATTAACAACCTGAAGTGTTGATGAGCCTGGCTGGCTGGCACTTGATGGAAATAAAGCACCCGTAGGATCACACTTGAAAACTGTTGCCAAGATAATGCATGGAGCAATGTACGGAAAGGTTGTGAGTGAACGGCGAATCAGGATGTGCACATGCGAGCAAACCCTGAATCAGGGTGCACATGTGCCATTATCCCATCTGCTGGCTGCCTTTGTAACCCCATCTGAATAAGCTCTTAGGAGTGGCTGTTCTCATCTACTTTCGTTGGGTTCAGTTCGCCTTCAGGAATGGCCCTCTCTGCTTCCCTGACCCTCACTTCATTAGTGTGGTGCCTTGTCTCCATCTCCTCTGTGTCACATTAACTCAGCGGCAGCCACCATCTTCTGACCTTGACTTTTAGTTCAATTTTTCAAACCGCCATTGTCCTCGGAGCCTAGAGGAACCTCTGCAGAGTCGTAACTTCTTTTCATTTTCAAACTCTCTCTTCAAAACAAAAGTCAGAGCAAATAAAATAAGTACGAGTTTTATCTCCTAATGAAAAGCGCTAAGATCAAGCAAGGTCAAGGTTTCATTGAGAGTGAAAGCAAGAACCCTGTTCTAAAGGAAATTGGAAAGCAGATCTGTGAGATTTTTTTTAATTTTTAATTTATTTATTTATTTATTTTTGGTTTTTCGAGACAGGGTTTCTCTGTAGAGCCCTGGCTGTCCTGGAACTCACTTTGTAGACCAGGCTGGCCTTGAACTCAGAAATCTGCCTGCCTCTGCCTCCCAAGTGCTGGGATTAAAGACGTGTGTCACCACACCTGGCTGGGTAAAACATCTTTTGTTTGTTTGTTTGTTTGTTTGTTTCTAAAATCAAAGAAGGACAAGTTATGAGCCATGGACTGTTCTGTCCCTATGGACTCAGGACATCTTCATACTAGGTCACACAGAATGTTATTAAGAATAAAAAGATATCTCTAGGATAGGCAAGAGATTGGGTTTTTTTTGTTGTTGTTTATTTGTTTTGTTTTGTTTTAACAGTCAGTCCTGTGTCTTTATTAAAAAGGGTTAGAAAGGGACCACACCTAGCCACCAAGCAGTGAGGTACCAGCCAGGAAGATGGGATGGGTTCAGGCTCTTAGGATTCAAGGGAAGATTGATGGCCTGGAAGGGCCCAAGGAGACCTTGTCCTGGCAGCAGCTGAGAAAGTGCCTAAGGGAAAGCTTTAGGCACTACAGCCACAAGCTGGGTCTGCAGGCTGAGGGGCTGAGGCTGTAGATTCAAAATAGGTTGGGGTGGTCTGGAATCACTCTGAGGCCACCTTGACTTGTCTACCTAGATCATCCACTGGTCCTGATCCTGTCCGTTGCCTTCCATGTCCACCTCATTGACCTCTCCATCATCAGGTGACTCATTATAGTCATTCATCTCATCCATGTCCTGCATGTCCTCATCATCTTCTGAATCCTCTTCACTGTCCTCATCATCTTCATCATCCTCTTCTTCCTCATCATCGTAGTGCTCTGAGGCCGGCTTGCCAATAGGTACCAGGTTGTTGTCTTTCTCTGTGATGCTTTGGAGCCAGGCCTGATGCTGCTGCTTCTGCTGCTCAGTCACGAGGGAAGAGTGAAGGGAACAAGGTGGACATGGCTCCTAAGCTGAGTCTGAGTCCTAGCTCCATAACTTACTAGCTCTTTGACTTTGGCCAATACACTTAACCTCTCTGGGCCTCAGTTTCCTCATCGCGCCAAGAGCCGGCAGCCAGCGGCGACCCAGAAGCGCTTCCTCGGGTCTCGAGACATTGTTTTAAAGGATGTCAGTGCTCCTGGTCTCGAACATAATTGCTAAAACTAATGGTGGGCTCCAATCTGGGATTTGGAGGTGAATAAATACAGTTTAGAGGCTGTAGAGGTTTCCTGCTTTGAATTTAAGAAAAGCCAGGACATTGGCAAATATTTTTAGCTGTGATGTTTATGGAGGGCTAAGAATATTAGCCCAGAATGTTGGGTTCTGCAGCTAACTGTTGGTTTGTACATTGTAAGTAATTTAGGCTATTGGATAGAACCCTGATCTACTGCAGTTTCTCCCTTCATTTCTTGCCTTAAAAGGGCAATAGTGAGAAAAATCACTTTAACCAGAATGTTCTACAAGCACTTACTAAAAACCTGTGGAACAAGCCGGGCGTGGTGGCGCACGCCTTTAATCCCAGCACTTGGGAGGCAGAGGCAGGTGGATTTCTGAGTTCCTGGACAGCCTGGTCTACAGAGTGAGTTCCAGGACAGCCAGGGCTACAGAGAAACCTTGTCTAGAAAAACCAAAAAAAAAAAAAAAAAACAAGAACGTGGTGCCAAAGGCATTTATAGTGTACCCAAAGGAAGCAGAAGATGAAACAGACATATGTGACAATTTAGTACATCACAGAAGAAGAATCCATCAAATGGAAGGCAGGAGACCCAGAGACTAATTCCAGCAATACAACAGCTTTATGCTCATGTCCTCATGTCTCCTGGGATTTGGGAAAGTGTCATCTCTCCAGGGGTATTGTTCCTACACAAACCCGATCCATGTTTTTCCCCCCACATTGCCTCTTAGCTTAACATGTAATTTAATTTATCATCTATCATGAGCTGAATGCCACCTTCCATCCATGGCGAGTCAAGCCTTCTTAAAGTCAAAGAGTCTTGTATTTCATCTATTACCAAATCCTTAACAACTAGGACAGTGTTTTTAGCACATACTAGGTATTCTAGAAAACTTGGTTGGAGAAGTGCTAAAGTGAATAGTTTATATGTATTATATGCTATCAATAGTCAGAATATTTATTAACATGAACAATTCAAACTAGGTAATAAGAAAATTTTTCTTGGGGGCTGGAGAGATGGCTCAGCGGTTAAGAACACTGACTGTGCCAGGCATGGTGGCACACACCTTTAATCCCAGCACTTGGGAGGCAGAGGCAGGTGGATTTCTGAGTTTGAGGCCAGCCTGGTCTACAGAGTGAGTTCCAGGACAGCTAGGGCTACACAGAGAAACCATGTCTCGAAAAAAAAACAAACAAACAAACAAAAAAAAGAACACTGACTGCTCTTCGAAGGTTCTTAGTTCAAATCCCAGCAACCACATGGTGGCTCACAACCATCTGTAATGAGATCTGATGCCCTCTTCTGGTGTGTCTAAGGACAGCTATAGTGTACTGGCATACATAGTAATACAGCATATACATAGTAATAAATACTTTTTTAAAGATATTTTCTTTATTTACATTTCAAATGTTATCCCCTTTCCTAGTTTCCCCTCTGAAAATCCCCTATCCTCTCCCTCTCCCTCTGCTAACCAACCCACCCACTCCCACTTCCTGGCCCTGGCATTCCCCTATAATGGGACACAGAACTTTCACAGGATCAAGGGCCTCTCCTCCCATTGATGACCGACTAGGCCATCCTCAATACATAAATCTTAGAAAAGGAAAATAAAGGAAAGGAAAGGAAAGGAAAGGAAGGGAAGGGAAGGGAAGGGAAGGGACGGGAAGGGACGGGAAGGGAAGGGAAGGGAAGGCTTCTTCAAGATGTGAGGTGATTGGTTTTCAAACCAAAACAAATTTATCTAATCAAATATAGCAATAACAACACTGGTTTTGAATTTTAGGCTGACTCTTACTTCCGTTTAACTTTGTGACTAGATCAAGACACTAACTTTGGTTTACATAGATGTCTTAAAGTACTGATTCCAGGGGCCAAAGATGCATCTCATCTCTAAATGAGCTTAAATAATTAAAACATACCCACTGGAATGCATTGGTTACTTCATGACAATGCCTGATAGAAACAAGGGAAGTGTGTTCTCTTCTGACTCAGGGTCTCAGAGGCCTCAGTCCATTGCCACAGCAAGTCAGAAAGGATGGCCCACTTTGTGGTAGCAGGAGGGAACGCTGGAAGCTGTCCGCACCACAAGAGACCAGAAACCACAGAGAGCAAGGAGGGCATACAATGATCAAGGCCCACCCCTAATGACCTATTTCTGCCAGCAAGGTTCCAGAGTCTCCCACAATAATGCCAGAGCTAAGGAACAGGCCTTCAAGACATAAGCCCACAGGAAGCTCTTTCAATTCAAACCACAGCATTTCCTGCACTCTTCTCTTGGTCTCTCCTGACTGAACCTGAAGCAGCTAAGTGTGGGGAGGATGCTTAGCACAAAGTCATCTTTGTTGATAGGATGTGGCAGGATAACCTCCTTGCTATTGCTAGGGAACCCTCTCTCTGTCTCCGTCTCTGTGCTCTCGTGTCTCTGTCTTCCTCCTGCTCGCTCTCGCTCTCTTTCTCTCTGGACTCTCAAATACTATTAAGAAAAGCTCAGTGGGGCACCCAGCCAAGCCTGCCTGCTCCCAGTGTAACCCACACTCAGAAATTATGTCTTTCTGTCCTTTGCTCTTCAAGCAAAGGGTCCGCCTCCTCAGCCTCCTGCCAGCTAGGGCTGGATCCTGATGAGCTAATTCCCTTCAGGATGGAAATGACAGCTTGTTGGCCAGGCTAGCCTTCTGTTTTCTTTACCACCAGTGTGAGGCCCCAGTTAGGAAAACTTGGGAGAGAGGAGAACTTCCAAATTGCCAGTGCCTAGAATCTGCCTGAACGGTTAGTGTATTAAACGATGTCATCTCCGAGCAGGTAGATGGTATCACCCCTTCAGGAGCTCAAGTTTATGAAAGATAAGTACAGACAGGCTCAAAACACTTTCTGTATTATCGTGTCGTACCACGACTAGATAAGGCCAGAGATAGGACTCTGGAGACTGATGCAGGACTTCCATAGCAGAATTTTGTAGCACAAAAAGACCTCTCTATGCCCTGAGTGACCCTCTGAGCTCAAGGAGGTCTGCTCCTCCTTACAATTTCCATTTCCTCACTTGCAAAATTTGAGAGTATAATCGCATCTGTATTCCTGATTTCCTGCTAGAAAATCACTCTGATACTCAGTTGCCTAGAACAGTGGTCACCCCTCCAACCAGGAAGTTGGGAACAGCTTTGGTTGGAAAACCGTCACTGGGGTCCTTCACGAGGTCTCAGTCAGATGTCAGCTGGTGTCTGCCCTCCTCTGAAAGTCTATTTAGAGCAGCAGGACCCCGTTTAAGATTGTCCACCTACACACAACCTAACTTCTCTCCAACGGCCAGTGTGCATATCAAGAAAATGGTACCAGCTTCACCCAGCCAGCAACTCCAAGGGACCAAGAGAGCAGCTGCAGGGGCTCCGCACCTAAGCGCAGCCGCCAATTCTTTGCTGGGAGGGACCACATCAGGACCTCTTAGAGATGTCTATATGAGTGCTTACAGCTGTAGGACAGAGTGCGTGAAATAGCCTGTGTTAAGTGAAGTAGTAGACACCTGCTAAATGATAGTTACTAACCTGTGTTGTCTGCCTGCCTGCTCTCAGGCTGGTGCCTCTCTCCCAGTTCTCTTTTATTGGGTTTTAACATGATGCTACCTTGTGAAATACTCAAGCTCCCATTAGAAACCAGCACTAAGAAACCCCAAATCCACAAAGTTGAGACAGAGTGGCAAGCACCAGTGCAGACGGCTCTTCCAGCTAACCGCTCCTGGCTACATACAGGGTTGCTTGGCGCTGAGTAGATTGCACAATTTACCAGCCTCCAAAACTCCTGGAGACCTTGTTACTACCTGGGAACTTCTACACAGCCGCAGTAACAGCAAATGTCCCTTTCTCCATATTCTTAGAGGCAAGCGTCGCCAGCACGTTACCAAAGGTGCTCAGCTTATATCCTGCAAATGGTTCTGAGTTTATACTCTGCAAAACGCTACTGCAAAAAGAAGAAGAAAAAAAGCAGTAATAACAAGATATATCTATATATATCTATATATCTATATCTATATCTATATCTTTATTTATATATATATATATATATATATATATATATATATATATATATATATTGTTTGGTTTGGTTTAAAACCTTATGGACAAATAAAATTTCAAGAGACTGCCTAGTAAGCCCTTTTCTGAAGACTGCCAGTGCCCACGGAGTCTTGTGTTAAAGTCTCTATGAAGTCCTATGATTAGAAGCAAACATTCGTGTTTAGCGGGCTTGGGGTCAGCGTTTCACTGCTTCTTAGAGCCTCACACACCTGTTCCTCCACCTCAGGACAAGTGACAATCAACCTTCCTCCATGGAAAGGGACAGGGCTTCAACGGGGCTGAATCCAACCTTCCACCAAGATCTGACTTACCCACGGGGGAAATGTTTACCTCTGTGTGATCTGCTGCCTCGTATCACAATGTACATTGTGTTGGGCCGTTGAGAGTGTTAAGTAAGGAAGCTCTCTAGGCTTATGTTTAGATCACAGAGCCAGGCTGAGAGGAGCAAGGAGTGGGAGAGAGGTGTGAGCCTTTAATCCCAGCCAACAGAGGCAGGCAAATCTCTGAGTTTGAGGCCAGCCTGGTTTACAGAACAAGTTCCAGGATAGCGGAGGCTTCACAGAAAAACCCTGTCCAAAAAAAAAAAAAAAAAAAAAAGAAAGAAAGAAAGAAAGAAAGATAGATAGATAGATAGATAGATAGATAGATAGATAGATAGATAGATAGATTCTGGACCCTCAGCTTGACCCTTTGTGTCTGATCTTATTAACTTTATCATTGAGGAGCAAATATATTTGACCTTTTTAACGTTCCTTAGCTTCCCAGCCTCTGCTTTCTTGTCTGTGAAACAAGGAGGGTGATTGTGTATCTCATTGCTTTCACATGGGGATAAAACAAAATTAAGCATGTCCAGTGTGGGATACAAGCGTTGCACCCCGCAAGAACTCTACAGTTCAGAGCATTGTTCAGACTGCTGGGGCCAGAGGTTACTGAGCTGCTAAGTGACAATGTCAGTAAATGACAAGCTGACTCTGGTCAAATGCATGCTTTCCTCTTGTACAGAAAAATGAGATGCAGGCATTTTTTGTTGCAGCTTGGAAGAGCCCACTGTGGCGGCAGTTGGAGGCCCGTGGGTGGGGTTGCAGGGAGATATTTAAAGACAAGGAGGCAGGTGGCTGGGCAGATGGGGGCGGCAGGGTTTATACACTCAGGACAGCCGGGGACAACGAGTGGCAGCGGCTGCAAGACGCCAGCTTTGTCCCCACAAAGCAGCAGGTGAAGCCACAGAGCGTCCACACTCTACATACCCAGAGAGAGCCAGCCAGAAGCAAACACTTGGCAGGGATGGGCGGCCACATTTGCCTTTTTCAATCAATCAGCCAACAATTGAGGACAGTCCTTGAAGCAAATCTTTGCCTCCTGCCCGTAAGCCATGAGCACCCAGATAATAGTCTCAACTTTGGAGACTCTTCCGTCCTCCAGAAGCCAGCGGCAGGGCCGTGCTCAGTCACACAGAAATGCATTTGCCTGTGAGACTCCTATTTCTCCTTTGCCATCAGGGCAGATCCGCTTGGGGTTTGTGTACCAGCCAAGTACTTACCATATTTTCCACATCACTCAAAAGTCTGTATCTGCTGCCCGGAGCAGGTTTAAGGAACAATCTGAGATTTCTTTCTGAATAAGCACTTAGTTGTACTTTGTTTTTTTTTTGTTTTTTTTTTTTTTTGCTTTTCTTGGTTACTGAAGAGAAACAGTGACATACAGCAAACGCTGGTAACGCTTTGTGCAGAGCTGCACAAATAATAGTTACATTGTCAGGAGCACAAACGTCTCATTGAGATCTGTACCTGGACTAGTAACAGGTTGATACTTTAGGCTCAGCTTAATTGAGGAAAAAAAAATCCCTAGAAATTTGGTCCAAAGTGAATTGGATCTATAGTAAAAGCGAGTGCCAAGCATGGCTCCCAGGCTGAGAGAGACAGACCAGACAAGAAAAGCAGAGGGCATAGACAAGGCAGAAGGGGAAGGGAAACCTGGAGAGAGGAGAACTTTTGTTTATGGGAAAATCTCAGCGTAACTGTCTCCCTGATAGTGTTACAATGTTTCAATCTAAGTTTCCATCCTGGTGCCCTTAAAAGGCAAGCTTTTTTTTTTTTTTTTTTTTTTTTAAGGAAATGTAAAATGTAGTTTACAGCTATGCAATATTTTTTCTTGTAAAGGATGTTATCCTAAGGAAAATCAAATTCCCTCAGCAGAAATTTAAGTGACTGAATACAGAGTCCCCATGAGCCTTTCCTGTGAGCCTTGGCAAGTGACAGGATGGGCAAAGCCTGTGTGTCCTTTCCTTCTTGGAGTTGCCAGATTTAGCAAATAAAAAGGCGGGACGAAAGAAAGTAAGCAAGCAAAAAGAAAGGAGAGTCCAACCAAGGTTGCACTTCAGATGAATTAGCGATAATTCTTTTTTTTTTTTTTTCTTTTTCTTTTTGGTTTTTCAAGACAGGGTTTCTCTGTATAGCCCTGGCTGTCCTGTAGACCAGGCTGGCCTCGAACTCAGAAATCTGTCTGCCTCTGCCTCCTGAGTTCTGGGATTAAAGGCGTGCGTCACCACGCCCGGCTGTGATGATTCTTATATGACTGTCCCCAAAGCACTGCATGGGACCTGCTCGAAGTTTGCTTGTTTATCTGAAATGCGTATATCACTCTGCTTTTTCTTTCTTTTTTTTTTTTTTTTCATCTGACACCATTACCCCTTTTCTTTCCTCCTCTCCTGGGGCATTCATTGCTTTTTATCACTCAGAGACCTGGCTCATCTCTATTTTCAAAATGACTATGCACCAAACTGCTTCTGCCCCTGAACCTCAGGCAGACATTGGAAGAACTCTGTCCAAGTAGGTTTAGGATTACTGGATAAATGCCACTGAAGTGTGAGAGTTAGTGCTGGAGTTAGTGCTGGAGAGTTAGCCCCCAGGAACTACGTAAGCAAGGAAGGGCATGTAGAAGAGGTAGTTGAGAGGTGTTTAGGTTGTGGCATAGTGGTAGGGTTCTTGCCCAGCATATGTGAGGTTCTGGGTTCAGTCCCCAGCCCTGGAGAGAGGGAAGAGAAAAAAAAATCTTAAGAGGTCTGAAAGGTTGAGAGATCTTTTCATGATGATTTCTTGAGCAAGGGCCTAGGCTCACAATGCTACCATCAATTAGTTGATTGATTAATTAAAGTGATTAGGACAGAGCATATTGGAATGGGTTCTGCCTTGAGTGTTTGCGTATAAGTTCTAGAAACATCTGTTAAAGCCATGCTACATTTCTAGACTGGGCCTTCTTGAAGTTTTCACACAGGGTGAGAATTGGTGTGGAGCTATAGTACTGCTGTAGATTGGGTCTCCGAGATCTTGCAGAGGCCCGTGTGTTTAGAAGTAGGGTCCAGGCTGCTGCCACTGTCATCGACAAAGAAACAGTACGCATGTAATCTGTCTGACTGCGACACATGTTGCCACAGAGCTGTGGGAAAAGCAGAACCCCCAGAGCAAAATGTTCCACCCTTCTGTCCTGTGTCATCTGCTGGATCCTCACAAGCAGTAATGGTGCCCTCGCACCATATTCTTTCTCTAGATCACAGTGCAGCACCTACGTGTGTTGTCTGACCCTCTGACTAAAGGAAAGAAAGAATGGGATCGCTCAGGGCAACAAAGATGATGCTCAAAGGGGAATCCTTTATGAGCATCTGGTCTCTGAAACTGTCCAGTTATTATCGACTACCTATGGGGCAAGCTTTGTCTGAGATAGGATCTCCTGTGGCTCAGGCTGGACTCTACGACACGGTCTTCTTGCCTCCCTCTCCCAGATACAGTAAATAGGCTCTCTGTTGCCTAATTCCTCTGCTATTTGTATTACAGACACTTCACAGTGCATTTTAAAAATAAATGGTGAGGCCAGCTGTCTTTATTAATCCTTTCTTATGCAGAAAAATTTACTCGAAGTAGAAACCTCTAATAAATAAGTTTTACAAATACATACAACGTTGTATCAGACTTCTGCTACAAAGAATATGAGGCCAGATGGATAAAGAGATATGATTATAAAATATATTAAATGTAAAAGCAAAATGCTCTCAAGTAAATTGTTGAGATTATTGGTCCCAGTGGTTCAGAAACATTTTTCCCACCAGACTGTATTCTGAGTTTTTATAATAAAGAAAAAAATCTATGTAGATTAAAAAAGAAAATGATTGGATAAGAACTAACCTGATGAACAGTAGCCCAGAGGCTGTAGCTCACTGTCCTTCGCTGCACGGTGAGTATTTGTTTTGGATTTATTATTTTGTTCAACATTCTCTTGACAACTTTTGAGTTTTCTTTTTCTTTTTCCTTTTCATTTACCAGGTCCTCAGTGGGATCTTTTTACTTGATTCAATAACATTTCACTATTAAATGGGGAAAGATTTTATTTCCATGGTATTTTTCCAGCCCAGCATTTTGGAATGTGTATCCAGTTATTCAGAATGGGCTTCATTTCCCATAATGAAATTTTAGTGTTTTCTTCAGACAGAGCCTAAGCGTTTCTTATTAAATATTGTCGTGATGCTATTTTAGAGCATTTTTAATAATTTTGATGTCTAACCACTACTCACATAAGAAGAATTTGTTGATTAAAAAAATATTTATCTCATCTTCACTCTGCCAAGCCTGCCATTGGCCTCAGCGTTTTTTAATTGAGTCACTTAAGATTTCTAACATGGTCGAGTACTAGTAACATCCCTCTTCTTTCTTTCTTTTTTTCTTTCTTTCTTTCTTTCTTTCTTGGTAGGGGGACTTGTCATAGTGCACAGGTGGTGGTCAGAGGGCTGTGAATGGGCATTGGTTCTTTCCTTCCATCATATGGGTTCTAGGGATCAGACTCATGGGGCCAGGCCTGGCAGCAAGCACCTTTACCCACTGAGCCACCTCACCAGCTTGTCTTTTCTTTTTCCATGTTAAGATTCCAATTAACTTTTCTTGCCTTATTACATAGGCAGTTCCTCCCCATAAGGCAGAATGATAGTAATGGTATTTGTTTTCCTGTTATTGAAGTCAGAAATGCTCTCAAAGATTTTGTAACCCAATACAAATGTATTGGATTACAAAAAGGAGAAAACAAGCTTTATCGCGTTGGGATGTAACAATACTCATATTTAGGATGTATGGTAGTGAATGGTGCCGGTGAGCTACACATAGAGATTTAACAAATTCTTCTTTTCTTGCACTCTTAAGGAAGTGATGGGTGAAGGGAGCCAGGAAGAATCCAATGTATCCAAAATGGCAGATTAAGAGTTCAAAGATTAAGAGCAGCTGGGGAAAGCAAGAGACCAGAGATCAACAAGTAGGATGTTCTTGGGTTAAAGCCAGAAACACCAGCTGGGAGGTAACCACTATGTCAAAACAGTTCTCTGCAGAAGCCGATGAGGGTATGTGAAGCCCTGATAGGAAGGAGCCTTGGGGGTTCATAGAAAGCGGTGACAGTTTCTAGACAGTTCTCCAAGGTTTCCAAATAACTTTCCTATAGGGAAGGTAGATTGCATTACCAAGATGCTTTGCAGCAGGATTTCAGTACATTTTTAAATAAAGAAGAGCAGAGATGGGAGCCCTGGGCTCTCGGGGACTCTCAGGAACTAAAGGACACCAGCAGAGTCTCACATTAAAACAAATGATTTTTTTTTTTTTTTTTTTTTTTTTTTCCAAGACAGGGCTGCTTGTGGACGTTGTACATCGTGGTGCGCACTAGGCTCCGCACCACGATGTACAACGTCCACAAGCAGTGGACCTGGAGAATGTGTCTGTCTTTTTAAGAATGGGACTGGTTCAGGCTGGTGGTAGAGCTTGCCATTAATCCCAGCAGCTGGGAGAGAGAGAGAAATGTGGATCTCTGATTCTGCGGACAGCCTGGTCTACAGAGTAAGTTTGAGAAATCCTGTCTTGAAAAAAAAGGGGGGGGGGAGATGGTGAGACACACGTACTTTTGTGCTCAGCTTTCTCACTGATCATTGGCTCCCTGGTGGTCACACATATCTATATGGATCCAGTGCAGGACAGTCCCCCTCCAGTGCATGGGGATTCCAGCTCTTCTGCCTTCCCACTAACCTTGGTTGGTCCTCTGCATTTAGTCGTTCTGACAGATGCGTAGTGCTATCATGTTGCAGATTTGTTTTTCTTTTTTTTTTNTTTTTTTTTTTTTTTTTGGTTTTTCGAGACAGGGTTTCTNT
>NC_034602.1:45651617-45657511 GCF_900095145.1 Mus pahari
CNCNGGCNNNCNTGGAACTCNCTNTGTANNCCAGGCTGGCCTCGAACTCAGAAATCCNCCTGCCTCTGCCTCCCGAGTGCTGGGATTAAAGGCGTGCGCCACCACACCCGGCTACGATTTGTTTTTCTTATTGTAGAAAAGACTTGTGCCACCGTGCTTGGTAGAGGTCAGAGGACAATTTTGCGGAGTTGAGAAGTCCCCTTCCACTTGTACGTAGGGTCTGGGGATGAAACTCAGTTCACAGGCTTGCTCAGTAACTGAGGCATTTCACCAGCCCTTAAGTCAAAGTGTTAACTTTCACGTTCCCGTGAGTTTTAGAGGAGCTAGAAGAAGAAAACATATCCACTATTCAACACCTAATAACACAAATGTAAGCAAAAATAAAGCCCACGATGTTGATTTCCTAGGGCTCTTCCAGCACAGTATCCCAGAACAGGCAACTTATAAAAACAGACACTTGTTCAGTAGCTCATGGTTCTGAACCTTAGAAAGCTGACATCACTGGCAACAGGCAGCCCCTTTCTTGCTCTGCCTGGTTTAGGGAGAACTTCTGACAGCCCTGGACCTTCCTCAGCTTATTAACACTTCTCTTCCTCATCATCTCAACTGTCTCTCCACTGTCATGGTCATGTTTTCTTACAGACAGAAGCCATCCTGAAATACAGACCTATTCCATCCCAGAGTGAGCTCCTAGCACATTTGGTGAGGGATTATTTATCTTGGGTTGTCTATAGAGGGAAGTCTTTTTTTGTTGTTGTTTTTTCTTTTTCTTTTCTTTTCTTTTTTTTTTTTTTTGGTTTTTGGTTTTTATTTTGATTGATTGATTGATTGATTGATTCATTGATCAATTGATTCATTGATTTGAGCCCGATTTTTTTTTTCTGTACAGCTCTGGCTGTCCTGAAACTCACTCTGTAGAGCAGACCGTCCTTAAACTCATAGAGATCCACCTGCCTGTGGTTCCCAAGTGCTGGGGGTTAAAGGCATGTGCCACCACTACCTGGCTGAAGAAAGTCTTAAGACTTTGTGGGTCCCATTGTGGATGGCATCACCCCCTAAGAAGGGCTCCGGAATCAAATAATAGTGGAGAGATAAAGCTGATCATATGCAAGCAAGCACAAAGCATGCATACATTGGTTTCTCATCACTCTTGGCTATGGATGTGACGGGACTGGCTGCTCTGAGCTTCTGCTGTTGTGACTTTCCTGCCGTGGTGCACTGTATGAACAGTGAGTAGAAATAAACCCCTCCTCCCCTGGTTGTTTTATCAGGGTATTTTATCACTGCAGCAGAAGTGAAACCAGGACGGAGGTTATTATACCTGTGCTATCTTAGGGGTGTGGATTCAACTGCTAGAATCCTCTTTCACTCCTTAGCAAATGAGAATATACCCCACAGAAAATTTCCTATACATCCACTAATGTATAAGTATCATTTGCACACATTGAAGATGCACATACACACATATACACACACACATAAATATCTATTGCTCCATTTCTCCTCTTAACGTTTTATTGTGGTAAACTACGTCAAGCTATATCAGATTTATCGTTTTAAGTGTTTTTGTGTGGATAGTTCAGCGATGCTTATCATATCTATAATATGATATAAGCCTTCTCCAGTCCTTCCAAACGTATTCATCATCACAAACTGAAACTCTGTACCCGCTAAGCAGTAACTGCCAGTTCTCCCTGGCTCTCAGTAGTCTCTATGCTGTTTCTGTTTCTGTAAATCTAACAGTTAGTTCTATATACCTCATAGACGTGGATGCATGTGGTATTTGCTCTCTGTCTGCCTTACTCCACTTAGCTGGGTGTTCAAGGCTCTTCCTTTTTATGGCCGATTGATATTCCATTGTGTGTGTAGGCCACATTTTGTTTATCCGTTCATTTGCTGATAGGCATTTGGATTGCTTCCAGCTTTCAGCTCCAATGAGTGAGGCTGCTATGAACAACGGTAGGCAAGGAGTTGTTGGAGTCCTATTGCTGATTCCAACGTGTGTCTTTTGCCCCTTAGTAGATGTTGGCATTTTTCCAAACCAATGCAAATAAGATTAATGTATTCTTTGAGCTAATTGTTTTGTGCTCCATGCTATGGTATGAGGGAGACATTCCATGGAAGAAAACCATCTCTTCCTTAAACCTGAGACTATTTAGCACAACTGCAACTTCTCCCTAAATGAAGTTTGTAAAATACATAGTAACCTAGATGTGTAGGTCAACAAACTTTCTTCATAAAATGAAATTTATTTTTGGTTTCATTTTTGAGATATCTAAGATACAGTTGGCAGTGTTGACTAGATCAGCTGAATGACCAGGCATGTACAAGTCAGAAGCTGTAGTACAAGGCTGTAACCCTAACACCAGTGGGAGTGGGGGAGGGTGACCCTGGCAGATCACCGGGTTGAGCTGGCCAGCTAGTCTAGCCATAGAAGGTTACATTCCAGAACCAGTGGGAGATCCTGTCTTAAAACATAAGTCAAAGAGGGTGACAGAGGAAGACACCCAAGAGTGATCTCCAACATCAGTACTTAAACACTCAAGAAGGCACTCGCGTAAAAGTGAGCACACACACACACACATGCATACATGCACACACAAATCAAAAACAAGCAAACCAGAAGCCCTGTGTTATAGAAAAGTCAGTGGGCTGGAGAGATGGCTCAGCGGTTAAGGGCACTGACTGCTCTTCCAAAGGTCCTGAGTTCAAATCCCAGCAACCACATGATGGCTCAAAACCATCTGTAGTGAGATCTGACACCCTCTTTGTTTGTTTTTTTGGGGGGGTTGTCTTGTTTTTCATTGAAGAGTTTCAGGCATTTGCTCAGTCTAAGAGACACGAGGTTAATGCAGAAAGTTTACTTCAGGGTCATCAAGATGGAAAAGTGACAGCAGGAGCAGACAGGGAGCAAATCAGGTTTTAGACTTAAGTGTGAATTCATATACAAATGCCTCTCACCACCAAAGTCAGTCATGCCCAGGTCATAAAAACTGGCACACTGAGAAGATGGGACCTCAGTGCTAAGCTTGGTTTCTTTCCTGCCTTGGATATAGTAGCTGTGGCTTCGGCGGCTGCATTTTTCTCTAGAACTTGATAACAAAGCCGAGCACGCACGCTTGCTACGAGGATTTGACATATTTAAAGCATCTGGGACAAGTTGGGAGTATACGGTGACAGCCACTGATGTTACAGGGACATTTGAGCTGGAGGTTCTTGGCACGTTCCCTGAGTTTTATGTCATGCTTAATACTTTTCCACATCTAGGGAAATGTTCTGAGCTGGATAAGTCAGGACAGCACATGGAATCACAGTGCCTGTCAAATGAAACAAAATTCAGACGCTCAGATTAGGCTCCAGCCCACCGAATGTTCATCAGGGATCTCTGCTTAGTTAAAAAATATTGAAAGCAGCTATTGCAACCTTCAACGTGGAAACTATTTTTCCATATTTTCTGCTTCATTTTTATAGAGTATATTTCATTGATTGGTGTCCACATCCTTGGTTATGATGGAAAACAAAAAACAAAAAAAAAAACACTGGACTGTGCCTGTGTGTGGAGAAGTAAGCGTGGTAACTATACATGAAACTGAACTAAGTCTACATTGACTTCAGAGCATGCACTGAAAGCTGGTCGTTGAGTTTTAGGAAAATGCTGAAATCTGTTGTTTTCTTGTAATTTTATTTTTTCTACTCAAAGTGTAATAATGGGAGAGATAAGGGGACCTAAGAATTTACAAACAGGAATTCTATTTTAACCAGACACATGGCCTAAACAATATTAATATAAAATTATTATAATTAGGTTTAAAAGGTCTTGGAAGTCTGTTTTCTCTATGAATCCCACACTCACCCCCGTAGTGGGAACATCAAGTCTCAAGACAGGGGACATGGCAGCTGTGCATTCCTTGAATACTGGAATCTGCCTCCTTCTCCCCACCTCTCCTGCAGTAGTGCTGCATGTACACACTATCAGCGGGCCTTGCTGGCCTCCCTGCTTCTATTCCAGAACTTTCTAGTCCATTCTCCACACAATAGTTAAGATCAGGCTTGTGTGTTCAAATCTCTCCAGTGGCCTCCACAGTATGCGGAGCAAATCCCAGGACTGCTGCAGTGTGCTCACCCAGAAGATCCAAGCCACCCCATGCCTTTTTCTCTCACCTCTGTCCAAACCACTGTGTCATTCTTCCACAGCACTTCACACACATGCTCTCTTCAAACACTCCAAATACAATCCCACGACAGATGCCCCCATTTTGCAACGGCCTCTGCCCAGAAGGCTCTGTGTTTCCCAGCCTTTGCAAAGGAGCTTCCTGTCATGGCTCCTTTGGTTCCTCAGAGAAGCCTTTACTCCCTGCATAGATCATGCAGCTCAGGCTATAGCTCTGCCCCTATCTCCCATACGCCCTTTGGATCCAGGCTACAGGTATGTCACGTCAATCAGTGCCTTGACACCTGCCGAGAATACTCTTCCCAACTTCGCTTTGAAGAATGACTGAGCAGAAGGTTCAGAAACCAACTTGAGGATGAGCAGACAAACCTTGCACAAGTACTTAGCCTTTCAAGCCTCATTTTCTCTTCCCAGCAGTAACAGTAAGCTAGACTCGCTAGTCTTTAAGAGCTCTTCTTATTTTATATTCCGTGGTTTGTATTCCCCCCACTCTCTCTCTCCTCATCTCACGAATAGCTCCAGATCAGTTAGAAATATTTTCTGCATAAACATGGAGATCCTAAGGATGTGTGATGGTCTCTGGACGCTGTACTGTCATCAAAACCACATGTTGCAGTGTTTATTTTCCCTTGCTTGGCCAACCCTTTTGAAACCACACCCTCCACTGCCAAAGCCACAGCCCAACCCTGCTTTTGGAAGTAAAAAGGGGACAGAAGGATCTCTGGCTGCTGAAAATTTATAAATAGATAGATAGATAGACAGACAGACAGACAGACAGACAGATGATAGATAGATAGATAGATAGATAGATAGATAGATAGATAGATAGATAGATAGATAGACAGATAAATAGATAAAGGAAGGGAGGGAGGGAGGAGAGAGAGAGAGAGTGCTGCCCAGATTCCTGACTAAGCCTTGTTTCTGAACAAATTGGGGTGTGATTGGCAGGACTGATGAGATGCCTTCATGTGGAAAAGTTTCTGAAAGATAATAGGAAAAAGCGCTATGGAATTTTAGAGACAGTAGTTCTCTGCTTATCTGGGTTTTCGCTTTCCAGGGTTCCAGTCACTTACAGTCAACCACAGACTGAAAACTATCAAGTGGAAAATTCCAGAAACAAAGAATTCATATGTATCAGATTGTTGAACTACCCTGAGTAGCATGATGCAATCTTGTACCTCAGGACTCCATCTTGCCTAGGAAATGAATTACCTCTGTCAGTGTGCTCGGCAATTACCTCTGTCAGTGTGCTCGGCCGTATATGCTACCCTCCTGTTAGTAGCTATCCCAGGTTTTAGGTGGATATTTTGTGCTGTCAGAGCCCTGGTGTTAAGGTAACCCCCTAAGCCACTTCAAATGGCCCTACAAGAGCAATGAGACAAAGAGGGTCCAAGGGATATACAGCAGGGAAAAAACAAGCTAACTGCTACTATGTGGCAATGCTAAGGGTATATAGAAAAAAAAGCATCAAGGGGACATACAGGGTTCAGGACTCTCTGGGGCATCAGGCTTCCCTGAGGGTCTTGCAGAAAAGGGGGTTATTTTATTGACAGACGATTTCTAAACTATGGTATCTAATCCACACATAATGAAAGGGACCATTGTTTCAGTCTCTTGGCTTTTAGCCGTTTAGTTTAGAATATGGCAGAAGTGTACATTTAGAAATAGCTTGGTGGCCGGGCATGGTGGCGCACGCCTTTAATCCCAGCACTTGGGAGGCAGA
>NC_034602.1:45659025-45667206 GCF_900095145.1 Mus pahari
CTTCTTCTTCTTCTCCTTCTTCTTCTTCTCCTTCTTCTTCTTCTTCTTCTTCTTCTTCTTCTTCTTCTCCTTCTTCTTCTTCTTCTTCTTCTTCTTCTTCTTCTTCTTCTTCTTCTTCTTCTTCTTCTTCTTCTTCTTCTTCCTCCTCCTCCTCCCCCTCTTCCTCTATTTCCCCTGCCCCCACACTTGTCTCTCTTCTTCACCCACGCTCTTTTCTGTAAGGCTCACCGTCTAATTCTATTACAAAGATCTATCTGGGTACACAACTATCCTGGTTCATCAATTAGACAGTAATCCCACAGGGAGCACTCTCCTGTAATCCCACAGGGAGAACTCTCCCGTAATCACACAGGGAGCACTCTCCTGTAATCCCACAGGGATTACATCCTTCCTAGAAGGATGTCTTTCCTTCTGTTTCCGGAAGGAAAAAAACATTCCAAGTCCCTTCGCTGTGGCTAAGGATCATATAGAGCAAAGTGTGACCCTTATGTTCAAAAGTGAACCTTGAGTGTGTAGGTGCTTTGTGGAGTTTATCTGCATAAATACCATTCTGCTCAGTTTTAATAGACCGACCCAGTCTTATTGAGAAATTAAGATTGAGGGTAAAACTTTAAAATAAAGGTACGTCTAGCTCTTCTCTCTTTATAGATGTTATCCATGCGGATTGTTCGGTAATTATCTCCTCCGTCCTCTTACTGAATCAAAGCTTTAATATGTTAGCTGACTGACATAGCTTTAATATGTTAGCTGATGGGTCCCCTAACAGTTGAGAGGAGCCTGTCTCTCACTCCATTGCCTGCCAATGGCTCCCCTTCCCCAGACCAGACTGCCTGGTCAGGTCTCAGTGGGAGACAGTTAGTCTCCTTAGTCCTTAGTGCTTAGTCTTGCTGTGACTGGATGTCCTGGGGTGGGGGTGGTACCCCAAGGGGGACTTAGCCTTCTCTAAGGAGAAAGGGAAGGAGAAGTGGGGAGAGGGATTTGTAGAGTGGAACTGGGAGGAGATCAGGATGGAAAATGAGTAAATACATACATTAAGAAAGAAATGATTAGTTGCCTCAAGAGTACAAAAAGAAGCCACTGCCTGTCACACCACAGGGCAGCTCAGGTAATCTGTCCAGTCAGTGCAGTGGTCTGAAGTTGCTTGTTGAAAATGGTGGTGGTTTGCAAATCAATAGAAATAGCCCCACCTCCTTTGGCTTTGAAAAGTGTTTCTCCTTAAAAAATGCTACTTCCTTCTTATACCTTTGCATTTCCATGGGAAACGTATTCCTTCCTGTGTCTTCACCTTCTCCAGGGAGCCGCCCTGGTTTCTCAAATCTACCCCTCCTTTGGGAAAACCCACCACCACTTCTTGTCTATGTCAATGTATACACGCCTGCTCACTATGACCTTTTTTGTTTGTTTGTTTTTGTTTTTTTTAAGGAAAACTTCATATTTTATCTGTTTTTGATGCACATGTCTTCTTCCTTTAGTGATTCAAGGTGGTGTCTTAGACAGAATGGTAAGAGGAAGCAAGGAAGGAGTTATACCAGGGGAGACATTGTCACGCTCACCCTGCACACACAGCACTTGGAAAGTGAAGAAAATATTAGGTGGCATTGTACCCTGGGGGAAACAGTGAAGAGGGAGACTGTTTGAAAGGCAGAAGTACACGGAAATTAACAATGAGAAAATAAACCATGAGGGAATAAGATAAGGCCAAGCAGGAGAAATAAAGATTCCTTGGTAGGAAATGTGCTGACATAAACAGAGAATCAAAAAGGGGTGTTAGCCGGGCGGTGGTGGCGCACGCCTTTAATCCCAGCACTTGGGAGGCAGAGACAGGTGGATTTCTGAGTTCGAGGCCAGCCTGGTCTACAGAGTGAGTTCCAGGACAGCCAGGGCTACACAGAGAAACCCTATCTCAAAAAAACTAAAAAAAAAAGGGGGGGGGGTTAGTTGTTCTTTCTGTTTGGTTTAGTTTTGTGTTATAAGGGATAGGGAATGAAAGGCAGAAGAAAAGGCCAGAAAAGCATTTTTATAATCCCCTTAAGTCAATGTGCTATGCCAACCAGAAGTTCTAATTTGGACTTTGGGAAGTGGAGAATGGGGAAGCTCAACCCATGGCCAAAGGTAAGAGAACTGAGAAAAATGAATAGCTGGTAAAGAGGAAGAAGAGAGGGAAGTGGCCGGACCCTTTTTTTTTTGGTTGTTGAAATGATTCCAAATGCAATCAGTTTTCAACAACTTTGCAGAATCAAAGGGGATGGAGGAAACCGCAGGGAAGGGAACTTGGAGTGCAAATGATATTTGTGTCGCTAGCTACAATGGAATATTTGACTCTGTTCTCCAGTTCCTTCCACTTTCTGCCTTTCCTGATGGCAGCACAGACCCAAACAGCACCTGAAGACAGGTGAGGAGTTACCAGGCATTGAGTGCAAGTCCATAGGCAAAGCTGGAAGCACAGCCCGGGGCTGAGGGGAGGGCAGGGAGGGCAGGTCTGGTACGGAGGAGGCTCCAAGCTCCAGCCCCAGTACTGTTTAAAAAAGAAAAGGGGTTGAGCTGGGTGTGGTGGCGCACGCCTTTAATCCCAGCACTGGGAGGAAGAGGCAGACGGATTTCTGAGTTCGAGGCCAGCCTGGTCTGCAAAGTGAATTNCAGGACAGCCAGGGCTGTCTCGAAAAACCAAAAGAAAAAAAGAAAAAAGAAAGAAAGAAATGAAGGAAGAAATTTTTGTTCTAGATCCTTCTCCTGAATTGGCATTCAGTGGGAGTCCATTCTTGACTCACTTCTTGAAATGTCACTATTTCCTCAGAGCGATCTCTCTCTCTCTCTCTCTCTCTCTCTCTCTCTCTCTCTCTCTCTCTCTCTCTCTCTCCCTCTCCTCTCGACCACTTAGCATTTCAACATCTGCACAGACCTGGGTATCATAAACTAAACGTCACTTGTCCAAATGTTCTCACTGTCTTCTCCTCAAAATGTTTTTCCCAGAATTCTATAGGGCATCTTTAATTTCTCCTTCAAACACACATCAAGTCCTCTTTTCCCAGCTTCTCCTTGTTAGGAATTTTTTGTTCTTGACCTATCTAGTATCTTTTTTTTAGAATTATTTATTTATTTATGTATTATTTTATTTTAGTAGAAGTATACTGTAGCTGTCTTCACACACACCAAAAAGAGGGCATCAGATTCCATTAGAGATGGTTGAGAGTCACCAAATGATTGCTGGGATTTGAACTCAGGACCCCTGGAAGAACATTTAGTGGTTTTACCCACTGAGCCATCTCTCCAGCCCTGCCCTGTCTACTTCTTTTGATTCCAGTGAAGTGCTATTTATCTTCAGAATTCCTGAGAGAAATTGTTCTGACTTTGTTTTCTCAGATTATGTCAGGTTCCCCGATTTTGTGCTTTAAAAAAAAAAAAATCTGTACTTCACTTTTGTGATTGTGTGTGTGTGTGTGTGTGTGTGTGTAAATTATTTAACATATATGTTGATGACAAGCAAAGCTGACGTGACAAAACATGTGACATCCAGACCATAGTTGCTCATCTAACAGCCTGCTGCTAGGGCTTCACTTCTCTGCTAAACCTTTCTCCACAGACACAGGATCCAGGCTCTTTCCAGACCATTACCCCACTGCAACACAGGCTGAGAAATGTAGTCCAGCTTTCTACCTGAGCCAAGAAAGAAGCAGATGTTGAAGGGAAGTAATTTCTGCCTCACAGAACCAGCGAGGGCTGCATTTTCTATTTATTTGTAACACTGTATCATTAATGTCCCGCCTAAACTCTGCGGACATCTGTGGTTTTATTCACAGCCTGGTCTCAGTAAGGTTCAATGCATCTGTGTTTAGTTCATCAATGATACTGTTATGCTGTGCTTGGCCATCAAGAGATGCATGCAGGGCTGGTAAGATGGCTCATTGTGTAAGAGCACCCGACTGCTCTTCCAAAGGTCCAGAGTTCAAATCCCAGCAACCACATGGTGGCTCATAACCATCTGTAACAAGATCTGACACCCTCTTCTGGAGTGTCTGAAGACCGCTATAGTGTACTTACATATAATAAATAAATAAATCTTAAAAATAAAAAAATAAAATAAAAGTACATCCATTTAAGCCGGGCGTGGTGGCGCATGCCTTTAATCCCAGCACTCGGGAGGGAGAGGCGGGCGGATTTCTGAGTTCGAGGCCAGCCTGGTCTACAGAGTGAGTTCCAGGACAGCCAGGACTACACAGAGAAACCCTGTCTCGAAAAAACCAAAAGAGATGCATGCAGGCAGAGACAGGAGGATTTCTGAGTTCAAGGCCAGCCTGGTCTACAAAGTGAGTTCCAGGACAGCCAGGGCTAAACAGAGAGACCCTGTCTCAGAAAACCAAGAGAGAGAGAGAGAGAGAGAGAGAGAGAGAGAGAGAGAGAGATGCATGCATAGATGCATGACATTCAGGAGAGTGAGAGCAGAGGGCACCGAGTTCAAGTCAGGTATCCCCATCTGCTAAGGAAACTGATGGATCTTGATTCTCAGGTCAGATCTACCGAGGAATTTCAAGGGCATTTCCTAGATTCCTCAGATTCCTTCTGTAATCTGAATCTCTCAATCAGCTCTTGCTGAAGTCCTGTGGCCTTAAGCTTAATGCTTTCTGATAACATAGATAGTAATTATCTCTACTTTCAGAAGCTCAAGGGAGAGCTGGAAATGGAAATGGGGTATGTTTTCTTCCCAGGCTTCAGTAGGATTCAATGGAGCTCTAGATCAACCTAGTAAACTTCATTTTCCCCCAAATCTGTGTGTGTGTGTGTGTGTGTGTGTGTCTGTCTGTCTGTCTGTCTGTCTGTCTGTCTGAGTAGCCTGAATAACAAACTCCTAGGTCAGGATCTGCCTTGTGGGGTTGGTCAGAATAATCCCTATGTTCTTTCAAATGTCTTTAATGCAAAGAATTAGCATACATTGTATACAAGTATCAGTACTCTAACACTACCTGGCTGTTGGGTCTTAAATAGCTAATTGAGGTGTGTATTAACATATCAAAGCAGATCCAATCTGCCAGCCCCCTTCAGCATCACCAGAGCTAAACCAGCTGGTGTACCCTGACCCCTACCCAAAACTCTCCACCCCAGGGACTAGACTGGAGTTCCCTTGCCCTGGCTTCTTTGATTTCTATGTAAGTCAGCCACTTTGGCTATGCTGGTCTCTTGGCCTCTTGGCCTCTTGATCTGAGTCTCATCTCTCATCCCTCATCCCTCATCCCTCATCCCTCATCCCTCATCCCTCCTTCTCCTTTCTCTCTCCCCCATCCTCCCCCAGCCCTGAACTCCTCCATGGCCCAGTCCACTCTGGATTCTTGCCCACACCTCTGCTTACACTCCCCCTTAGAGCTATAATAAAGACCCCCAACCCTCTAGGAACAGCCATGCCTTCCTTTTAGTTCTTATTTTCATTCACTGAGCAAGAACAAAAAACTTTGAGTGCACCCTATTCTTGGAGGTAGAGGAATGAACTTCCTGAAGCATGCCCGGCATTACGGGGAAATATGATTTCAAGAGAGGAGTAACAGCTGCTTGCAGAGGTCAAAGTGAAAAAGTCTTCCAACCCCATAATAATAAAAACAAACCTCAGGAAGGATAAGCTTCTAAACCACTACATCATATTCCAAGAACTTTGGGGACTCTGAATGTGCTAGCACACATATACAGAGGGATAGGGACAGAAAAACACGTTAGGATCCGGCTTGAACTTCTTTCTTCTCTTCTTGTCTGCCCAGTGGGAAAACAAATCTTGTTTCCTTGCTCCTTTACCCCCCCCCCCCCCATGAATACCATCCTTTCCTGGGGAAGGTTAGGGACCAAAATCATCAGCATTGGAAATGGTTCTGTTTTGCTTCATTTCTGGGCCCTGAGTCATTCTCCCCAATACCAGGACGCCCCAAGGGAAGAGTCAGAGGAAATGATGTCACTCTCTTTGGTCTCTTTTTTGAGCTTTGGGCTTTTTCTTTGGGCCAAAACTTTAACAAATGTGTTTTCTAATTAGCCAGCAATGAGTACAGGGAAATAAAGCATGTGCCCTCTGCTTTTCCTCTGCGTCTCTGTCAAGGCTGCATACATGCTCATACATGAATCGAATCTCAATGTCTTATCAAACAGCTGGAAGCCTCTTGTTTGCTATTATGGAGTTGTTTGCTTTTGAAGACAGGCTTTCTTTCATTTTAGACTAGCCTCAATTCACCATGTAGCCAAGGGTGACCTTGAACTCCTGATCCTCCGGCCTCTACATCTCTATAGTGCTGACATTATAGGTATATATATCTTCCACCATGTCTGGCTTACAAGTCTTTTTTATAATTTTCTTCAGAGTTAAGAAACCGAAATACCAGTCCCTCTGAACTGAAAAAAAAAGGAGCCAGCAGCCAGGTAGGAGGGTGGAGCCAGGCAGAGGATGGGACCAGGAAGGGATTAGGGCCATGCAAAGAATGGGTCCATGCCTGTAAGGAAGGGGTGGGGCCTTGCAGGTAAATGGACTTAAGTCTTCGGTTTCATCCATTAAATAAAGCGCTTCCTATGCAAATAAGTAAAGCAAATCCCTACCTTTGGGGATTGTGTCTGTGGCAGATTTCCTATAGTTGCTTGATGACTGTCCTTGGAGATTTTAAACATGACCATTTCAGCTCTGCATCAGGTTTTGCCTCCCCCCCCACCCCCATGATATTTAACTTCTAGAAGTTCATCAGTCCTTGGAAAATTAACTATGGCCTTGTGGATGAAGGTTGGAAGTAGGGTGCTCTGGAAGACCCTTTCCTGGGAGCACCCTGGCCCAGGCAGCTGGTGTGAAGATCCCATACCTCAGTCATGGTGGGGGCACAGATGACATGTGGCTTCCTGCTAGAAAGTCACTACCTGTCTTGATCCCTCCTCAACCAGACCTCAGGGAAGTTTCCTTCAGGACAATGACTCTGTCTTAAGCTACAGGGCTGATGTTTACTCTTAGGAAGGACCCAGAGCTTCAGTAGGGAAAGACATACTTGCCATAGGATACTCTAAGCATTGCATGGAAAGAGGTCCACACTGATTGCTGCCGCTCCTCGGCCTACACAAAGCCTGGGGTGTCTATTAAAATCTCTACCCATTTCACACTCTACTTTAGACAACTGACTCAGAAACTTCGGAGTGAGACCTCTGAGATTAAGTAAAAATAAATAAATAAATTCCAGACACTAGACTCTGCAAGCAATGACCTTGTCCTTTCTGAGCACACTTTATATCCTCTTATCACACCTTGGAAGAATCGGTGTGGGATCTTTTATCTAAAACCCAGTACCCTTTGTGAAAGCCAGACTCTTTAGTTTGGTAAAGCCTGGGACAGACTGCAACCCACAAGTCTAAGTGTCCTCTCATTTACTCTGAATGATCCAGTGTGATATGCATCTGCATAAACACAGGCACAATAGGCATTTGCCTATGGCTGTCCACACATGCCCACAGCAGATTCCAGGTCCCCGTGCTGCTAGTGCCTGGAATCATTTGCTTTGGTCCTTAAGATGTTTTCTGACTTCCTAAGGCATCCCTAGCCAGTCCTGAGTCCAGGAAGTAGAAGGACCAATAAGGAATAGAAAGGGCGGGAGCTTCCAGGGCAAAAATAAAAACCAGAACAAACAAAACCAAAAATGAAACAAAATGAGAGAAGTTTTTCTTTAAATGTGTGTGTTTACTGATATGTGTGTTTGTATGGTATATGCGTGTATATGCACATGTATGTGCAGTGGCCGGAAGTTGATACTGGGTATCTTCCTCTGTGTAGCTGTGGCTTATTAGCTCGCTCTTTCTGGGAGGATGTGCTGCATGCATGTGTGTGTGCTCAAGTGTGTAAGTGCAGGCACACATGTGCTCAGAACATAGCTGATGAGGCGAAAACCTTGGGTATTGGTCCTCACCTTCCACTTTGTTGAAGACAGTGTCTCATTTTATTGTTGTTTGTTTATTGTTGTTCGTTTGTTTATTGTTGTTGTTCTGCATCAGGTCCAAGGACTCCCACAGGACTCTCATGTCTCTGCTCCTATCTGTCCATAGAAGCACTAAGATTACAGATGTTCAGGCTGGAAAATGGCTCAGAGATTAAGAGCACTGTCTGCTCTTCCAGATGTCCTGAGTTCAATTCCCAGCAACCACGTGGTGGCTCACAACCATCTGTAATGAGATCTGATAGCCTCT
>NC_034602.1:45667407-45672478 GCF_900095145.1 Mus pahari
AGTGCTGGGATTAAAGGCGTGCGCCACCACGCCCAGCTTCTACCCAATTTTTAAAGACAGGGTCTCACTATATAGACCTGACCAGCCTGGAACTTGTTATAAAGATCAGGCTGGCCTTGAACTTAAAGAGATCCACCTGCCTCTGCTTCCCACAGGCTGGGATTAAATGCATGTGCTACCATGACTAGCATATCTATTATATTATATGAGATGAAGATTCTCACTGAACCAGGCCTTGCAAAGTTGGTGAGACTGGCTTGGTCAGGCAAGCCCCAGGGATCTTCCTGGCCCTGCTTCCTAGTGCTGGGGTCACAGGCATCAGTCACCACAACCAGTTTCTATGCAGCTGCTCAAGATCCAAGTTCAGATCTTCATGTCTGCACAGCAAGCCCGTTATCCACTGAATCAGCTCCCCAAACCCTCTTGGGACAAAATCGCTTGTACTGAATTCTGTTTCTAGGTAAAATGAAGAGATATTATTAGTCAGGAAGAAAATAAAAATGAAAAAAAAACTAATTTTGTTTTCTACAACCCCTTTCTGATTTGGTAACAGATAAATCTGTGGTTTGCCTCCATTTTTTTCTCAAAATGATTCATTCGGCTCGGTTCCTCAACCCACCTCCTTAGAAACAAGACTTTCTTTTCTGTTTTTTTTTTTCGAGACAGGGTTTCTCTGTATAGTCCTGCCTGTCCTGGAACTCACTCTGTAGACCAGGCTGGCCTCGAACTCAGAAATCCACCTGTCTCAGCCTCCCAAGTGCTAGGATTAAAGGCGTGCGCCACCACCGCCCGGCTCTTTCCTGTTCTTGCTGCATGGCAGCCATGTTTGAAACCATGAGGCAGGCCCAATACCAGGAGAAAGGTAATGGATGAGGCAGGCCTAAAACCGGGAGAAAGGTGATGGGCCGATAGCCTATGCAGGATCTACACAATAAAGTCATTGTGTAAAACCATTCACTGCACGGCCAGCTTCAGGTAGATTTGTGAGGTAACGCAGGGAGCCCACCAACCGCCAAGAACAAGTCCTGTGCCTATGCCTGCCATGGAAGGTGGCATGCTGGGTAAAAGCTTAGTGTTCCCTTTCTTAGGGACTACATTAAGTCTGAGGTTTTTTTTTTTTTTTTCCATTTAAGTTTTTCAAAGCAGCCTACCATCAAAAGGAAGTGTTGACCAGCAAACCATAGATGAAATGAAAGTCAGCCTGGCTTTTCCAAGTTCCCTCATGTGCAGGGCTGCTGTTACTCTCCCTCTTCCCCTCTGTCCTTCCCTTGCCTCGGTCCTGTTTTTGTGTTGTTTTTTTGTTTGGTTGGTTTTGGTTTTTTCTTTTTTTTTCTTTTTTAAAAAGATTTATTTATTTATTAGATGTAAGTACAACTATAGCTGTCTTCAGACACCCCAGAAGAGGGAGTCAGATCCCATTACAGATGGTCGTGAGCCACCATGTGGTTGCTGGGACTTGAACTCAGGGCCTTCGGAAGAGCAGTCGGTGCTCTTAACCACTGAGCCATCCCTCCAGCCGGTTTTTGTTTTTTTCTTAAGTTCCCTGTCTGTTAATTCACATTTCCTGATTTGGCCAACTCCCAACCCCCACCCCCTTTTTCTTGGGTAAAACTTCCTGAGTTGACAGTCAAGGGAATTCTTACCTCATGGAAGCTGGGGGGAGGGGCAGGGGGCCCGCATTCAGGTTTAATTACACAAAGCCCCACGGTAGTTCCCACTTTATAAAAGTCAAGTGACTTTTCCCACCAAGCCCCTTGCTTACCAAGGTTGGCTAGAGACCTCAGGGAGGGTAAGATAACAGCAAGCCGGCCAAAGAGGGCCTCCTGTCCTTGGCTGGGCTAGAAGCAGAAGCACATGCCTTGGCAGGCCTAGTAGTGAACAAGAAGCTTAGAGCAGAGAGGGGTGAAGATCTCGAAGGCCATTTCAAACATGAAAACAAAAAAAGGCTTAACTGACATTAGCCCAGGGTTCTAGTTTCATATCTGTTGCTATGATAAAATGTCCTAACTAGCTGGGTGGCAGTGGCACATGCCTTTGATCCCAACACTCAAGAATCAGAGGCAAGTGGATCCCTGTGAGTTCAAGGCCAGCCCGGTCTACAGAGTGTGTTTCAGGATAGTCAAAACTAAAAAACAAACAACAAACAAACAAACAAACAAAAACTATTTCAAAAACAAAGCCAATCAAACAAGCAAACAAAAAATTATCCTAGCGTCGGGCATAGTGGCGCACACCTTTAATCCCAGCACTTGGGAGGCAGAGGCAGGCAGATTTCTGAGTTCGAGGCCATCCTGGTTTACAAAGTGAGTTCCAGAATAGCCAGGGCTATACAGAGAATCCCTGTCTGGAAAAACAAAACAAAACAAAAAAAAAAAAACAAAACAAAAATTATCCTAGCAAAAGCTAACTTAGGGGAGAAAGGGTTTAGGTTTAGCTCACAATTTTAAGTTATAGCTGATCGTTGCAAAGACTTCAAGGTGGCAAGAACTTAAACAGCTAGCTGTAGAATGCCACAGTCAAGGGCAGAGAGAAAGGTCATGTACACTTGTGCTCAGTTTGATTTCTCTACTCCTTCATGATCTTGGACCTTTGGCCCAGGGAATGGTGCCTCCCACAGTCTTCCCATATCTAAAAACTTAACTAAGACAAGCCTTCTACCCTAGACATGCCCACAGGGCCACCCAGTATAGACAGTCCCTCACTGAGACTCTATTCTCAGGTAACTGCAAGGTTGACAAAGAAAGCTAAGTTCAGGGAAGTCCTCTGAAGCCATTCTATTCCCGGAATGGTCCATTCTTCCACAGAAGAGTTCACGGGAGTCTAGCCTGGCAGCTCTTCAGACAGCTGTCTCCCTGCCTCCCCTGCTTATAGGGAGACTGGGAAGTGGACAGGCTGTTCTCAAGGGTCACAACTGCAGCCTCTCAGAGCTTGGCCCACCAATAATTCTCGCCTTCGTGGAAACTAGGCGCAGTCCAGACAGAGCTTTCCATTTATATTTTCCCAGAACTCTATCCCACCTTCTCTTCTCTTGTAGTTGAGGGGACGCATTTCTCCTCAGTCCACTCCTCTGACATCCATGGGCCTTTCTACTCACACACAGCCCCATCCCAACTCTCTCCTATGCTTCTCAGCTTTACTTTCCTATAATTGTTCACATCATGCATTACATGTCTCTTGGTGTCTTCTGTGCCCTGCCTTACCCCATACATAAACTCAGGAACAGGAACGTGAATGACTTTGGTCATTGCTGCATTCCTAGCACCTAGAGGAGACACATCATAGGGCTGTATAGGTATTTGTTGGACAATGGAGAAAATTGGGGACCAGATCAAAGAAGAAGATAAGAAAAGCTTTTGTTTGTGGTGGGGTTTTTTGTTTGTTCTTAAAAGGGGGCATTTCTTTCTTTCTTTCTTTTCTTTTTTTTTTGAGACAGGGTTTCTCTGTGTAGCCCCAGCTATCCTGGAACTCACTTTGTAGACCAGGCTGGCCTCCCGAGTGCTGGGACTAAAGGCGTGCGCCACCACCGCCCGGCTCGAAAAGGGGGCATTTCTAAAGCACTAAAACAGGTGGAGGAGAAGGCAGGATGATGGGGAGACAGTCAAACTGCCATTTGATATGTACAATTAGCCAATTAGTTAGACTCCGTCACTGATATTCACTGGAAGAAACAGAAAGTTCAGTTCACATAACTTACTCAAGAACAAAGAATAGTCGGGCAATAGGTGACATGGCTGCCTGAAGCATCCTTCTTCCTACAGCCAAATCCCTGTGTGACTTGCGGGGAGAAGGGTTGCTGCTTTGACGTCCTAACCAGAGTCTGTTGAAAAGCTTAAGACTTGGCCTGCCATAACAGTGTACACCTGTAATCTCAGGACTCAGGAGGCTGAGGCAGGAGGATTATAAGGTTCAAACAAGCTTGGGACAAAAGGAAACCTTGTCTCAACTAAGAAGATGGAAGGAAAATGGATGGAACGGATGAAATGGGCACACACTCAAATCCCAGGTCTCCAGTCATTGGCAGGTTGAGAGCAGGCAGGGTTCTGTTTTCCCTAGGGATGGCATGTAGCATTCTAGGGAGGTGCTTCCTCCTCCCCACAGCCTGGCAAGGTAGGGGAACCTTGTTCATGATTCTGAGGAAGAGATTAGAACCAGGAGAATGTGGATTTGTCATGAGGTTAAGCAACAAGGCAAATCAGAGGAAAACCACCCAGGCAGGAGGCGTCTTGACACATGACAGATGCCACCTCCTCTTCTAAACACAGTTCATATGGCTCCAAAGAGATGCTGAGAACAGCACACACATGCTGAGAACAGCAAAGGCTGTTGTTAATTTGAAGAATATACTTTGGGGCCTGGGTACATGTAGCTCAGTGGTAGGTATATGCTTAGTTCAGGATCCACAAAGGCCTGGGTTCAAACCCCAGCACTAATAAAAACAAATGTCAACAACTCTTAAAGTTCTGTGCTCAAACAATCCTTTTCCTTCAAGTGACAGAAACAAGGCTCTAGAAGTCAGGAAATGCCACGTGAGGTCTTCCGTGTCCTTGCTCAGGCCAAGTTGTCTGGGGGTGAGTACAGATGCATCTTTTGGTGGAACTGACTCCCCGAAGCAACACAATCCACAGGAATCTATAAAAGACTACCTATGGGTAGCCCACTGTGACGGGTGTTCCAGACTCACACTGGCTTTGTTTTTAACATGCTCAAACTCTGTTGGTTCCTGCCCCTCACCCCTACCACCACCATAGGTTCGCTGACTCGGAGAAATAGAATAACTTAAATGGAAAAAAAATACTTGTTTTTGCCTCATCATAACTTCATATATATACATAGGCATTTGATTGCTCTTTTTTTACATTTTTTTATTATTATTTTCTTTATTTACATTTCAAATGCTATCCTGAAAGTTCCCTATACCCCCACCCCTACCCCTGCTCCCCTACCCACCCACTCCCACTACTTGGCCCAGGCATTCCCTTGTGCTGGGTCATATAAAGTTTGCAAGACCAAGGGGCCTCTATTCCCAGTGATGGCCGATTAGGCCATCTTCTGCTACATATGCAGCTAGAGA
>NC_034602.1:45673038-45674368 GCF_900095145.1 Mus pahari
TCTCTCTCTCTCTCTCTCTCTCTCTCTCTCTCTCCTGTCTTTGGATCAAATTTACAGTTCTCAGGTTCTTCTCCAGTGCCATGTCTGCCTGCCTGCTGTCACACTTCCTGTCATTCTGATAATAGACTAAACCTCTGGAACTGTAGACAAGCCCAAATTAAATACTTTCCTTTACAAGGGTTGCAGTGGTCATGGTGTGTTGTCCCTCCACAGCAGTACAGCACTGACTAAGACAACTCTATGAGCAGTGGAGGGAAACTTGGGATTTGCAGATATAGCTCAGTTAGCAGGGTGCTGGCCTAGCAAGCACCAGTACCTAGATTCCACTCACAGCTCATGATGATATCTATCTGTGATCCCGGCACTCTAGAGGTGGAGGCAGGAGAGTCACAAGTTCAAGGTCATCCAGGGTTATATAGCAAGTTTAAGACCAGCCTGTTCTATATGAAACTCTAGTAAAAACAAAACTCTACAACGCAAACAAGATATTAGGCTTTGTGTCCCTGTTGTGCCTTTAAAGAAAACCTCTTGCCTTTTTACTGAAAATGGTCCTATAACCCTGTCTTTCTTCAGTCTATCAAACTGGGTATGATTTATCTTCCTAGTTGGCGTCCTATTTTTGATGGTACACCATTTTCGGCAAGAAGCCATATCTGACAATATTTTGTTCTCGTCCCTCTCTGTAATGTTCACATTCATGAAAACCCAACACTGTTGGAATTGAAGAGTTTACGATTTCGTAATTTCTGCCAGGCTGCCTAACCCAACCAGACACGAGCCTCTCTCCTCTCCTGGGACCAGGCCTGGGCTTTAAGCCTCAGGACCATGGGCCAAGGCTCTCCAATAGTTGGCCTTTGTGGGTTTCCCCTGAGAGTTGTGAAGGTAAATTGCCAGCCTGGCCAAGCTATGAGTTCCCAAGAAAGTCAGGCCCACGCCATGGAAAATGTGATGTGTGAGCACATGCAGCCTTTAAGGACACAGGAGGCCTGTCCTCCTCCACAGGGACTAACGCTATCTGGATGGCAGTGATGGAGGAAGGCAAGGTCGGTGTGTTTATCCTTACCATCTCTTGCTTCTCCCCTCAGAGACACGCCCTCCTGGTCCTTGCTTCCAAAGCCCAGAGAAGGCCTTTGAAGACCTCATTGGTCTTTGTGAATGTATTCTTTTCCCCAATGGCTTCCATCATGCTTTTAAAAGTTGGAGTCAGTGTGTGTGGTAACTTTCCAAGTTGTTTTCATGTGATGTCTTCATGGGTTTTTTTTTCCCCCTCTAGTTGCTGCATAGTGGGGAGTGGTGTGTGTGTGTGTGTGTGTGTGTGTGTGTGTGTGTG
>NC_034602.1:45674379-45678612 GCF_900095145.1 Mus pahari
GAGAGAGAGAGAGAGAGAGAGAGAGAGAGAGAGAGAGAGAGAGAGAGAGAGAGAGAACACACACATATCACTTGTCTTGGTTTCCAACTGAGCTCCTTTGCAGACTACCGGCTGAGCACCATTGTCAGGGACTGGATATAGCATAATGAATGAGACCACCACAATGCCAACATTCTAAACAGGAATTCCAAAGATTCCACCCCATTTACCCTCTCCCACTGCCTTGGCTGTCTAAGTATTTTACTATGTATGCTTTACAGCTTCTGATTCATCTTCAGTTTTTCCTCCAAAGGCAGGGTGATAAATACAATTTTCAGAAAGTAAAATCACAACTCCTCTCACAAATATCAAGATGAACTTGCACCAAAGACCTTACTCAGCTCACTCATTCATGAGCACCCCAGTTAGAGGACATTGTGACGATCAGATGTGTGTGCATGAAGTCGGAAATGCTGAAAAGAATTAAAGTGATCCGTGAAACATTGGCTAAAAGCATGCAGAGTGAAATGCGTAATGTTCCAAATCATCTACCCAAAACAATGAGATGAAATGCATGTGTGCTTCCAGAACAAGAGGCACAGAACATGTGGACAGGACTTGTCTGCACTGTTAGTAGTTGTCCACAATTTAAGTTTATCCCTAAAAATTATTTAAAAACAAAACAAAACAAGCAAACAGAAAACACCAGAACAATCTACCTGAGACAATCAAAGGATACACCCTCATAGAGTCAAAAAATTCTCAGGAAGTCTATGCCATAGCATCTATGACTCCATTGAAGTCACACAGCCAAGGTTTCCTGGAGCCTTTTCCAAGTCGCGGTTAATTTTCGTGATGGCTTTTACAAAGAGAAAGTTCCTCTCTGTTCTTGTTAGCTTCCAGGGGCCTGTGTGTACTAGGCACACGCACCCTATCACTGAGCTACATCCTCCAGCCCCTCCGCTGCTTCCCTCCTCCTCTTCTTCCTCTTCTTCCTCCTCCTCTTCCTCCTCCTCCTCCTCTTCTTCCTCCTCNTCCTCTTCTTCCTCCTCCTCTTCTTCTTTTCTATTTACTTTTAAGGTAGAATCTCAATCAATTGTTTGAGATTAGACCTGAACTTATTTTTAAGTCTGGCCCAGGTTAGAATTTGGGATTTTCCTGCCGAATTTCCTGTAGGTGGAATTCCAGGCCTATGCCACCAGGCCCACCTGTCTATATCTTTAAGGAGTCTCTGTTGGGAGTTTCACCTACACAACAACCAGTAGGCAACAGAAGTTTGGAGAATGGAGTCAGTATATAATCTCCACCACAGAACTCTAGTTGTAGAGGTACCACACCAGTCCTTGGAAGCAGGTCAGCTGTCTACCTGCTTGTCGTTAGCTTTCTATGACACAGTTTCCTTAAAAAAAAAAAAGTGTGTATCAAGCTGGTGTGGAAGTGGCGCACACCATTCGTTCCTTTCAGTACACCAGCGGCAGGCAGAGCTCTGTGAGTCTGAGGTGTTAAGGCCAGCCTGGTTTACAGAGTGAGTTCCAGGGAAGCCAGGGCTACCCAGAGAAACCCTGTTTTGAAAAACAAAAGAGGGGAGAGAGAGAGAGAGAGAGAGAGAGAGAGAGAGAGAGAGAGAGAGAGAGAGAGAATGAATATGGGGTGCATGCCTGCCCACGTAAGTGGAGGTCAGAGAATAACTTCCTGTGGATTCTGGACGTCAAACTCGGGTGACAGTCAGGCCTGGTTGCATTTATCCGATGAGTCATCTGACCAGCCTCCACCCACAGGGTCTTAGCAAACTTTATACACAGTTTCACCAAACAAGAGTTCTACAAGGTATAAAGTGCCTTCGTCCTAATCTCCCCTTGCCTCTACTCCCCAATGGAATGCCTGCCTGTGACTCACATAAAAAGGAGTGGTCAAGGGACCAGAGGATCGATCGTGTCGCCGTGTCGCCAAGGGAAAGAAAGCCTTGGGAGGGGACGGGCTTGAGTCTGGCGAGTTTGCTCTTTCTAGAATAAGCTTTTGAGCCAGGATCAAAATCCTCCTGCCACTGAAGTCACACTTGGGTTTTAAGTTCTATCTTAAAAGACAATTCTTTTTGTTTTTGTTTCCTTTGTTTTAAATCGCGGACTGATACATTTTCAATTCAAACAAGCATTTAAGAAATTTAAGTTATTCTGGGCGTGGTGGTGCGCATGCCTTAGTTCCAGCTCTCTTTGGAAGGTAGAGGCTGTTGGGTCTAGGCAAGCCTAGGCTACATAGTAGGTAGAGGTATGTAGAGAGACCCTAACTCAGACCACCCTACCCTCCCACCTTCAAATATTTTAAATTATAATGTATTATAATGAACTTTTTAGGATATGTTTTGTATAAGAATGGACTAGGCTGTTTTCAAAATACAAATTCTTTTTCTTCTTTTTAAAATTTTTATTTTTATTTTATTTTTTAGTTTTTGAGACAGGGTTTCTCTGTGTGGCATTGGCTATCCTGGAACTCCCTTTGTAGACCAGGCTGGCCTCCAACTCATAGAGCTCCACCTGCCTCTGCCTTCACCCTGCTGAGATTAAAGGCATGCACAACCGCGACCCTCTTTTTCACCTTTTCAAAGACATGTCTTTACCCACAGGTTTTCTTTGTACATTTTAGTATGTGTTGAGAGGACCTAATTCACTTCATTTTAGAACAGGCAGCCATGTTAGGCCTTAAGCTTCAATTTCTGAGGACAGCCCAGGTTTCTCTGAAAAACTGCAAAAAAACGGGCAGCCAATCAGCGGCTGCCCAATCATCTGACCCGCGGCTTACAACAGAAAAATCCCTCTAAGGTAATCCTCTTCCTCGCGGTATGAACCAATCAGAAGTGTACACATATCGCACACAGCTCAAACGATCCTGATGAAGGTGGCCCAACTGCAATGGGAAACCCCTAACTGGTTTTAAAGGGGCCAGCTTCCCACGTGGTCACCTTTTTGCTTGGATAGTTGATCCCTGATTTCAGGCTGTTTCTGCAAAATAAACACTCTTTCCATACTACTCAAGTCTTGGGTCTTCTTTCCGTGATTCCTGGACCTTTACGGAGTGTGTGTGTGTGTGTCTCCACACTTGTAGTGGTCAGAGGAAATTTTGTGGGAGGTGGTTCTCTCTCTGTTGGCCAGAAACTTGTAAGCCTCCTGCCTCAGCTTTGTAAGTAACTGGATTGCATGTAGCCTTGTGCCTGCCTCTCTCTTCCTAGTTATCTTTGTGTTGCAGAGATAAAACACCATGACCAAACTTGGGGTGTAAAGAGTTTATATATGCCTTACACTCCATAGGAGTTCGTGAGCGTAAACCATCCCCCAACCTCGTCACTCAATGCGTATTGTTTAGACCAGTCAGCCCTACAGGTACTAAAGAACAATTCCGGAGCCATCCTACTCAGCCCTTTTGTCCCCACATAGGGAATCAGTGGCATTAGCATCTCTATTTAGAAAGAGGAAATGGAATCCCATGACTTTCCGGCAAGATATCCAGCAAATTGAGACTGGGTCCCACTCTGTAGCTCCAGCTGCTGTGGAATTTACGCCATAGCCCAGAACTCGAGGCATCTGCCCACCTTGGCTTCTCAAATGTTGGCTTATAGGTAAGACTCAGTACACCTGACTTATTCATTGGAATTTGTATTTTCAACTTCTAAAACAGCGGTTCTCAACCTGTAAGTTGTAACTAACCCCTTTGGGGAGTCGCCTGCCAGATATCCTTTCATATCAGATGTTAACATTACGAATCATAATGGTTGCAAAACTAGTTATGAAGTAGAATTGGTTGGGGGGGGTCACCAAAAGTACTTGGGATGGTTCGTTAGCCTTTAAGAATCAAGTGGGAAGAACTTCCGGGCACACGTTGATTGGATTACAACACTGGGCCATGAATTTGGTTCCCATTTTTTTCCTGGGTGTGAGGGTGGAGAAAGGAGCTGTGACTCCTGTCAGGGATTTCACTTTTTGTTTTGTTTTTGGCTTTTTTTTTTTTTTTTTCAATAGACAGGGTTTCTCTGTGTAGCGTTGGCTGTCCTGGTACTTAACTCACTCTGTAGAGCAGACTGGCATCAAAAACCACAGCGCTCCGCCTGCCTATGCCTCCAGAGCTCAGGGGTTAGAGGTGTAGGCCACCACAGCTCATGGGGGAGTTTCACTTTTTCTTTTCTTTTCTTTTCTTTTCTTTTCTTTTCTTTTCTTTTCTTTTCTTTTCTTTTCTTTCTTTCTTTCTTTCTTTCTTTTTTTTTTT
>NC_034602.1:45680907-45682558 GCF_900095145.1 Mus pahari
GTCTTGAAAAACCAAAAGAAAGAAAGAAAGAAAGAAAGAAAGAAAGAAAGAAAGAAAGAAAGAAAGAAAGAAAGAAAGAAAGAAAGAAAGAAAGAAATGTTGCAGAGAAACAAATGAATGCATATGGAAAAGGCAGAAAATGAACATGAAACTTTCTGGAATAATCCAGAAAGCAATCGGGGTAGAGAAGGTGATGTGGATAGGCACCGTGTTCCAACTCTCCTCCGGGTGGTGGGTTAGTGCACTGCTAGTGGATTCGTTCAATGTGAGTTTTAAAAAATTATTTATTCTTTCTCAATTTCATTCGTGTGTGTATAATGTACTTTGATCAAACACCCATATTAACCTCTCTCATTCCCTTTTCCCTTCAGTAGAACCTCTCTTCTTTCCAACAAGTCTCTCTCCTAATTTCCTGTACCCTGGTGTATTTAATTTGGGCTCTACTGTATTTAATTGGGGTTGCTTGATAAGTCGAGCACAGGTTGTGGTTATTTACTGAGCAAGGACAACTTAGCAATGACTAAGCCAGGAAGCCCCATCATCTAGCCACCATTAAGCCATTAATTACCTGTAGCTCTGCATCGTGAACCCTTCCTCCATCAACGGTGGAGTGTTGTCGGGCCCAGTCTCGTGCAGCTTGTGTATAGTGACCACTGCTGCCCTGAGTTCTGGCTTCCAAAAGCCACGTTGTGTCCAAAGGACAGTTTCACAGCCTGTCCCTCTTGGCCTCTTCGATTCTTTCTGCCCCCAAATCTGTGGTAGTCTCTGAACCTTGAGTGGGTTGGTACTAATGCTCCATTAGGGCTGAACACTCAACAATCACTTATTCTCAGCCCTGTCACCAGGTGTGAGTCTTTGCACTAACTGTCACTATCACACACAGAAGCTTCTCTGGTGGAGGCCATGAGTGGCACAGGTATATGGTTCTACACACCACCCCCCCACACACAAAACACAACACACACATGTGTGTGTGTGCAGAATTGCCAACATTGATTTTTCACTGCACGTAGAAAAACTGCAAATGTTACAAAGGCTGCTGAAAGATGTTGTGGCAAAGTTGTCATTTAAAAAATCAAACATGCCTTTTATTTAGCTCCTGTGCCAGCCTCAGGGCTGGGGCTGGGGGTGGGGTTGTGGTTCAATAGCAGTGTTCGTGGATTTGATACTTTTAAAAATGTATAAACTTCAGTATAAAGGGGGGGAGGGAAATTAAGGAATCAACTGTGGTGGGAAACTGTATCCCAGGGGACTGCATGGATTGACAGATGAGGAGATGGGGGGTAGAACCTTCCCGGTCTACCCTCGAGGTATCTTCTATCCCTAGGGATTCCCACAGCTAGGGATCCAGGTCTTGTGGTTTGTTTCTTCCTTATTTGGTTGGTTGGGTTTTCAAGACAGGGTTTTCCTGTGTAGCCCTCCCTGGCTGTCCTAGAACTCACACTGTAGACCAGGCTAGCCTCTAATTTACAGAGATCTGTCTGTCTTTGTCTCCTAAGCACTGGGATTAAAGGCATACCCCACCACCCAGCTTGCTTTTTTTTTTTTTTTTTTTTAAGGTTTTTTTTTTTTTTTTTTTTTTCTACCCTTGTTGAGAGAGAATTGGCAACTTGCACAATTTTAATGTGTACAATGAGATGGCTTGTTGTGC
>NC_034602.1:45682692-45702014 GCF_900095145.1 Mus pahari
TGTGTGTGTGTGTGTGTGTGTGTGTGAGACTGATGACAGCTCTATGTTTCTAGCAGGTTCATAGCAGTGTGTTTAGTTATGGTTACCATGTTGTACCTTAGGTCTCAAGAACTTGCTGGTTTTCTTTTCTGTTTTTTGTTGGTGGTGGTTTGGTTTTTGCTTTATCTTTGAGATTGTAATTTAACTGAAACATTTCTCCATCCCTTGTCATCCCTGCAAACCCTCCCATATACACCCACTCCCCCATCCTCCCATTCCCATTTCACCCTCCATGTCTCTTTTTGCATTAATTCTTGTGTCTACCGGAAAGTGTGTGTACCTTTCATAGCATCTCTCGAAACCCCCAGCCCTTCCCAACACTGTATTACCCTCTGCTTCTGAGTGTCCAGCCTTTTAGATTCCCCATGGCAATGCCAGTTCGATGGCATTTTCTCTCCTCTGTCCCATTATTTAGTTAGTTAGTTGGTTGGTTAGGGATTGTTGTTTTGGATGTAGGGTCTCGTGTAGGCTGGCCCTGGTCTCCTGATCCTTCTGCCTCCGACTCCTGAGTGTTGGAATTAGAGGATGTGCCACCATTCACTTGGTATGATGCTGTCAAGGTTTATCTTGTCATTTCCAATGCCAGGATCTACTAATTTGTTTGTTACAGTTATTTTTTATTTATTTTTTGTATGTTTTTGATGCAGAACCTCACTCTTTAGTCCAGTCTCCCCTGAATCTTATTATAGGCTGGCCTTGGAGTTTAGAATAATGCTTTTCCTTCTGCCTCCTAAGCCCTGAGATTACAGACTGAGTTTTATAGAAAAATAATATTCTACTGTGTATCCCTGTATCTGTCTCTATGTAAAGACTTGTATATAAGATAGAGAAATAATGTACAGTTGTTTGGTTTGGTGTGTGTTGTATGTGTGTGGGGGACTTGCTGTGGGTTGAACCCAGGGCTTCATGTGTGTTAGGTGAGCTCCCTCTCATTAGCTACATCCCCAGTCGATGCGGCACAATTCCTTTCTTTATTCTTCAACAACACTGTTCCTGCATCTTTGACTACCGTGGACCATACACCAGTAGATCCGGGCGAGCAGCTGCTTCTTAAATCCTGGGTTTGCTTCCTTGGAACACACATTGGAATACGATTCTGGATATTTGGCTGGGACACAAGCTACAAGGAGGAGAGTGAAAGAGAGGCCAGAGGCTGAAGAGGTGGCCAGAAGCTACTACACGTTGAAGGGGCCTCACGGGCAGCTATGGCCATCTGCAGGGGCTCCTTGGGCACCCGTCAGGTCTCCTTTCCTGGCCACAGATACCCAGGCTGCTGAGTTTCCGCCTAGCCAGCTGTCGTGAGCCACCCTGTCTCTGGCATCTGGAAGTGTGCCCTGGGCTCCCAGGCTCTTTGTTTCTTATAAGATTGCACATGACTTGTTTGTTAGCAGATTTTCAATGCTAATTATGATGGCATAATGCTTGAGAGATGACAAAAATAATAGGCAAGAGTATGGGAAGTTTTCAATCTCAGTGTAACATAAATTTGATGTCTCTATCTCTGTCTTTCTGTGTCTCTGCCTCTATTTCTCTCTATCTCTGTCTCTGTCTCTCTCTCTGACCCTTTCTCTTTGTCTCGTGTGTGTGTGTGTGTGTGTGTGTGTGTGTGTGTGTGTGTGTTGGACTTCACTATGAAATCTGAGCAATCAGACATTCCCTAAATTCTGTTTCAGCTGAAGACATCTCTCCTCCTTTCAAGCTTTTTCTGGGGATAGTGGTCCAGGCAGTGTAACTCCTTGAAGAATATGCCAACTATAAATTCTGCCGTCCTATTGATGCACCAAAAACATGGTCAAACTTGGCAATATGTTTGAGATAGTTTGTATAAAGGGCAAAGTCAGTCCCACCATCAAAAGAGTGTATGTCACTGCTAAATTCTCAGGATACAACATGATTCTTAGTGTACACCAGTGTGCCCTTTAGAAGACCTTTCCATGCCTTGGCTGTCACTATGTAGACCAGGCTGGTTTCAAACTCAGAGATCCGCCTGCCTCTACCTCTTAAGTGCTGGGATTAAAGGTGTGTGCCACAGTTGCCTGGCTAGATTTGTATTTTATGTGCATATGAGTCTTTTTTTTTTTTTTTTTTTTTTTTTTCTACCCTTGTTGAGAGAGAATTGGCAACTTGCACAATTTTAATGTGTACAATGAGATGGCTTGTTGTGCATGAACAGTGTGAAATGATTGTCATAGTTAGGAGTTAGCTAACAGGTCTGTCACCTCACAGAGTCCTCTCTCTCTCTCTCTCTCTCTCTCTCTCTCTCTCTCTCTCTCTCTCTGTGTGTGTGTGTGTGTGTGTGTGTGTGANAGGGTTTCTCTGTGTAGTCCTGGCTGTCCTGGAACTCACTTTGTAGACCAGGCTGGCCTCGAACTCAGAAATCCGCCTGCCTCTGCCTCCCAGTGCTGGGATTAGCATATGAGTCTTGTCTGTATGTGTGAGCACTACATGCATGTTTGTGTTTAAGGAGGCCAGAGGAGAGCATCAGAATTCCTAGAACTGAAGCTACAGATAGTTGCGAATCACCACTGCGTGCTGGGAATCAAACCCAGGTCCTCTATAAGAGCAGCCAGTGCTCTTAACTTCTAAGTCACCACTCTGGCCACGTCACTAGCTTTTTTGAAAGCTTAGTCCAGATGTCAGGTCAGATCCACAAGCGGTCCATTCAGATTTTATTATTGAGCTCAGGAATCACCTGACTCCCAGGCTAGCTAGTGCCAGCAGCTACCAGAATGATGTTCTAGTCCCTTCCGTGGAGTCACCTACCTACGGTCTTCTAAGCAGCAATTGATATCTTACACCATGGTCATGAATTCCCTCACGATGCCAAATCTGTCACTGATGACTAAAATGCTAAGCAATTTGGTGGTGCAAAAAGCATTGTTGGTGGCCAAGACTCACATATCTCAGATATGGGCATCAATCATCTTAGAGGCAGAAATGTTGGACCTTTGGGTCCATGCTTTCAAGTGAGTCCAGCTTTCTCAGTTGTAGTAGAAATGTCAGAGATCTCCCCAATGTATTCAGCACTTGCATCCTCCCACTTGATGAAGGCAGGGCCTTCTTAAAGATGAATATATGTTTTCTATTGATGAGATAGACGTCCCATTCTCAGCCTTGGCTGTGCCATTACACTCACTATTGGTGGAACCACACTAGAATGTTATATCATGTGATTGATACCAATTAAAGGTCACTGATGGCCACAATATCTCCTGGCAACCAACTCCTGTTCTGGACAAATCTACTGCTCTGAGCTTGGAAGAAAGCTGCATGGCATGAAAAGATATGGTTGTCTGTCAATCAGGGCATGGTGGTGAGGCATGACTTATATTTTTGAAAGGTCACTGATCTGGGATAGTTCACACACACACACACACACACACACACACACCTATGTTCTCAGAACTGAGAAGTTGAAGCCGGAGAATTGTGAGTTTCAGGCTAGGCTGGGTTATTAGTAAGGCCCTATTTCCAAAAGACCAAAGCAAGCAGTCAAAAGCAGATGCACTATGAAAGGTGGACCGCAGGAGAAGAAGATAGAAGACTAGAGTGGAAGGCTAAGGGCCGTTCAACCAGGTCTACACCCAAGGCATGATTCTGCAGAGCTTTGCCCCATGGCATGAAACTAGAAGGACGGCATAATTACATAATGACAGTAGCTCATTGCACTCCCAAAATGCTTATCAGACGAGGATAATTGAGAAAATGGCTTCTTCCCACTTAGCATCATTATCAGAGCACCTGAATTAGGAGCCCAGGAAGCCCAGAAAGACAAATGGAGCCAGCGCTCCTTCCTCCACGAAAGTCTTTCCGACGCATTGAAGTCTGCTTTTACAGGAACCGTCTGAGCCCTAGAATTGGCAGTTTCAGTAACTCCACCCGTAGAACAGAAAAAGTGAGTAATATTTAGCGCAGTGGTCTCCCACTGTAGTTACAGGAATATAAGGTTGTCTAGTCCTACCTACCTGGCTTCTGGGAGCACTGCTATCCCCAAACCCCCTTTATTTAGAGCACTAAGTAGCTGAGAGGAGACCTCAGCCTAAAACTCCACTGTTGAAGCTAGCTGCCAAGCCTGGGATTGCTGCTGCTGCTGTTCTTATTTTAGGACTGTGTTAAGCTCAAAACTAGTCAATAGCTTAGTAAAGAAGGGTAATATTTATTTCCTAATGTTTTCTAAAGGCTTTAAGGATTCTTGTCATAGATGAACAGCTAAATATGTCCACCTGATAGCAAATGGCTTATTTTATTAAACATTAAGTTGTTTTATTATTTTATTGTTTTTATCCTTTTTTTCTTTTTTTTTTAAAGATTTATTTATTTATTATATGTAAGTACACTGTAGCTGTCTTCAGACACTCCAGAAGAGGGAGTCTGATCTTGTTACAGATGGTTATGTGGTTGCTGGGATTTGAACTCTGGACCTTCAGAAGAGCAGTCGGGGGCTGGTGAGATGGCTCAGTGGGTAAGAGCACCCGACTGCTCTTCAGAAGGTCCAGAGTTCAAATCCCAGCAACCATATGGTGGCTCATAGCCATCCCTAACAAGATCTGACGCCCTCTTCTGGAGTGTCTGACGACAGCTACAGTGTACTTACATATAATAAATAAAATAAATATAAATATAAAAAAAAATAAAATAAAAAGAAGAGCAGTCGGGTGCTCTTACCCACTGAGCCATCTCACCAGCCCCCTTTTTTGTTTTCTAAGTAGAGCATTTTTCCCTTGTACCTAAGATGAACAGTATTTGCAGTGGTCCCCTACAACACCCTCTCTGATGATCAAGGTCAACAATCAAATAAGCCCTTAATTCAGAGGCTGTAACTCATTCTGTTAACAAGAAACAGCCATTGCAAAGCACGCTGTCGCTTTCCAGGTTGGAGTATCATTCAGACAGAGACTCAGTGCAATCGCTTCTTGGCGAACTCTGCTGCCCGAATGTAAGCTGTGTTCTGTGGGCAACCGTCTGCTTATTTTCTTTTCTAGACAAGTGGTTAGCCCATGCTGGATATCCTGTGTTTATGGAATTCCAGAAAGCCTATGTCAGAGAAATCGCTGCTGCGCGCGTGCGAACGTGCGTACGATTTATGGAGAGAAAGTAAACCGAAACAGCTTGCGGAGAAATCCACCCGAAAGTGGTGGCCGAGGTGCTCTTCAGAGATGCGGGCCTTCATTTCCAAGGGCTTTATCTGCTATGGTACCTTATAAGTACCAGAAAGTAAACAGTAGATCTAAACGGTGCCCAGCAGAAAAATCATGAAAGCCAGACACACCACTTTATTGGCTATCATTCGTAACACACACACACACACACACACACACACACACCCTTCAAATCTTCAAGTTGTACTTAAACCCTAGAAACCTTAATTTATATTTAAAAGTTGAAATTTTCCCATAAAATCTCAGACAGTTCCCAAATTAGCATCAGCTTAGAAAACAAACAAAGACCATAAGGGAAAAGCCTAGAATTGAATGGAAAAGAAGGAGTCCTAGAAAGGCTTTTATACTTTAGGGTTTTGTTTTTTTTCAACTTCTGAATGAGTTCTGTTCCACTGTTCATTTCAATAAGCTTGACTTTGTGTGAGGAGAGAGATGCAATCTTGGAGTGCAAGGGTTTTTTGTCTATGATTTTTAACATCACGATTCGCACAGGCACTAAAGAAACTGTTTGTTCTGGTTTCTATAAACTCGCTTAATGTTTTAATTCACCTGAACCAACAACCGAATGCCACAGGCCATTTCAAAACAACTTTCCCTAATCATTAAAGGTAGCATGTGCTTCTCATATTCTTTCAAATACTGATCCCTGAAACGAAACCAAAAACATACCTTTGCCCTGTTTTCTATTCACTGTTCACTGCTGTAATGTAAGTCCTCTTTTGGGGGAAAAATGCAAAAATGAAGTTTAACCCACAATTGAGTCTTACATCCTGTGGTCTTGGAATTTTAAAATTTCATTCAAAACACACATTATAAACAAACTCTCCCAAATGACCATCTAGAGAGGAATGTGGCAGAAATCCAGAAACAATTGTAATATTTGGACCAAGCATGAGCACAAATAGCCAGTCTGTGTTTTCATGAGGGGGATTATGTTTTGTTGTCTCACAAACCCTACAGGGGATTTGTAGATGGGCAGAGCTCAGTTCCATGTCGGTTGAGTGTCTCCAGAAAAAAACTTGACAGTCAGTGGAGAGGAGCTATTAAATAGACTCTCTTTGTTTGTTGGAAGCAGGTGTGTGTGTGTGTGTGTGTGTGTGTGTGTGTGTGTGAAATTCATGTCAGGATCCTTTCACACGCTAGGTAAACACCCTACCACTGAACCCCAGCCCTAGCCCCAGCCCCGAAATATCTTTTTAAACTACTCCTATCTGTTGTCTACGAACATTGGAAGGAAACTTTCTGGCCTATAAATAAATGCCTATAACCTCAAGCTTAAAGTTGTATCTGGGGGTACCTGATCTTTAGCATAAAGGCGGAGACCGATTCAAGGTGGATGGGTGCTAGAGAAAGGAACACAAGCAATCTCACATCATTTCGTCAGGAACATCTAACAAGTGGAGTCAGTGAGATGCCACCAGGCAGTGTCCAGGGGGTGGATGATTTAGAGGAGGATGGAGTCCAGCTGAGCCTCAGGGTCAAGCGTCAAGGTAGGGTGAGGAAGCTGTAGAGGGCGTCCTAGTGTGTGCACTAGCCTATGTGAACAGTTCATCTCTATCCCAGAAAAGTGGTACTTGAGTACTTTAACAAACACACACACACACACACACACACACACACACACACACACACACACACACACATTGCCATGAGAGTGAAGAACAATTAAGCCAGAGTCATTTCAAAATGGTTCTTGGCTCCTTACCTCCGCAGCAAAGTTTAACATGAGGACACCTTGTGATTTCTCCTTTTAGCCCTCAGTAAATTTTAATGGTCTATGAATCCATTATTTCTTCAAAATTTGTTTAGGAGAACATCGTTATCTAGAGATCTACCGTGAATCTCATGCCTATTTTTAATAGCATCAGCACTCAGAATAGCTCTACAGGAACTCGCAGGATCACCTACTCTGAGTCGACCTTCCCACCTCCATGATGTTTCAGTTTCGATTTTATCACACGCTTCTGAGAAGCCTGGGTGGACTAATATAGCATCGTAGGCCGCTGAGTTTTAATCATTGTGAAAATGCATCACATCTTTGGGAGGGACAAAGGAAAGTAGAGGTTCTTCTTAGGAGCCCAGTGAAGCTCGCCAGGTACAAGCGGAAAACAGCGAGCAGCTTCTCAGAAGACAGAGCCAAGGCAGCGTTAGAATAATCCGGTACCCATCAGCATCATGGGTTGATAATTATCTCTGAGGGTTAGTTAGCATGGGCGATGTGTGATCTGCAAGGCCAAAGTGGGGCCTCGGAACTACTGAGTATGTACCAGAGTGAAGTGTTTATGTCCAAGTTTGTTCACATACCCAACTCCTTGTGGTACATTTAACTCCCTTTTAAAGTTGATTCTACAATGCAAAAGCAGGGTTTGGCAAACATTGGAAGTGGTACAGTCAGGTTTGGGCTCAGGGAGAAGATAGCCATCTTTAGCATCTGTTTCTGTCCTTCCCTCTTCCTGTTACCCCTCGTCTCTTCAAATACTGATCCCTGAAACAAAACCAAAAACATACCTTTGCCCTGTTTTCTATTCACTGCTCACTGCTGTAATGCAGAACCGTTAGACCTCGCCAGCCTTGATTTTTTTGTCTGCATCTGACCTGGGTATCCCAGGATAAATCAGTTGAATTTTGGATTCCCATTTCACCTCTCAAATAGGGATAAAAAGCATCTGATGCTCGCTGCGCCGAGGGAGTATGCACATTCAATCAAAGGAGCCTGTAATACCAAAGCTAACGATTAGTATCAAGGCACACTGCACTTCTTTACTTTTCCCACGTAGCTTTCACCAAGGAACAGTAGAAATAGCCAAACCTATAACTCTGAAAGAGTGTAGTGTCAACCGAGTGCTGGAGTTTATTAAGTGAACTCCAAATTGAGGGTTTACTGTTTTCTGCTCGTGTGTCTGACAACCTTCCTGTGGGAGTGCAGGCTTAAAGTACTTTGCTCATCTTAACTGAGTCAAATTCACTAGTAGGTAAAAGAAAGTTTTATTATGAGGCCAGATGGCCCGTGTGAAGTGAGGTTCCCTTTTTCCCCTAGCGTCTATCACTCCTGCTTAATTTCGTACACGGCTTCATCATCACTGAAAATCCCTTACATATGTCATATATTGTTCTTGGGGTCCTGGAACTTTGTAGATCAGGCTTGCCTGTAACTCACAGAGATCTGCCTACCTGTCCCTCTGGGGTACTGGGATTAAAGTCTTGCACTACCACACCCAGCCCCATATTTGAATTCTTATTCTTTTTTTTTTTTTAAAAGATTTATTTATTTATTATATGTAAGTACACTGTAGCTGTCTTCAGACACACCAGAGGAGGGCGTCAGATCTCATTACAGGTGGTTGTGAGGCACCATGTGGTTGCTGGGATTTGAACTCAGGACATCCAGAAGAGTCATCAGTGGTCTTAACTGCTGAGTCATCTCTCCAGCCCCTATATTTGAATTCTTAATGCAAGTTGCCCAAGAACAGCCCCACTTCCAATTCAGCCCTGTTGCCCAGTTCTTGTCTCATAGTAAGCATTCAACAAATATTATTTTTGAGTTAATAAATGTCGGGAGGGGGGACATTTAGTAAGATGAAAGGGAGGTGAGATAAATGAGGCCGTCAGGTTCTTGAAAGACTGACGTGAGTTCTTGGTAAAACTGCCTGATGGTAAATTCAGAAGGTTGTTTTGAGATAGCGAGAGCTTATCTGGCCTTTGGTCCTAGACAGAGATCTTCACCGATAACCTTTAAGGAAAATCACCCTAAAGCATCCAGACAGAAAGGGATCCCATATCTACTGATCTATAGCCTGACCTTCAGAGTGAGTTCCAGGATGACCAGGGCTACGCTGATCTATGTGGGTCTGCTTTGTACCAGACATGTGAGCCGAGTATCATGGCTAATATCCCGACCGACAGGTGATCTCAGAAGTTAAGGCATATAAGCAAAGTTCCCAACCAGCACCAACTAAAATCTGGTCTTCTTTCTCTGCACCACAATCTTATGTTGGGTTAAAAATCTCATGGTTAAAAGCAACATTACTTTTCTCCTTCAGATTCTTTGATTACTATAAGTGGAAGGTTATTCTATCCCGGAACTGGTAACTTTGATTGCTAGAAACCAAAGTTGGTTACAGAATATTCCTGAAAGCTGGGTGTGGTAGCTCACACCTTTAATCCCAGCACTCAGGAGGCGGAGTGAGGTGAATCTCCAGTCCGAGGCCAACCTGGTCTACAGAGGGAGTTCCAGAATGGCCAGTCCTATATAGAGAAACGGGTCCTGAAAAACCAAAGACAGGGTGGGGTGGGGGTGGGGCAGAATATTCTGGGAAGATTACTCACAAAACTGATAAATAGAATTTTCTTTTTCTGAGGCAGAACATGACCAGAGAGAGTCTGACTTTTCTGTTCATGGAGTGTCGCCAGATAAAGGATAATATTAAACCTTGATTTCAACTGTTGGGAGGTATAGCTCAATGGTAGGTAGAGTCCTTGAGCAACCTGTGAGGTTTAACTCTTGGTTGTGAATACGCAAACGAATGAATAAATACATGATGTGAGACAAACAGTAAATAACTTTAGTTTAAGTATACACCAACTAACACATGGGATAAATGCATATCAACTAGGAAGAAACGATTTAAAATGGGATAACTTTGGTTCTTGACTTAAAATGAAGTCAAGAAGCTATTTACTGTTAACCAGATCCCAAACATTTCTGCATGTGATCCTTGGACCTGGGCTATAGGCAACTTCTCCTCCCATGCCAGTTGACCTTTGAAATGTTGTTAGCCTCTCCATACTATCTGCATAGGAAACCCCATACCCAACTCCTCAAAGTCTAAAACCATGTTCAACCCCTTTCTATATATTGTCCCATCGAGGCAAACCTCATAACATTATTTTAAATCATTTAACTGAATGAAGTTAACTATTCCCTCCTCCTCCTCCTCCTCCTCCTCCTTCTTCTTCTTCTTCGTGAGGTCTGTTTCCCAAGCTATATAATTTAATGATTTAAAGTGAATGTTAGGGCTAGGGTATAGCTCACTTGGTAGAGTGCTCACTCAGCATGCACAAAACCCAAGGTTTAATCCCAGCACTGCATAAACTGGGTGTGGTGGTACATGCTTGTAATCCCAGGACTCTGAAGATGGAGTAGGAGGATCAGGAGTTCAAGTCAGATTCAGGCAATATCGAGTTCCAGGCCAGCCTAAGATTCACGAAACACTGTTTTATAAGACAAAAGAGACCACAGTGCATATTTGGTGATTTTTAGTATGTTCACACACTTGTACATTTGTTACCACGGTCAGTTTTTATCATCCCCAACCCAAGCCCTGTACAATGTGGCAACTATCACTTCTATCTAATCTAATCTATTGACTGATCCATCCATCCATCCATCCATCCACCTGTCCGTCTGTCCATCCATCCATCCATCCATCCATCCATCCATTCTATCTCTCTATATGTCTATGTCTACGTCTATGTCTACGTCTACGCCTACGCCTATGCTTACACCTACACCTACATCTACGTCTACGTTTATTTCTATCTCTGTCTCTAAATATCCCTCTGGTCTAGACAGCCAGTCTTCTGTCTCTATATTAATCGACTGTCTGTACAGACTTGTATTTTCCAGATATTAGAGTCATACTATACAGTATCTTCTTGTAATTTGCTTCTTACATAGAGAGTAGTTTTAGGAGTTTGTAATGACTATCAGTAATTAACTTTTTTTGTAGCCTAATACTCCATTTTTTTTGACACATTGCACTTGATTTATGGATTCATCAGTGAGTATGCATATTTTTAGATGTTATTAATAGTACTGCCAAAATTTATGCTTTTGTATGGACTTATATTTCATGTTTTCAGTTCTCTTTGGTTTCATACCTGAACGTGAACGCCGTGAGTCATTTAGAAAGTCTTCTTAGCCTTTTGAGGAACTGCCAGTGTGTTTTCAAAATGGTTGTGCTGCTCAGCATCCCTGTCAGCTGAGTATGGGGGTTTCAAGTCTTGTCTGTCCTTGGTCCTTGTCTTTATCTCTTTTTCATTGTTGCCTTCTTAGTAGGTATGAAGTGGTCTCTCACTAATGATGCTGCTGATGCCATTGAACACTTAAAAAATATTTTTAATGGATATTTGCATATTTTGGGGGAAAGAATATCTAGTTGAGTCCTTTTATTTTGAGGTGCTAGGAATTAAATGTCAGGCCTTGCACACTCTCAGCAAGGGTCCTATCACTAGTCACACCTCCAACTCACCTCCAACTCTCTGTCCTCTTCCTTCCCTGGTTTTCTTCTCCTCTCCCTCCTTCTTCCAGGGCTTCCTGCATGCTATTTCCCTTGGCCTTCTTTGCCCATTCTAAAATTGAATTGTCTTTTAAAAATGTGTGTGTGTGTGTGTGTGTGTGTGTGTGTGTGTGTGTGCGTGCACCACAGCACAAATGTAGAGGTCAGAGGAGAGCCTGAGGGAGTCAGACTTCCCCTTCTATCAGGTGAGCACTGAAAGTTTCCAGGTGCCTTTACTCACTGGGCTAGCTCACCTGTTGGAGTTATTTGTCTTTTTATTATTCAGTTTTAAGAATTTTTGCCCTATTCCCTATACTAGGCTCATATCAAGTGAATCATTTGCAAATATCTTCCTTCATTCCGTGAGATGTATTTTTCACTTTTGTGTGCAGTATGTGCATGTGTGTGGGTGCACTGGTGTGTGGAGACAGAGAAGTCATTTGTCTTCTTCAATATCATTCTACCTGTTTCCTAATGTGTACTTAAAAATGTTGACACATTTATTTTGTGCTGGCATAGCTCTTAGATTAAAATAGAGTAAATAATACAGGTGTGATTTTGGTACACTATAAACTTGAAGGTCTTTAAAATTCATTTTTATTATATTTTGAAATGATAGCTGTCTTAGTCAGGGTTTCTATTCCTGCACAAACATGACCAAGAAGCAAGTTGGGGAGGAAAGGGTTTATTCAGCTTACATTTCCATATTGCTGTTCATCACCAAAGGATGCAGGACTGGAACTCAAGCAGGTCAGAAAGCAGNAGCTGNTGCAGAGGCCATGGAGGGATGTTCTTTACTGGCNTGCCTCCNCTGGCTTGCTCAGNCNNCTCTCTTANAGAACCCAAGACTACCAGCCCAGAGATGGCACCACCCACAAGGGGCCCTCCCCCCTTGATCACTAATTGAGAAAATGCCTTACAGCTGGATCTCATGGAGGCACTTCCCCAACTGAAGCGCCTTTCTCTGTGATAACTCCAGCTGTGTCAAGTTGACACAAAGCTACCCAGTACAATAGCATAATTACATCATTCCCATTCCTTCCCTTTCTTCCCTCCAACATCTCCCACTTTTCTTTTCTCTCTTTCCTTTTCTGTTGTCACACACACACACACACACACACACACACACACACACACACACACACACACACAGAGAGAGAGAGAGAGAGAGAGAGAGAGAGAGAGAGAGAGAGAGAGAGAAACAGAGACAGAGAGAGACTGTGCTGAGGCCAGACAGAGGGCATTGGATGCGCACGAGCGGGAGTCACAGGTGGTTCTGAGTCAGCCCATGTGAAAGCTAGGAACTGAATTTCTTTCTCAATAACAGTTGAGTCGCCGGGGCGTGGTGACGCACGCCTTTAATCCCAGCACTCGGGAGGCAGAGGCAGGCAAATTTCTGAGTTCGAGGCCAGCCTGGTCTAAAAAGTGAGTTCCAGGATAGCCAGGGCTATACAGAGAAACCCTGCCTCGAAAAAACAAACAAAAAACCAAATAACAGTAGAGTCACCTCTCCAGCCCCCAGTTTCACTCTTTTGCACGTAGATACCCAATTATCCCTGGGCCATGCTTTTTCTCATTGAAGCCTTTCTCAAGATCAAATGAATGTAAATGTGGGGGCTGACCTATGGACTCCTGATTTGCTTTCTGTATGTCTGTCCTCATGCCAGGGTCACACAGAGTCAATTACAGTAGTTTAGTATGTTTGAAATGAGATCATGTCAGTCTATCTTCTTTTTAAAGATTCTTTTTTTGTGTGGGCTCTGAAATTTTCTTGTCAATTTTTGCAAAGCTTAGGACTGCACTGAACCTGTAGTTCAGTCGGGAACGTTGCCACCTGGGTGACCACATTCTGTGATCCCTGAACACAGCATGTCTTTCTACTTGACTCTTTCGGAGTATTATTCAGTGATGTTTTGTAGTTTTCAGATTACAAGCCTTACACTTAAAAAAAAAATTGTTCCTGAGTACTTTATTCTTTTTGATGCTACTACAATTTGGATGTATTTATTTATTTACTTTGAGACAGTCTCAAGGCTTTTACTTCAAATTCAAGGTCCTTCTGTCTCAGCCTTGTAAGTGCTGTAGTCACAGGCATAGATTAGCATACTTGTCTTAGATTATTTTCTTAATTACATTCTCAGTGTTCATTGACTAATACACTGACGAAGCCAGATAGTGGTGGCGCACGCCTTTAATCCCAGCACATGGGAGGCAGAGGCAGGAGGATCTCTGAGTTCGAGGAAGATTGAGACTACAGACTGAGTTCCAGAACAAGCAGAGATTACACAGAGAAACCTTGTCTTGAACCCCCACAGCCACCCCAACCCTCAAATACATCAACTACATTTGACTGTTGTATAGTGGTCTTGTTTCCAGCACATCATCCCAATGTGCCATATGCTCATTTCTCATCTAATTGCTTTGGGTAGAGCATTCTGTACAATGCTGGGTGGAGTGGTAAGAGTGTTCCCTGCTTGTAGAACACCCTAGTTTTCTACCTACAAGCATGAGCTTGGCTGTTGGTTTCTTCTAGAGGCCCTTTTGTAGGTTGAAGACAAATTTCTACATACTCTACAGGTGCTTGCTAGTATTTTGCTGAGAACATGTATGTACGTACGTATGTATGTATGTATGTATGTACGTATGTATGTATTTATAAGAGCTATTGTTATATAGCTTGTATGTTTATAAATTATTTATAAGAGCTTTTTTTGGTCCTTATTTATAAGAGCTATTATTACATATTTTTCCTCACGATGATATTGGGGAAATATTTTCTTTAAATAACTAACATAGTACAAAACTAAAACACAACAAAACCCCCTAAATGGGCGTTAGACCCGTGTTCTTGCTTTGGCTGTCAGATATTTCACCTTCTCAGTGTTACCAGTTCAAATATTTAAAACAAATGCAAGAGCTAATTTAAAAAAATGCACATGTCCTGCCTCCCCTTATTATCTGTACTTCTGTACGTACTTTGTTAAAATGACAGTTTGGGGATGATGAGAGGGCTCAGCATGAGAAACGTGCTTGCCTCTAACCCTGATCTCCATCCCTGATACCCACGGAGACTAGCCGGATGCAGTGGTGTGTACCTGCTGTCCCAGAAAGCCTACAGTGAGATGGGAGATGGAGACAGGAAAGTCACATGGAAGCTTATGGGCCAGTAGCCTGGAGTAAGCAGTGCAGCAGAAACAGCAGGGTGGAAGGGGAGAGCACTAACTCCTGAAAGATGTCCTCAGACCTCCCCGAGTTCACTATGGCACATGTGTGCCTGTGCACACACAGAGCAAATACATAAATATTATAATCCGATAACAAAACATTGACATTAACTATTTCTACTTGTTTATAATAGAATAATGTACATATCTAAATAAAAAAGTGTCCTTGGATCATGGATTCTACTTCTATAATGAGCGTGAATATAATGAGTATAATGAGTGTGAATCACATTTCCTGAGAGTATTCTGTGAAAATGGAGAACGTTCCTTATCCTCAGCCCTGTCCAGAGGATAGACAGAGATGACTGATGTTCCTCTGAGGGCCTGGGACAGTGAAGACGCAGTGATACTTACTGAGCTCAGAGATTATAAATCACAGCTTGCATTCCTTATTTATCGCACTGCTGGGGATTAAGCCCAAGGCCTCATACATACCTAGGCAAGAGCCCTACCACCAGCCAGCCACATTCCCAGCCCTAGCATCTTTCAGAACAGAAAACAGTTGCAGGTTTGGCACACACCCTTTTGGAAACCCTCTACTGCATACAACAAAATACTTCTGCACGGAACCCGTTCTTCAGAAGTTATCTTTCGGTTTTCACGTCCTTCTCTTCTTGCCTTAGATTCTATGGTTATTGCTTATTTCGGGAACTTGGAAAGTACCATGCAAATATAGATATAGCCATGCTAGTTAAAAATAAAGGACTTAGATTTGCTGGTGAAGGAAAATATGATGCTCTCTGTAGGTATAACTGCTTGATGAACACCAGATTTGCATTTCATAAGAACATTACTGGAGAAATTGAGAGTACATTGAAAACTAGGAGCCAAATGCTTTTCCCAGACGGTAATTTATAACTCTCAGTGAAGTCAAAAGTAATTCTGAGGGTAGAGTTTAGGCCACGTGTTTGGAAAACTGGAAGAAAAAAAAAAAAAGGCATGAATAAATTTCCAAATCTTTCCAAAGTACTTAGAAGGGAGGCAATTTGTAGTTATGAGCTTAAGAAATGTTTTTTCCACTGGTGGAATATTCCTTCCACTTCAGTATAATTTATTTTACCTATTACAGGATGCTAATCATGAAACAATTTAAATAATCAATTAAGCAGGAAAAAATATATAGGGCCATATCAGTTATAAATCCCAACACACTCCTTAAGGATTCTTTTAAGTCAATTCTTTAATATTTTCTAATGACCAGGTCATTAGATGTAGCTGAAGCTTTTCAGGCATACGATGTATCAGGATGTCTGTGCTCATGATTTATCCATAGTTCAATCGAAAATTACCCAAGGCTTTTACTTAGTTTCTTTCTTTTCATTTCATTTCCTTCCTTCCTTCCTTCCTTCCTTCCTTTTTTTTTTTTTCTTTTGAGACAGTGTTTCTCTGGGTAGCCCTGACTGTCCTGGAACTCACTCTGTAGACCAGGCTGGCCTCGAACTCAGAAATCTGCCTGCCTTTGCCTCCTGAGTGCTGGGATTAAAGGCATGCACCACCACGCCTGGCTTTTTTTTTTTTTTTTTTTTTTTTTGGTTTTTCGAGACAGGGTTTCTCTGTATAGCCCTGGCCCTTCCTTCCTTTTTCAAAGGTTTCAAGAGCTCCTTTAAAAAATCTCTACATGGGGGCTGGTGACAGTGCTTAAGAGCACGTACCACTCTTCCAGAGGACCTGAGTTCAATTCCCAGCACCCACATCAGGCAGCTTACAACTGTCTGTTACTCAGGTCCAAGGGGCAATCCGACACTCCTGGCCCATAGGAGCACCTATATACACATACATAATTTTAAAAATAATAAAAATATATCTTTAAGAATTCCTACATGTAGGTGTGATGGTGCATGCTTTAATCCCACCAACTCTGGAGGCAGAATCAGGTGTACAGATAGATCTTTGAGGCCAGCTTTGTCTACAGAGTGAGTTTCAAGCACAGAGAATCCCTAGCTTGAAGAACCAAGACCAGATAAACAATTATCATCACATGTAGTGGCTGGAGAGATGGCTCAGATGTTAGGAGCACTTGTTCACCTGTGGGCACTGGACACATTCATGGTGCACAGACATACACCCTTACAGGCAAAACACCCTTACACATAAAATAAAAATAAATACAAAAATAAGTTTTAAAAATCCCTACATATTGATATCATGACAAGTTAATGTGGTTAGCATGTGAATTGCATAATGTCAACAGCTACTATTGAAAGTGACAGAATATAACTCTGGCAGTGATGTTGTAGGAGGAGACAGCTAGTGAGCTGACAGTTATTTGTTATTGCTTAAATAGATATTTCCGAGATTAAGCTTTTTAATGCTCGGTTCGTTTTGGACAAAGATGCTGGCCACCAAGTCCTTGCTGCAGGTTGGTGGTTCTCGTTATGACACGATGTAAAAGGTCTGAACCCTTTCTGGAGGCTGGCCATGAAACTGTGAGAAAGACCATCCTCATGTTCGAGATAGAAGCCTAATCGCAATACACTCCAGAGAAAGAAATATAAGGCTTGTTTTCTATTATAACAATTTGCTTTATAACCAGTTACCCTCTAAAAAAAAAAAACCTTTTCTGTGTATGCATGTGATTGTGTGTGTGTATGTTGAAGGTGTACATACATGTGTGTGTGTGTGAGTGTGCTTTCACGTGCATGTGGAGGCCAAAGGTTTATGTCAGGAATCACCCTCTCTTGTTCTTCTACAATCTTCCTTGAGGCAGACTCTATGAATCAAACCCAGAGCTCACCAATACGGCCAATCTCCTAGCCAGCTTGCTGCAGGGATCCCCTTGCTTTGCCTTCAGAAGCTAGAATTACAGATGGACCAGGCATTTGCATGTCTTTGTGGGAATCAGAACTCAGATCCTCATACTTACTTGACAAGCACTTAACAGCTGAGCCAACACCCTAGCCTTAGTCCTAGCCCAACAGTTGACTTTTCAAAAGCAAATGTGCCTACTGAAAATTAAATGCTACTGGGTAGTGGAGGCAGCGCATGCCTTTAATCCCAGCACTCAGGAGGCAGAAGTAGGTGGATTTCTGAGTCCGAGGCCAGCCTGGTCTACAGAGTGAGTTCCAGGACAGCCAGGGCTACACAGAGAAACCTTGTCTAGACAAACCAAAGAAAAAAGAAAGAGAAAAATAAAATTAAACGCCATGACCTTACTTAAGGACAGTTGTTTCTCTTTAATTGCTTTCAGTGCTCTAAGTTGGATGCACGCTATAAAACACAATGGAGGTGATAGTCCATCAAAGGGTTCAGAAAACTGAATGTGGTTGTGGGGTAGGGGTGAAAAGCTTCTTGAGTCCCTGGTAATATTTCAAATCCCATGTTCCCCATTTGCAGATCAGGAAGAAAATGAACCTGTTTATAGTGGACCAGTTGTTTCTTCAAGCCTTGGGCATTTAACACTGACATAATGCAAACCCCGAAACTGGTACACTATGTGATACAGGACAAAAAGGGGGAAGCCGAGGAAGATGGAGTTTAAATATATGCCTCTATGAATGGATAGCTAAAATTTTATGATTCCCATGGCATTACTTTTTAGTGTTAACTGCCTTTATATCATCTATGTTATGTGGAAATATTTTCTTCCTATTAATTTGCTGTTAAAAGCCTCTGACGGCTTGCTCACATGCTTTGCACCAAGTGCACGCTGATCCCATTCATGCTGCCCTTAGCTAGGGCAACTGGCCTGCTCACTTATTTTGCCTCCTAGCATTGCTGAACCTCAGCAAGCTAAGCAGAAAGTAAACCAGGCCCACAAAAGAGTCAAATTGCTAGGGCCAAAGGATCTTGTGAAAACTCAAATGTAGCTGGAAAGGTAGGGGGGGTATTTGCTTTCTTTTCTCAAGTTCACCTGAAGGCTGCCTCTCAAGCTCGCTCACTTTGTGACTCACTTCCAGTGACCTCCTTGTTTTGTTCTCGCCTTGGAGTTAGGACTCGCATCCCTTACAGAATTGCACAGTCTAATAACATCCTCCGCACTTTCAACCTTCCGTAAATTTGATTAACATACACTTGGATACAATAGAGATGATGCTGTGAATACCAGGGAGGTGTGAGGATGAATGGGAACTAGGCTACATGTGTACATGCTTGTGTGTGCATGTGTGCATGTGTGCACACGTAGAAGCCAGTGCTTGGCATTAGATGTCTTCCTCAGTTGCTTCTCATCCTGTATTTCTCTTTCTGATTGCGGGACTTGCAGATTCCCTTGAGTGGATAGCAGTCATCCTGTCTCTTCCTTCCCAGCTAGGATTGTGTGTGTGTGTGTGTGTGTGTGTGTGTGTGTGTGTGTTTGGGGGGATGCCTAGATTTTACATGGATACTGGAGCATTAACCTCAGAACCTCATGATAGTCTGGTATGCATTCTAACTGAGCTATCCCCTCCCCTTCAGGAAGTCTGTTAGGTACAAAGTCCCCATTCCATGCAATTGCTGGTGGGATGCTCTACTTTATATACTCAGAGGTATGCACTAGGTATGCATCTACAGTGGGTATTCTCAATTGAGGCACATGAGCCACTTTGAAATTAAATAATACTTAATAATATTATTAAATAACTGCCATTTCCGAGTGGGATGTGCTAAAGAGATACACTAACACTTTTTTTTTTTTTTTTTTTTTT
>NC_034602.1:45702924-45736963 GCF_900095145.1 Mus pahari
GGGGGGGGGGGGAAGCAACATCAGCCTCACTGGGAGGCAAAAGTAGGCTTTTCAGAAGTTCAAAAGCAGCTTGGTTTACAGTGAATTCCAGCCAGCCAGGCCTCCATGGTGACACCCTACTGAGACAGAGAGAATGAATAAAAGCAGTACTGAATGTTACATGTGTTAATGAGTCACCAACTGTTTTGCTTGCCCACTGGACACATGTTCAGAGACTTCCAAACTCACTCCTTTCCTATTTAAATATTTCATTTATTGGGTTATAAAAAGAAACAATATGCCATCACTCCTGAAATGAAAACTTGTGGGGAAAGGTTACCCTCATGCTGTCTTCGAAACTCTGCAAGCCTGGCCCAGGCCCCTACATCAGCACGCTTCACACCTCTGATAGTCCACCACACATACCTGCTCCTTGGCACAGGCCACTTGCTCGCTTGCTCACTCACTCACTCACTCACTCACTCACTCACTCACTCACTCACTCACTCAGAGTTTTAGTGACTTATTTTTTAATGTGTGTGGGTAGTTTGCCTGCATGTATATAGATACACTATTTGTGAGCCTGTGCCTCTGTAGGCCAGATGAAGGCACTGCATTGTCTACAGCTGGAGTCACAGAAAGTTGTGAGCAACCATGTGAGTGCTAGGAAGCCAGCTCCTCTGGAAGAACAGCCAGTGCTCCTAAGCCCTGAGATATTTCTCTAACCCCCATCCTTTCCTTTTACAATTAAATTTTCAAGTAGACAATATTGGGTTTCTTTTTTTTTTTAAATCTATTTATTTATTATATGTAAGTACATTGTAGCTGACTTCAGACACCCCAGAAGAGGGCCTCAGGTCTCATTATGGATGGTTGTGAGCCACCATGTGGTTGCTGGGATTTGAACTCAGGAACTTCAGAAGAGCAGTCACTGAGCCATCTCACCAGTCCAATATTGGGTTTCATTACAGCGTTTTCAAATAAAATTTATTTTTGCTAATTCTTCAGTCCTCTCCCCTCCCCCATGACCTTGCAGTTCTTAGCCACCTTTCCACTTTGATGTCACATGTGTCTTATTTCCTGTCCCGCTCTGCTTCAGCTTCCCCGTTTCTCATCTGGTCTCCTTTCTAGTTTCATATTGTGTGCCCACACGTATACCCACTTATATGCATATGTATAAATGTAAGCTAGGAGTCATATATGAGAAATTTGATATTTGTCTTTCTGAGTTGGGGTTACCTCACTTAATCTATTTTCCAGACCTATTCATTTTCCTGCATATTTAATGACTTCCTTTTTTTTTTTTTTTAACGACTGAACAAATTTCATTGTATATATGGGCCACGGTTTCATTATCCACTCATCTAGTGATGGACATCTAGGCTGGTTCCATTTCCTCGCTGTTATGAAATAATGTAGAATTAACATGGACGTACAAGTGTGTCTGATGGAACTCATGTTTGTGGACTGCAGTTGTCCTAGGTCTCTGCTTATTGATCCTTCATGAGTGTGTAGGACATTGCTTCTGTGTGGACTGGTCTTCTAACTGGAGTTCTGAATGTAAGTCTCTTCACGCCTCAGAGCTTGCTGTTTGCTGCGCTTGTATCTTCTGCCTCTTCCTACTTCTTTCAAAGAGTGAGACACAACTCAATGGTTCTCTCCACAGAGGCAAGAGTTAGCTCTTCTTCCAGCCTGCTCCAAGCCTGATAACCCAGGCTTGTTCTCCAGCACTGCTTTGTCTGTACATTCTGCTACTTGGGGTGGGGGGAGGGGGGCTGAAGTCCCTTTGTGTCAGCCATTTTTGTAAAACACTTGGTTTGAGCCAAGTGGACCAAGAGTTCTTTCATTTTAATTCCACTGAGATGCCACATCACATGCCTAACATCTATTGGAAAAGGATTCCAATGAAGTAAACAGAAAAACAAATCTGTGCTCTCTCTCTTTCTTCTTATTGAACATTCATTACATTTTCTTTTATTTTCCTCTGTTTTACATTTTGAGCAGACAATTTATTTATTTATTTATTTTTGGTTTTTCAAGACAGGGTTTCTCTGTGTAGCCCTGGCTGTCCTGGAACTCACTATGTAGACCAGGCTGGCCTCGAACTCAGAAATCCACCTGCCTCTGCCTCCCAAGTGCTGGGATTAAAGGCCTGCGCCACCACCGCCCAGTTTGAGCAGACAATTTATGCATTTGGCACAAATTCAAAGGATCCAAGAGAGACATGAAATAGAAACAAATAGGCCACTAAGTGTACATTTATGTATCTGTTTGCTTGTTGTTGAAACTATGTGATTCTATCACAGAAGTATATAAGTATATAAAAAGTAGCAGACACATACATACTATTACATTGTTCCTAGAATACTTTTCTATAGTACAGGCAAATGTATACATAGTATCTGTCACTATTTGCTTGTTATTGAAACTTCCCCCTAAGTACCTAAAGATTAAGTTTTACTTAAAAACAGATACATACTATTACTCAATTTTCCTTGATTTAAAATAAAGCAAAGCAAAACAAAACACTGGGTTGAGAGAGAAGACTCAGTGAATAGAAACATTTGCTAGATGAGGACCTGAGTCCAATGTCTCCAAACCCATATTAAACCAGATTCCTACATAGAGCACCTGTAATCCCAGAGCTCTTATGGGAAAATGGGAGGCAGAGACAAGACAATTCTGAATGCTCTCTGGTCAGTTTGCTTGGAATATGCAAGAGAAAAACAAGAGACTCTGTCTCAATCTGGGCAATGGTGGTACACGCCTTTAATCCCAGCACTTGGGAGGCAGCCTGGTCTACAGAGTGAGTTCCAGGACAGCCAGGACTGCACAGAGAAACCCTGTCTCTAAAAACAAAAACAAACAAAAAAGACGCTGTCTCAAACTAAGTGACAAGTGAACATGACAAGTGACAAGGTTGTCCTTTGACCTCCATGCCCATGCATTCAGACACACAAATACAGGAAACCCAATAAGAAAAAGACATTTCTTACTGATATGCAGGAGGTTCCCAGTATTTTCTTTGACCATCAGAAGTGCTGAAACATACAGGTAACTTAACAAACAGGTTAGTATACTTATAGCACAAAGCACACCGAGTTGTATGATTAGCACACAGTGACAAATTCCCACAATGTCAACAGAGACTGTATTTTTAATCCCACAAGCCACCCATGAAAGTATCTATTTCTTTATTGTCCATTAGAAGAATTTTTCTTTCCTGAGGGGCTCATGTGGAAAGCAGGAAAACTCTTAAAAGTAGAACTCCACTTACTGGTCCAATTCTAAATGGGCTCCTCCCATCTTTCCCCCCCTGCCACTTCCAAATATTCTTCCTTCCATCCTTTAAAGTCATCTCTACTCTGCCCTAAGAGATTCCCTATTTTCTCTCCATCCTCCCTGCAAATAATGACTACCTACCTCACATCAGGTGATGGTCCAGGAACCGAGGCTTTTGAAGATAGAGAGAAACAAAACATGTAAGAAGAAAGAGGCATGGGAGTCACTCTAGGGAAGGGTGGCCAGAAAATGGCCAGGGTATATGACATTTACCCAAAGACTTCAAAAGACTTCCTCCTATATGGGTGCAGGGAGAGCACTGCAAGTCATAGACAGGGCACAGGCTCAGTGTGGAGAGTGCTTATTGTGCCCTGAGCTTCAAGGAGGGCAGCAGGTTAGTTAGAGCTTCCAGGGGAGGAACCCTGGAGTCAAAGAGGTCAAAAGAGTTTGGCAGCAAGCCAAATGTAAGTTCTTGTAGGGAAATGGAAAAAGCAGTGGGATCTCTGAGGATGAGGAGGTGTGGTCCCATGAGAAGAGCCTCAGGTTGGGTAGTGGTGGAGTGGAAGGAAGGAAGACCACATGAGACAACCTGTAGGCTAGGTGGGGAAACAGACTGGTTAGATGAAGCTGAGTTAGTAGCTGAGGAGGCAGAGGTTAGGATCTAGGTCCACTTTGAAGGGATAGTACATGGTTTGAAAATAGTTCACTTGTGATCCCAAGTTCTTGCACAATCTTGGAGCCCAAAGTAGTAATGTGAGAAGTGGTGGAATTTTCAAGAAGTTGGGTCTAGTGGCCGATATTCAGGTTATCAAATCTGGCAACCAAAGATTGATCTCTGGAACCCACATAGTAGGTGAGAATAAACTTTGCAAGTTGTTCTCTACGTGTGCCATGGCCTGTGCACACTCACACATATAAAAAGAAAAGATAACTTGATCTTTAAAAGAAAAAAAAAAGTCATTCTAAAAAGAATAAACCTGGCTCCCATTCTACCTCTGGTTTTCAATCTTCCAGTCTGCATGACCTTCTGTATGCACATACTTCTATTATTGTGACACTATCTGTTAAGGAGGACTTGTGACAGCCAAACAGATGTTAGCGTCATTTGCTCCTGCACTCTCCAAATCTGGGAGCAATATTAGCTTCTTTTCCTTACATATTACGGATTAGAAAATAGACTAATAGATCTGACTAGCATGATTTTTCTTACCGGTGCAATCCTGAGTGTGATATATATATATATATAGCAAAAGTAATTCCAAGGTCCTCTTAAGTGAGGGCAAAGGAATTGACATTACTGAGAAAGGAAAACACCGTAGGTGGAGCTTTTGAGTTGAGATTAGTTTTATGACTATCAAGGCTTTCCAAGGTCTCATGGCCTTCTGTCCAACATTAGTGTCACAGACCGTCACACTAGGTCTAAAAATCCTTGAGGAAATGTTTAAAGGCATTTTACCTCTGCAGCACTCTCTTGTTCTGGATAAGACTTGTATTGACATAGCGTATTAAACGGGCATATGTCCTTTTTAAAATGGGAAGTAAATAATCAAAGCAATAGGCAAGCTCATATCGCATACCCTTACGAACCTTCAGTAAGCAAAGCTTTATTTCAACTAGGAGACATTAGCTATTAGAGGGTTCACTGTCCTTTAAATGTCAAAACCCAGTCTTCATTTGTGGGTGTATGATGCCAGCAAGACACTAGTCCTACACAGCACCACGCCAATCTGAAGAGTGGCAGAGTGAAGACGGGTTCTGACAACTCTTGGGCAAGTAAATGATCCAAGAGTGAGTGGATAACAGCAGCCACTAACGTATTTGATGAAACAGTACCTAGAACGGGGTGCTTACTACAAAAATATAGAAAGAGGAAGGAAACAAAACTGGCGTTTTAAGTCATCTGGGGGAGAGGGGAGACAGAAACTGGTATGTATGCAGGATTCCTTTAAAGGTTAGGAACAGACTAAGGGGGACCTATTTAAATCGTGTCCTTGTACCACAATGCAAACAAACATTTGAGATCGCTAAGCTCAACTTTCCCAGAGCCTTGCCGGCTCACAAAGCCATGAAGACACTAAAAAGAAAAAAAGAAAAAAAATAAAACCAAACACCCATTGCTGGAATAGTTAAGGGAATCCAAACTTGTTGTAGAGCAAGTGAAGTGGAGGCCAGACTAGGTGACTCAGATGCATGACTCAAAGCCGACACGGGGCTGGCTGACAGCTCCCGGAGGCGGGGGGCACCGCGTCTGTCACATTTCAGGAAAGTACCAGGTTCGGGAGGGCGACAGGAAGCCTCCCCGGCGCGTGCGTGAGTGTGCCGGGGCGGCCTCCGCCCGCCGCTCCCCGCCACGCGCCCACCGCCCCGCCTCGCCTGGCGGGGCCGGTCGGACCCAGCCTTCCGCGTCCCGGGGCACGCGCGCCCGGGAGCCGCACGGGACGAACACCTGTCGGGGCCCCCGCTCCGCGCGATGTAGGGCGCACGCCCAGCCGCCCGCGGGGTGGGTAGGCGGGCGCGTTCTCGCGAGGCTTAGGAAATTTCCCACGGCCCGTGTTGTGTCTGAGCCGGAGCGGTGGCAGGCGGTCGGGAGGAGGTGTAGCGTGAGACTCCGGCTGCCCGCATTGCGCACATGCGCAGTGGCGCGAGCGCGCCGCGCCAATCCTGCGGCGCTCCGGAGCGGGTCTCGGGGCGGGTTGGTCCAGTTCTCCGGGTTTTTTGTGGCGCCCTGCGGGAGGCAGGCGGTGCAGGAGCTGGGAAATGTCTTGGAAAGCAAAGGGCCGGGGTGGGGGGAATGGGGGGAGCAGGGAGGCTCGCAGGTAGGGGACGGGAGGGGCAGGGCTCGGGCCACCACCTGCCGAGAGGTGTCCCCGGCGAGCACCGGGCGACAGCATCGGGTCACCGCCGGGGGAGCTGCTTCTAGGCAGTCACCTACACGTCTGCACCTACACCTACATCCTGCAAGCTGGCTGCTGCCATGAGTTCCCCGGGAGCTCGGCGGGTAGCTCGCTCCCAAGTGCCGGGGGCTTGGAGTGGTGGCTCTGGGGGGGGACAACCATTCGGGGCTCTGACGCGTGGGTGCAAAGTGGCCATCTGGTGGGGAGGGGGGGTGCCTTTGCCCGAGGCTGACCTCGGGATGACCCCATCTCGCATCGGGGGAGAAGCGGTGAAAGGCACCGAGCTTAACCCCTCAAGCTTTTCGCCTCGCAGAGCTCCGGGAAGGGTCAGGCCACGCGGCGATCACGCCTGTCTCCCCCGCGTGTGCGGGTCGTGCGGGAGCAAATGAATGAAGACAGTCGCTGGCGGGTCACCGGGGACCGGGGCTCCGTCGTCCCGATCTCCGCCGCTCCGGCACCTGATACCGCGATTAGCATAAGGGAGGCGTCCAGCGAACGTCGGAATGAATGAAAAGGGCTGGGAACCCGCGGCGGGCGGGAAGCCACTAGGAAAACACCCACTCGAGGAGGCGTCTCCTCTAGGCCTGTGAGCCGCGCACATTTTCCCAGGACCCCTCCTCCCGGCCCCGGGGCCCCGCCCCCTGACCCCTCCAGTCCCGGTCCCCGTAGTAATGCCCTCCGGTTTTCCTCAGTCTCCACGTACGTCCCCGAGGGCGCGTCCCAAAACCCGGATAACCGGAGCGCTCCCCCATGGACTACTCGGAGGGCTCGCCCGCGGAGGAGCGGCCTGCGCATGCTCCATCGGCGGGGTAGGTTTCCAGGGGAAAGGCAGTGAGCAGATCCCTTAGTCCGCGGGCGGCGCGAGGCGGCTGGCTCCCGGCGGCGGCGGCGGCGAAGCGGGGAAAGACGGCGCGGGGGCCGGGTGGCAGCGATCGGCGAGGCCGAGGGAAGGGGCGGGGGAGAGGAGTAGGGAAAGGCGGCGGGGGGAATCTCGCGAGGGTTGGAGTTTTGGCGAGAGTTTGTGGAAGATGGCGCCTGTTGTGACAGGGTAAGTCTGAGGGGGCAGCGAGTGCTGGGAACCGGGAAAGTTGCGGGCGTCTGACCGCCCGCGGCAGGCGGCGGGCCGGGGCCGCGCGGCGCGCCGGGGCCTCGGGAGGCGGCGCGGGGGCGGCGACGCGGTGGCGCGGGCCGGTGCGGGGCTCGCCCGTGAGCCGCGGCGGAGCGGGCTCCGGGCGCGTGAGGGCGGGCGGTGGCGAGGCCGGCGGCTGCGGGCGGAGCGCGGCCGGGCGCGCGGGGCCGTGGGCACGGTGCCCGCCGGCGCGCGCCACCCCCTCGGCGGGCCTGGCGGGGATCCCGGCGCAGCTTTGTTCCCGGTGCGTGGCCCGCGTCGCCCGTCCTCCCAGCCGCTGCCCCGGGCGCCCGAGCGCTTTGTCTGTGCGCGCTGCCCCCCGCGACTCTGCCCCCAGCCCTTTGTTTCGCCGCCTTAGGCTCTCGGTGGGAGCCGCTGCGCGCCCCGCATCCCGTCTGCACCTCCACTCCGCTCGCTGTCCCTCCTCCCGTGCCCCTTTGTTGTATCCCTCTCCTCAGTAGCCGGGTGACCTGCCACAGCCCTGGCACCAGATTCCTGCCGTTCTCTTTCTTCCATTGTCTTTCTCGTGTGTATCCCCTTCTCACCTTTTTTCTCTTCGGTCCTCAGTTCACCCACTCCCGGAGGCTTTGTCTCCCCTATGTAGTGTCTCATTCTCCTAGCATCCCCTTCCCCTCGTGTCACTGCTTGCCTGATTTATCCGCTGCCCACTGTGTCTGTCTGTTGAACTGTCTCAGCCCCGGGGACTCCATCTGGTGCTTCTAAGTGCGCACAGACTCTAGGGTTTGCTTTTGTTGTTTGAGTCTGGGAGATGCTTGGGATACTTAAGTTTGCTCCTTCGCACCCCTTTCTCTCGGGATCACATCCCTACCCACCCCTATGCGCCTCTCTCTTGGGATTAAAACGACCCCACTTTTCTTTGCCATTTTCCGGGCCCGTGATTGTTTTGCTTGGTAAGAGTAGCGCTGGAAAAGGATCGCGATTTCTTGATGGTTATTGCTGTCCCATCCTTGGCTTCTGACGGCGCAGGCCAAGGGCATCCGCAGTAGCCTTGCACCTGAGTTACCTGAGGGTTAATGGAAGGGTATATTTTAAGACTGTTAGAAGTAGGCTCAAAGGTACTTCCCCCCCCCCCCCCGTTGGTGATGGAGAATAGTTTGAGATATTCGCAGTGGATGTGCGTTTGATGTGAATAGGAGGTGAGTGAATTTTGATTTTGAAAACTTGTGAATGTTGGGGTGGAGAAGTTTATCGGTTTTTTTTTTTTTTTCTGGAATTTGTATTTACAGTTTTAATTACTTTTCGGAGACATCTGGTTTGGGAATTTGATCAATGGCTTGCTTCTTCATAATTTAAATGAGTTTACCATTTATGATTGTTTGAATTTGCAGTTTGAGTATGTAATTTGTGCTTTTTACATCTGTGGATGTGTGGCAACTCCTATTCCGACGTTGGGAATCAGGTGCCAAAGAGCAGAAGTGTAGTTTTGGTTTGATGAATACTGCTTTGAGGATCTTTGTGGAATACATTAATTACAGGCAGTCTGAAGACTGGTAGCTTTTAGTTTGGTTATCTTAAAAGGTACTTCCTTATGTTACATGAGCATTAAGTTGTTTTCAGCTCTTATTGTTATGGTAATCTTAAAAGCTTGGGTGAAGTCTGGGGGTGTGGTGTAGGATGTTGTATACTAATTGGCCTGAATTACTGTATCAGGGTTGAAATAACTCAGGGTTGTTAATACTGAATGTATTGTTCAGAAATATTCTTCCACTAGTTGATCGCTACTTTTAGAAGATACATTACCCATACAATCATATGCAGCTTCTTCTATATAAAGTTGTACCCAAAGAGTTGTTGATGAGGACATAGAAGATGAGGTGTAAGGAATGTTGGCACTTTGGAAAGCTTTTTAAAAATGTGGTTATTAGAATTTATAGGTGGAATACTTTCAGTGTAAACCACACTTTATGAGCAATATATGAAGTTGTGAGAATTTACATTTGTCTCATACTTAGTGCATAACTCGAGGTTAAAATTGGGCACACACTGGTTCTGATCGTGAGCACAGTGCAAATTCTGTATAATAATGCAATGTAGTTTGTTCTGAATTATGCATTTGAGAATGATCACAAAGACACCATAAAGTTAGCTTTACAACTTGAGTTGGGTTGTTTTGTTTCTAAGCATGTGAGACTTTTATACTTTTATCTTAACCAAAAGACTGAGGAGTGAAATAAAAATGGTGCCTTAACTTAGACAGTGGGCATTTGGAAATATAATGAACGGTGACTGGGAACTTTTCTGAGTATTGATTCTTTTAGCTTTAAACTTATTACCCCAACATGTTTGTAGGAATCGTTCTATTACATACGTCTAGGCACTCAGTTTTAAACAGTTACGTTTAGGTAAAAGTTACTTCTTGATGTATACTCACAGACTTCTATGATCTCTTAAGTGGGTAAAATAAAAAAGTAAAAAGCTGCTATGGCCAGGTGTGATTCCTTAGATAATCTTTGGCATTATAAATGGGTCCAGAATTTGAAGGAAAGGGTTATGCTCTAAAGGTCTTACATGTTTTAATCTGAGGTTTACTTAGTTTTTGAAATAAGACTTGGCTTGAAAGTAAGCACTATTTTGCATTTTGCTTCCTCCTAATACTAAATTCGTGTTATTTCAGCTAGGGGCAGTATTTTCTCATGGATTGACTAAAATTGTTATTTTTGGCGTTTGGCTTTGTGATTATTTCCAAGATATTTTGTTTCCTCTGCCAGCTTCCTACTTGTGCAGAATGTGAATGGAATAACTTGCCACATTGGTAGAGGTACATCCTACCCTAGGGTTTGTAGAGCCCCCTTGGATGAACAGTGTGCTTAAGGTCTAGGAACTGTTACTGGAATGAGCTGATGTGAAGTAGGTCATATTTTATAGGAAGTCAAGTAGGAGGTTATGAACTAAGTTCTTGGCATGTTAAAGGAGTGACAGTGAAATGAAAGAAAAAAAAAACCAACTATGTGTTGTTGTAGTTTGTATAAAAGATATAAATTTAGAGGGAGAGGGTCAAGCAAAAACAAGCTTGTGTAAGAGATGGAAGGTATATCAGACTAACACATGGTAAAATTATGGAATGCCCTTTTGATTTCTGAATGTAGTAATTTTTAAATATATTTTAATTTTTAAAAATTTATTGTAGTAATACTTTTAAAAAGATAGTACAAAGTTTTTTTTTTTTTGCACTTTAGCCTGAAAACTTTTATATCTGCCTTATATTTTTTGATGTTTTGAAGAATATTTTCTGATCACTAGGACATGATTTTAGATTTGGCTCTTGGTTTTAGGGGAAGTTTTTTTTGCACTTGACATGCTGTAGATACTTCCTGATGAAACCCATTGTTCCTTTATTTTGGTAGTTGATAGTCTGGTGTCATCTAGTTCCCCAGTCAAAGTTCTGAGCTTCCTCTGTCACTAACCCTTTCCTTCTGAACCTTTGAGACAGGTTGCACCATGCATCCCGGGCCACCCTGGTACTTAAGATCACCTCTCCATGCTGGGATTACATGTGTGGCATAGCTGAGCCTTTACTGTTTTTCTAATTACTAAGAGCTGATAGTTTTACCTCCTAAGGAACCCCTTTAATCTGTAATGACACAGTGCATGCTGTGTCCTTCTCACCTGCTTTACCACAGGGCCCTTTTCCCTTCTAGATTCACCTCTAGATTCTGTAGCTTCTCCATGGCAACAGTAGTGTTTTTGAGCAGCAAATCACTCACTCTAGTTTAAAAAGCTTTCAATAGCTCCCCCTACAGCCTTCACTAGGAGAGGCAGCAGGCTAAAGAGCTTTCAAGTTCTATTTGCTCTGTGCTGGGTTCCAATTCTATTTTCCATTCCACTTAAATCTTTGTAATATTATCTGGCTGGCCTATCCTTTTTTCTCCCAACAGTTGGAAGATAATTATTCCCAAGTTAAAGGGCTGTGACAGTTAAATGAAATAATAGGTGAGTGTTTAGTAGATTCAATGCACAGACTGAGTGCTTTAGAAAAAATTTTTTGCTATCATAGCAGGTTCTTCATAACTATTTCACAGTGCCGTCTTCAACTAAATTGTCCTTCTTTCATCTTAATGCTCATATTTAAGGACTTTGAGTTCCAACCAACATAGGCCCAGCAGTTTAATGCCTCCCTGAATTTGAAAAAAAGTATGTGTACGCGCGTGCGCGCGCGCGCACACACACACACACACACACGTGTATATATATAGGTTATTCTTTGAGACTGAGGTCAAGGAATAGTCTATAATCAGATAGGTCAGGCTAAGTTCCATGTAGCTGGTATGTGTCATGATTGGTGTCATTCTCTTTTATTTTAATTTTTGTATTGTTTTATTTGTTTTGGTGCTTTTAAAATTTTTTCTTTTGTTCTATGTGTATCTGGTTTTGCCTGCATATATGTCTGTGTGGATGTCAGATCTACCTGGGAGCTACACACAGTTGTGAGCTGCCATATGTGTGCTAGGGTTTGAACCTGGATCCTCTAGGAAGAGCAGCCAGCATCCCAATGAGCCATCTCTTCAGCCCCCGGTATAATTCTCTAGGAAGTATGCTACTAAATTGTAGTGTCATTAGTATACTCAAACCATTTCCGTGTAATCATTTATATATTATATTCACAGGGGTGCCCAGTACTTGATAAGGAGTCAGAAAAAATATTTTAAACAGAAGATTTACATTACTTTAAAACGTGAATTAACTTGGCTATATAGTCTGAATTTAGTATATAAAATTACTCTTGTAATAAGATACTATGGGGCTGGAGATGACTGCTCTTCCAGAGGTCCTGAGTTCAATTCCCAGCAGCCACCTGGTGGCTCATAACCATCTGTAATGGGATCAGATGCCCTTTTCCTGTTGTGTGTCTGAAAAGAGTGACAGTGTACTCACAATAAATAAATAAATTTTTTTTTTTTTAAGAAAAAAATGCTCATGCATCTCTAGTTTATGATTCTGTCAGGAAACTGTTGCTGCTGTCCCCAAAGGAATTGGTGTTTTCAGCCTCAGGCTGTCACATAGTATTAGAAAACATGGGCTGGTGAGATGGCTTAGCGGATAAGAGCACCCGACTGCTCTTCCAAAGGTGCAGAGTTCAAATCCCAGCAACCACATGGTGGCTCACAACCATCCTTAACAAGATCTGACTCCCTCTTCTGGAGTGTCTGAAGACAGCTACAGTGTACTTAAATATAATAAATAAATAAAATCTTAAAAAAAAAAAACACTCATAGAAAACATAGTGAGGTTCATAAAAATGCGTGTTAGACGATAGGAAATACTGCCATATATACATATGTTGTTTGTCCAGTAATGACAAGTGCACATTTCACATTGTGGTTCTGTGTGCTTGGTTATCCAGTAGCTCGTAAGAGGGTATTTACTTATTTACTCAAAGACAAGACTTCGGCCCGGGAGCCAGCTTAGATTGGTGCTTAGGATGTGAATGAGTCTCAAATGCTGGCACCCCAACTTTGGGGAGGTTGAGGCAGTAGATCCTTGGAGCTCTATTCGCCAATCATCCTAGTCACCTTGGTGAGAGGTTTCAGGCCAGAGAGAGGGAGAAGGAGAGACAGACAGGTAGACAGGCAGACAGATAGACCCCTGACCCTGTCTTTTAAAAAAGAAAAAAAGATGGAGAGTGACTGAAGAATGACACCGGAAGTTGTCCTTTGACCTCCTCACATAGTCACACGTAGGAAGGCACACCTTTGTCTGTAGCCCAAGCTGGCTTAAAGTCACGATCTGCTGGCATTATAGATATGTTACCACCAAGCCCAACTAGTTCCATTTTTAAGTGTTTCAATTCTTGGATGCATAAAAATGTACATGAAACCTTAGGGCACTGTGTACTGCTTTGTTTTTTATCCATACCACAGACTCAAATTAATGATCTATAGGGGAATCATCTTTAGGAAAGATTGCTCACTGGTAATTTCCTCATCATTAATTGTAAAATAGGGAATTATGCTTTCATTGTATTTACTTGCCAGGCACATTGTGTCTGTTTTACCTGTGAAATTATAAAGGTCTAATAAAACAAGGTGTGAGTGATTTGTAAATAGTAAAATATGGAGCTATTTTACTTAGTTTCCTTGATAACTCTCCAGGCAGAAAGCTCACGATATACTTCCTATTGCATCCTGTGGTTGTGGGTCATATTTTAGGAATGCAGTAGTGTGTTAGTGCATTACTGTGTTTAGTGCATAGGTCTGCAACCCTTAAGATAGGGCTTTGACATTTTGAGCAGGCATATTTTGTAAATTACCGATTCACCAGGGGTGTTGTCATTGAGTCACCCCCAACTTTGGGGTTTAATTCTTGCTGCTCATGGATCTGCCTGGACACCCACAATAACAAAGGTATGTTGACTGCCCAGCTCCTACTACCTTTCGGATGCTCTATCGGCAGTTCTGGACGCCTCTTAGAGTCTGGCCTTACATCGTGATGTCGCTTATGCCTCATTAGGCCTGCTGCTGCTTTGGTGAATGAAATGATAGTCTAATGGTCTGAAAAATGTATTTTTCAAGCATACATAACAGATCTATGGGGATGGGGGAAGCATAAGTGGCAGTAATTGTCTATCTGTGTAAATATTTGTGTAAATGTTAGGTTGACAAAATGCACGGAGGTACACACAGCATCTGTTCAGTCATATTGGCGAGCTCTCAGGCAATATTGGGTATAGTTAAACTATTTTAAGCTTATATATAAAAAAAGACAAACCGTTTCTTGTGCATTGTAAGTTTCAAAGGCATGAATTGAAAGTGCTGTCTGCATCGGATCTATGTGAGATAGAACACATTAACACTAGAAAAATCACTAATAAGATCCCTATATTTCTATAGTATGTTTTGTTGGCACTAGAGCTAATTTGCATTGTTAATTAGATGATAGTCTAAATTGCTAAAATAGTTTCTCATAAAAGTTTCCTATGAAAGTATTACTTTCTTAATGTGTTAGAGAGTATAATAGAAACAGACTGCATTATGAAGTGTGGAGCTGGTGTTAAAGGGCCTTGTAAAATAGCAGACATAGTACCTTCAGGCTGGTTTGCATTAGAAGAAAGGCATTATCCCCCTTTTCTGCAAGCTCATGAAGGTTGTATGCAGGCATATTTATTCAAATCCTATTTTTGGTTCTAGGTGTGAGAATAGTTTCCATGCCAAAAAACCAGTTATCCTGTACCAAGTTCCTAATCCTTAAACCAGTTGAAGTAAGCAGAAACGTGAAGGTCCCAAGACATGAGGAGTAATTAGGGAAATGAAGCAAGGTTCTTCCCTTAATATATTTCATTAACAAGTGTAGGAAAGAGACAGTACAGATTGAGTACTTCCAAGTAAAGAACCCCACTGTGACAGTCTCCTAAACGTGTCCAGCATGCTGTGTTGGGCATGAAGTATCCAGATAATTCCAGTTAAGAGAAATTGTGGTCAAGACTGAAATGCATGTCCAGGTATAGTGTTGGGAGGGATACTGGTGTCATTGGTTGAGAGGTGTTTATATTAAAGATGGGTGGTAATAGGGAGTTTTAATAAAATGCCAGAAGTGTAATTTGGGTTCTTTGGAGAAACTTGTCAAGCCAAGTGAGGGATTCAAAGAGTCAGTGCAGGTTTTTGTTGGAATTGGTGGTGATAATAAGGCAAAGCAGCCTTTTCTAAGGCAGTGTAGTATAGGGAACTGTGAAATCAGTGTGCTATGTGTCACTAAAGTAGATCATAAAGAACATGTTAAGTCTTTGTTGTGTTGGTGTGAGTATTAAATACAGTAAGGAATATAAAATACCTTGTTCAGTTTTGAAAGTAGATGTTTAGGAAATAGTTTAATTTCCCCCATTTTGTAATGTGGGATTTTCAGTGGAGAGGGGGATATGGAATATCAAAATGTTAAGAAATATCAAAATATTCACTTATGCTTGTCTCTTGCTGTGACAAGTAACATTGTTCTGCAGGTATAGATTTGTCTGTCTGTCTAATCTTTCTCTGACCCCCCAAAGGACTGGAGCTGTTTTATATGTCTCTAATAACATAGTCCATCTCCCATATTACTAGTGCCTGAAAAAGACTTAATAATATGTAACACTTGCCACTAGGTGGCACTTGGTCTAAGTGATAAAGCCGGAATTCTACAGAGTCAATTTTCTACTTAAATGATACATGTATAAACTTACTCTTGGATTATATTCACCATTCTGCATTTCTGGACTGGACTGTTTGAAATGGAATATGAAACCTATCAAATAAAAAACCCTACGTGTTAAAAAGTAGACAATGGAACGGTTAGCCTATGTTCCATAGATACAGCCTTCTTCTGCAGGAGGCTTTTTTGGTGGGTAGACCATGGATTGCTTTAGAGGAGGAGAGTGGGCTAGTGTGTTTCTTAGAGAATTTGTTGGAAGGTGATGAAGTGTGGACTGCCCGAACAATGGGTTATGATTTTTTTTTTTGACCCACCTCCTTACCCCAGTTCTGTATTCTCATCACTTTTAGTCTCTGTGTTGTTCAGTTATCTGCCTCATGATGGTAACTGCATCCTGAGTTGTATACATTGTATACAGAACCCATTAGATTCAGGTACTTAAGAGCTGGAAAAGATCTTACTAATTTCATGTTCCAAAATCCTCACTCATTTTTTCAGCCACAGGCAGATTAGATAGTTGACGTGTGGTTAGGTTGAGAGGTTCAATGACTGAGATCCCTCTCTTTGGAGGGTGTGTGTGTGTGTGTGTGTGTATGTTTGTGTATGTGTGGCAGGGTGAGGTATATGCTTGTGCTTTCAATCTTTATTTAAATTTTTTTTTTTTTTTTTTTGGTTTTTCGAGACAGGGTTTCTCTGTAGCCTTGGCTGTCCTGGAACTCACTTTGTAGACCAGACTGGCCTCGAACTCAGAAATCCACCTGCCTCTGCCTCCCGAGTGCTGGGATTAAAGGCGTGCGCCACCACCGCCCGGCTTTTTAAAATTTTTTTAAATTCATGCCATTAGTGGTCTGTTACTGTGTCAGGTCCTTTATGCAAGCGAGTTCCTTAGCCTTCAGGCCAAGTGGAGTGACACTGCCCGTGCAGTTGTCCCCTCCTTTGCTGTCATCCTGTTTTTATTTTTGATTTTATTTTTATTTTTTTCTTTTGAAACAAGGTCTCAATGTGATGTCCAAGTTGACCTTGAATTGATTATTTATCCCAGGCTATCTCAGATTCTCTACAGTCCACCTACCGGAGCCTCTCTTGCTAGCTTTACAGTCCTGTACTGCCATATCTTGTTTTGTACTTGGAGACAGCAGTTTACAATGTAGGTCTGGCTGGCTGCGAATCGCTACTGTAGCACAGAGTGCTCTCCCACCTAGCCTCCTGCCTTAGTTTTCCCCAAAGCGGGTTTATAGTCATGAATCCCACATCCAACTGGAGGACTTTTAGTTTTGATACTACTTAGGATGCACTTTGTAGACCAAGCTGGCCTCGAACTCAGAAATCCGCCTGCCTCTGCCTCCTGAGTGCTGGGATTAAAGGCTTGCGCCACCACGCCCGGCATGGCATTCATTCTTTAACTTGGTCTTCTCTATTATATTCAGTGGACATTTTGCGCACAACTTAGTGACATGTCATTTATTTAAACAGGTGGTTTCTTGTAACTCCTGGAATTGTCAGTGGTAAATTAGGTAATTGTTAAATTACATAAGCACTCACTCTGTAGACCATGATGGCTTGAAATCAGATTCACCTGCATCTGCCTCTTGAGTCCTGGAACTAAAGGTGTGGACCAAATTTAAACCCGGATTTATCTGTTAGTTGTGTCTTGGCTCTTTCCATAGTTACTTTGTGTAGCTGACCTTTCTTTTTCTTTCAAGCCCCTGGCCTTGTGCCCTTGAGGCAAGCATTCTACAGATTACATACTTCTGGAAGTTTTTCTTAAGGACTAATGTCACATATGTGCTCTATTCTTTTGCTGATTGGAAAAATTTTACAAAAAATTAAAAATTAATACAAATATCTTATAGAGTGAGCCATTATAGTTTTATAACAAGAAATAATGTTTGTGAGTATATTCTTTAATTTTTTAATAGATACAAGCATCAACATTGTATTTCATATTAAAAATGTCTGTCGGAGCCGGGCGTGGTGGCGCACGCCTTTAATCCCAGCACTCGGGAGGCAGAGGCAGGCGGATTTCTGAGTTCGAGGCCAGCCTGGTCTACAGAGTGAGTTCCAGGACAGCCAGGGCTATACAGAGAAACCCTGTCTTGAAAAACCAAAAAAAAAAAAAAAAAGAAAGAAAGAAAGAGAAAGAAAGAAAGAAAGAAAGAAAAAAATGTCAACAGATAGCCATCAATATTAAAAAGATAGGGGCCAGGCTGGATAGATGGTTTAGTTGTTAAGAACACTTGTTATTGCTTTGGGACCTGGGTTTGATTCCCGGCATCCATAGGTAGCTCACAAATATCTGTAAATTCAGTTCCGGAGGTCAGTGTCCTCTCGGGCCTTTATTTGCAGCAGATACAAGTGACACACTGACATACTTGTAGGCAAAACATCCAAACAGTACAGTAAAATAGTAGTAGTAAAAAGATCAGGGAATTGATAGAGTCCTCAATACAGTCCTTAGTTACAGGCGACATCTATCTGTCTCATGGAGAGTTGGAGGCCAGAGTATTTTAGCCTCACCCACTTCTGCCTGTTGGGTTGCATTTCCTGACCCTGTACTGTGACTGCCTTGTACTTGTCTTTCCATTTGAGTGCTTTCATGCTGCTTTTAGGGACAAGGAAGTTCTGGGTCTAAGTAAATTTGGTTAGAATACTTTAAGGAATGACCATAGTATTCTTTTCTATTTGATTGCTATGAAAGTAAACCTTTCAGGCCAGAGAGATGGCTCAGTGGTTAAGAGCACTGACTGCTCTTCCAGAGGTCCCGAGTTCAATTCCCAGTAACCACATGGTGGCTCACAACCATCTGTAATGGGATCCTGTGCCCTCCTCTGGTGTGCCTAAAAACAGTGACAGTGTACCCACAAACATAAATAATTAAAAAAAAAGTAAACCTTTCTAGAAATGCATTTAAAGTTATATTTGATCACATAGTGTTTATAATCAAAGGGTGCTGAAATAACAGAGTTTATTTTAAACTTTCTGTGGAAAAAAAGCTCAAGATGACAGTGTCAGGCTCTCTAGACATGCTGCTTCTTTAGGCAACGCTTTTCTACTTTGTGTTTTCAGTTTCATCCCCTCCCTCCAAATCCTGAAATAATTTTCTGCCTACAGACCAATTTCAGGTCTTCTAATTATTGAGTGTAGTTACAGGATGGCCTTGCGTAAGAGTGGCTGACTTGCTTTGCAACTTAAATTTTCCCTCCTGGGAAACAGCAAGTTCGTATGAGGACCAAACACTGCAAAGAGCCTGCACCATGAGGCTGGCTCTACTGAATCAGTCCCTCAGTGTCCACCTTTTCGCCTTTTATTTCAGCTGCAACAGCTGCTGCCCTCCCCCTTCAGCGTGGTCTCTTATAGTCCCTACTTATTAGGTGTCAAGATCCGGGGATGCATGCATGTGTGCGGGTGTGTGCGTGTGCGCACGTGCTGTTGATTGCTTTTATTGACTGCAATGTCTTCATAACCTTGACTGACTGCAGCAAATGCTACCACTTGCTTGTACATGAGCTTTCCTTTGATATTCCTCTATTGTCAAAAATGTTAATTTTCCTTGTCTCCTCTTTGCTTTATTTATTACGCTCTGTTACCACTTTTAGTACTAGAGCTGTATTTTTAAAACTCCTGCTGTCTGCTCTGCAAAATGAGTTTGTTGTCCACCAGCTATCTGTTCTGTACCTGCATCCATGCCCCCCATCTGTAAGCTCCCTCCCTGCATGCATCCATGTTCACCATCTGTATGCTTCATACCTGCTTCTGCCCCCCTCCACCACCCACGTCCCTGGGAAGCATTGTTTGCTGGCTCCTGTTTTTATGTCTCTCACTTTCTTTCTTGTCTCATTGATGACCTGATCTTACTCCTTGGTTACTGCAACTTTGTAGTCTTAAAATGTTCAAGGCTGCCTCATCCTGCAGTTAGACTGTCACTGTCTTAACTATCCCGACTCCCTCTACTGCCATCCCAAGTTAGTTCATCCTGTAGTCTGTGGCTCCTGGTATTTTGTTCCTCTGTTAGTGTTTTGGGGGCTATAGGGATATTTGGTAACCTAGTTTTATTGTGAATTATATACGTGGATTTTGATTTTTCTAGTCGAGTTGCTGCCTCTTTTGAGAGATTATAAAATTATGTGACTCATTTCCATCCTAAAGTTTTATTTTGAGTTTTTAAAAGACATTAGACATATATATTAACTATAAACCAAGTTGCTGTGAAGTATGTAGTTTCTCTACACATGTAGGTCCCAACCCTCAGAGATAATATGCTAAATGTCAGTGGAATAAGTTTCTTTCCAACCTGGAATTATTTCTTTATTATTATTATTTTGAAATATTTTTGATGTATCTAGTTCTGTTATTATTATTATTATTATTATTATTATTATTATTATTATTATTATTGAGACAGTGTCCTCCTCTAGCTCAGGGAGACCTGAAGATAATATAATGTTTTGAACTGGCCTCAGTACTTCCCCATTGCTGTGATTACAGGGTGTTTTTTGACTCTTAAAAGTTTGAGTTTGGGCTGGTGAGATGGCTCAGTGGGTAAGAGCACCCGACTGCTCTTCCAAAGGTCCTGAGTTCAAATCCCAGCGACCACATGGTGGCTCATAACCATCTGTAACAAGATCTGACACCCTCTTCTGGAGTGTCTGAAGACAGCTACAGAGTAATTACATATAATAAATAAATAAAGCTTCAAAAAAAAAAGTTTGAGTTTACGTGTGTGTGTGTGTGTGTGTGTGTGTGTGTGTTTTGAATGAGTTCAGCACATGTGGTATTCATAATATGACAAAACTAGCAAAATGTTACTAAGAAAAGTCATAGTCCTAAAGTAAACACAAGTAACATTTAAATGTGTATGTTTCCTTTCAAACTTAAAACACTGAAGTTTCCAGTCCCCCCTGGTAATACATGTCCTGAAAAGTGAATGAGCAGCCGCTGTAGAGCGGCTCTGTGTAGATGGCCCTTGCTTACAGTTTGATGATGCAGTCTTCTAGACTATAGCATGCATTGATACGAATAGGTGATCTTCTCATTATGTGGTGTGTTAGTCCTCGCTTCGGTTGCATAGACTGGACAGTTGTAATTAAGCAGCACACTGTTCTTCCACTTGGGTCATTAAGCACTACTCCTTGTGTGGCTGTGGGTGTGTGCGGGCTGTGGTTGCCCATTGTTCATGGTGGCTGCTCAGAGGTGTGTTCTGGCTGTCTTACTTCACATAAATATTGATGCCATAAATGTATCTGTGCATGTATGAAAATGAAACCAAGATATTTTAAGGTGGAATTTCTGTTTTAAACTGTAGTTATTCATTTATATTTTATTTATGAGTTGCATTTATAAATGTATTTTCTGTTGAAGTTGTTTTTTTTCTCAGTCTGTGTAAGAACTTATATTTTCTAAGTGTGACTTAAATTACTGTATTAGAAATTAGGACTTCATACTTAGTTTGACTTTCTAAATTTTAAGATAAAATTTGTAACATAAAATAAAAGCTTTCCGATCTTTTCTATGTAGCTATTTCCATCAGTGTTTTTAAACTTTTTAAATTGAAAACATTTTTTTCATACAGTATTTTTGCTGTTTTCCTCTTCCCCAGTCCTTTCCAGATCTTTCCTATATCTCTACCTACCCAACTTTATTTGTTCTTTCTCTCTTTAAAAACAACAAAAACACACAAAGTTCCACAAATATAAAAATCAAAACAAACATGCAGTAAGACAAAACAAAACAAAACAAACCCCAACATAGCAAAATAAAATAAAAATACCATGGAGTCCATTTGATGTCGGCTAGTGCACTCTGAGACCACTGGAGCAAACAGCTTTTCCCTTTCCTCCTCTGGGTATCAGCTGTACACAGTCTTTTGGTGAGGGACAGAAGCCCAAGCCTACCCCTTCCCAGTGCTGGGACCCCTTCTGGCTTAAGCCTGTGCAAATTTTGTGCATGGCACCTCAGTCTCTAAGTTCATCTCTGCGTCAGTCCTACTGTGTCGAGAAGACAGTATTTCTTTGGGACACTCTTCCTTTCTGGGTCTTCTTCCCCAGGGATCTGTGACCTTGAGAGGAGGGGTTTGATGAAGGTATCTCATTTAGGTCTGTGCTTCAAAGTCTTTCATTCTCTACACATTGTCCACTTGTGGGTCTCAGTGTTGGTTCTCATAAAGATTTATTTTTACTTATATGTGTGGGTAGAGAAGAGTGGGGGTGGGGGTGGGGGTGCGTGCGCGCATGCGCGTGCTCAGATGCCTGAGGGGTCCAGAAAAGGGCATTAGAGTCCCTGAACCTGGAGTTATGGGCAGTTTTAAACCACCTGACGAGGGTGCTGGAAACTGAATTTGGGCCTTCTGCAAGGGTCGTCTGTGTCCCTAACCACTGATCCATCTTTTCAATCTCTCTGGTAATTTTTTAGTTTTGCATCTCAGTATATGTTTGGGAGGCCATTTGTGGAAAGAACATAAGCCAATAGTCACGAGAACCATTCTGCTCACCCCTGTTGGTTATAGCATGCTAAGAAGCTAGAAGGTGCTTCTAACAGCATATAAATTAAAGGCATTGCTATGAAGAATCATTCAGTATTCTCATAGTTTTGTACCTTAGGTACCATTAATTACTAATTGTTGTTTTCAGACAGGGGTGGGGATCTTTAATGTAGTTCATCCTAGCCACAGAGTTCTGTGACACCATACCTAATTCGTTCTCTTGGTTACACTGAAGCAGTTTTAATGTCAGTTTTACCTAAAACTGTTTTATACATGGCATTTTAAAGTCTTTGCTGTCAAATTTGGTTGGTTTTTATAGACAGCAGCTGTGGGTGTGGCCTAGTAGTGATATAGCGCCTCTATAGTGATAAGCTGTTGTGGAGCTGTGAAAGGCTCCTTACAAACTGTAGCCACAGCTGCTGTGAATGCTGTGTTTGTGTTTTTGGAGGGGGCACAAATCAAGTGAGTGTTTCTGCCTTGGTCATCTTAATGCTGACCCTTTCTTTGCCTTTGAAGGATTTTGGAACATTTGCTTGAATGTTTTCATGTCTTTCTCTCTCTCTCTCTCTCTCTCTCTCTCTCTCTCTCTCTCTCTCTCTCTCGATATAGTCTGATGTGAAGGTGAGACATTTTGTGAAAATTGTTTCTGTCATCTAGTCATGATACTCAGCTGCCTTTTGTGACACCATTGTATCCTCTGTGCTATGAACATTGAGTTATTTGGAACGGAATCTTTTTCTATTGGAAAAAAAAATCATTGTAATGAAAAAAAATCATTGTAATGGCTAAAATAACTGTTTTGTCTCAGAGATCGAAAAATGGAGTTTTACAATGATTTTTTAAAATCAAAGTAATGATTTTACTTTATATCTATCTATCTGTTTATCTATTATCTATCTTCTATTTATGTCAAAATAGACAGTTTTCCCAAACAAAAAGAATCTTTTTTTTTTAAAGATTTATTTATTAATTATATGTAAGTTCACTGTAGCTGTCTTCAGACACACCAGCAGAGGACCTCAGATCTCATTACAGATGGTTGTGAGCCACCATGTGGTTGCTGGGATTTGAACTCGGGACTTTCGGAAGAACAGTCAGTGCTCTTAACCGCTGAGCCATCTCACCAGCCCTCCAGAAGGATTTTTATTCCTTATAAAAAGAACAATTTCTGTGAATTGTAGTTATTAACCATAACTTTAGATACAAAAGAATTCCCAGTGAGTGGTATGACTCATTATGAAATTTTAACAGAACGGTTGTAGACTAGCAATGAGAATAATTAGCCAGAAAATATTAGCAGGGTAGAGATCCTTTTGTGTAACATTTCCTGGACAGTTTATATGAATAATTAAAACCTCTGAAGCATTTGGGATGTGCTGTTGTGGTAGATTTCCTGAGCTCATGAGGGAAGTTGAACTACGATTTCCATTGAGCAGATGGCTTTCCTATTGCTGTTCTTGAGCAGTACCTCCTGAAGTTCATGTTTGAGTTGGGCGATTTCCTAGTCATACCAACTCCGTACTTTGGAATGCCCGGTAACGGAATATGAAACAGATGAGTGCTTCCCACAGTTGGAGCTATGTATGCTTAATCACACTTCAACTAATGGGCAAAAACCCTTCTTCAGTGTCGGGGTATTTATTCTTTCTCCCCCATCATCCGTTGAGGAGTTTCTTAGCTGCTTGTTCAGTCTTTCTACTTTCAGCAACTCCCCTGCCCCCAATACTATTTTAGACAGGGTCTTCCAATTAATAAACCTCAGGTAGACTTTGAATCTGGGAGCCTCTTACTACCTCATCTGGGATTATAGACCCATTGCTGTCAGTGTGCTATTTTCATTTCCACTGAGTCAGATGATAACTTCTATTTAGTGCTTTGAGGGTGGTGTGTGACAGAATTAAGGCAGGCTTCATTGTGCTGGGGAGGCTTTCAGAATGCAGCCATGCTGGGGTTTACAATTACAAAACCATCTCCTCTCCAGTTCATGAAAGCTTTTTTGGTTTTGGACTTTTTTTTAAGTGGGGTTTCTCTGTGTAGTCCTGGCCATCCTGGAACTCTCTGTAGACCAGGCTGGCTTTGAACTCAGATTTGCCTGCCTCTACCTCCTGAACACTGTTATTAAAGTTGTGTGCCACCACTGGCTTATAGTGAAGCTTTGATGAGGATTTTTACTTGCTAATAATAGGGTTACTTTCCCTAGTTTTCAGTGTACGTGACTTCTCCCATTGGAAAAATTTAAAAACCAGAAATTTGGAATATCCGTATATATTTGTGCTCTTAAAAATCACTAAGATTCTAAAAACATTGTAGACTTGATAGTTGAAATAGCCAGAAAATTTCAGTCTACTTGAAAGTCTTTTCTTGATTATATATAAAAGCAATCCAGTGATGTTTTCATGAGATAGTACAAAGATGAGTTGTATCTTGGGGAGAGAGGGTAAGGTTTTTTATTTTTCTGACATAATTAATTGGGCCAGTTCAGAGAATGAGTTTATCAAGAAGTAGGGAAATTGCAATGTTTTATATGGATTCCAACGGCTCATTGGTGTCATTTACTGGGTAGGTGGCACTGACATAAATGGACAGTAGAGGAGGAGTTCAGTTAATGCTGGGAGAAGGTGTGGGTCAGTTGACTTAAGAACTTGGGGATTGGAGGCTGATTCAGGAGAGCTAGATGAAGGTACTCAGTGACCAGTTATCAGTTCTGTATAGGATTCCAGCTCAAGAGGGAGGTCAGGCTTTGACAAACAGACTGGAAAACTAATAGGTAGTAAGTAGACCAAGATCCTGGGGAGAACTAAGCAGAAACAGCTGGGAAGCAGCCGTGCAAAGGAGTGAGGAGAAACTGGTCCTGACGGCAGGGCAGGGCCTCACCAGTGCAGCAGCATCCAGAAGTGAGCAGAGGACCTGGTCACTGGGTCACACACATGCTGACTGCAAAGAGCAGGTGAGAAGCTCACTGCCCATCACATTTAGGCTTCTAAGAACCCAGAACCTGACGGTGACAACTATGATTTGTGCGAGTTGAGGAATTGAGTCACAGGAAGTAAACAGTAATGGCTCTGAGTGTGGAAAAAAGGCCAACCTCAGTAGTTTACTGAGACCTTGGTTGGGGGGGGCGGGGGATTAAAGACTGGAAATGCTCAGTAGTAGAGAACCTGCTTTGTGTACCCCAAGTTCAATCCCTAACACTGCACTGTGGGAGAATTCGAACCCCACTTTTTGTGGGGTATGTATGTGTGTTTGGTTTTGATTTTTTTTTTTTTTTTTGAGACAGTGTCTTAGTAGCTCAGGTTATCTAGTATATAACTAATTAGCCTATGCATAGCTCAGGCTAGCCTTGACCTATAAGATCTTCTTGTTCACCTTTTGAGTGCCATGATTACAGGCATTCCTATTTTAATTTTTATCATGTTATCTGTGGTTTACTTTAGGGAATATGTAGCATACGTGTTCTTGGTAGGCTTCAGAGATGAGAACCTCTTGTCTCAGCTTCCCTCTTGCTAAGATACAGTAATGTGCCCAGCTCTATCACCTTTAATGGGCTCTAAGGAATGTTCTGATATTCATGGTAGTTGAAGAGTAAAGAATAACATTTGAAAGAAATTTTTTTAAATTAGAAATGAGGTGAGGGGGCTGGTAAGATGGCTCAGCGGGTAAGAGCACCAACTGCTCTTCCAAAGGTGCAGAGTTCAAATCCCAGCAACCACATGGTGGCTCACAACCATCCTTAACAAGATCTGACTCCCTCTTCTAGAGTGTCTGAAGACAGCTACAGTGTACTTACATATAATAAATAACAAAAAAAAAAAAAAAAAAAAGAAATGAGGTGAGTTCTTATTTGTGTAGTATTTTCTGACCTTAGTTGCTTGCTTTAGTAGTTAAATATTTTTGTTCTTTTACAAAGAAAAATATGATGAAAGGACAAAAATTGAATTTTACTGCCTTTAACAGTCTATATTTTAAATAAATCCATAGCCTATACATATGTCAGTATACTATGTTGGGTTGTGATATACACTTAGAACTTCTGTGTCCATTTAAAAATAATCCACTTGGGCCAAGCATAGTAGCACATGCCTTTAGTCCAGTCACTTCTGGAAGTCGAAGATCTTCCTTCCCTGCTCTGACTTTTTCGGTCTTCTGGCTGAGTGCTGGAGGTATAGGTATAAATAGCCTGAGATGTGTCTTAATCTCATGGAACTTAAATGTATTTGTATTTATAAATCTATTGTTATTTTTAATCTAAATAGTATTCATATTTTGGAAAAACAAAATATATAGTCAGGTAACCTTGTATCTAGCATATTTCCATGTTAATGTCATTATTACTTAAAAAATACTTTTATCATGGGTGTACCATAATTTAAGCAATCCCCTTTTGCTGGCAGGAATTTCCCATGCCTTTTCTAGTCAGTAGCAGTGAATGTGGACCACCTTGTCTTCATATTACTATGTGGGGTTTGATGAAATCATAAACGTTTCAAATTTTTGACATCTGATTTTACTTGGATACCTGAAATTTATACTTTAGCAGTAGCTTGTTCTCTGCATAACCTTTGTGTTGTATATTGTCTTTATAATCATTGTGTGTTATAAATTCAATAGTCAAAACTAAACCAAACAAAATAGGGTTGTCCTGCAGTATTTGGTTCCAGGATCTCTCTTAGATGCCAGAATTCATGGAGTCACAAGTTTTTATAGTTACTGGGTATAGTTGTATCTGATCTATATATACTACTACACACTAAAGGTCATTTCTAGCTTACTTACAACAGCTAATGCCGTGTAAAGCTCTCAAGTGTGGTCACACTGTATTGTTTCTTGGGTTTTTTTTTTTTTTTAAGATTTATTTATTTATTTTATGTATGTGAGTGCACTGTAGCTTTACAGATGGTTGTGAGCCTTCACGTGGTTGTTGGGAATTGAATTTTAGGACCTCTGCTTGCTCCAGTCAATCCTGCTCACTCAGTCCATGCTCCCTCCGGCCCAAAGATTTATTTATTATTATACATAAATACACTGTAGCTGTCTTCAGACGCGCCAGAAGAGGGCGTCAGATCTTATTACGGGTGGTTGTGGTTGCTGGAATTTGAACTCTACCTTTGGAAGAGCAGTCAGTGCTCTTACGCGCTGAGCCATCTTGCTAGCCCCACAGTATTGTTTCAAAAGAGAAGTCTGGATATAGTAAATGCAGACTAAATATTCCTCATATTTAAAAGATTCTGTTCTTCAAATTATGTGGAAGTGTGTGCACAGGCATGTGCACATGAGTGTAGGTACTTTTAGAGACCAGAGTGCAGGATCCCTTGGAACTGGATGCCCTGTGTGTACTGGAAGTTAAACCCCTGAGCCACATTTCCAGTTCTAGTCTAGAATATCTTTTATCCTGATAGGTTAGTTCTCATGTGCTGACATGGAGCCTCAGATACAGAGGGTCAAAATTCAGTTGTAAAGAAGGATGCCTTATTTATTGTTCTAACTTTCTTTTTAAATTGTTGCTGTCCTGATACTTTCATCACAGAATGTCTTCATGTATACAAAGTTGTTCATTATAAATATGTGTCAGTACAATTAAGCATAACCTCCAAGATTTCCAATATCCTGAGTTAGTTTTTTTTTTATTCTTATTTTTTATTTTCATATTGGTTTTTATAGACAGGGTTTCTCTGTGTTGTCCTAGCTGTCCTGGAACTCACTCTGTAGACCAAGCTGGCCTCGAACTCAGAGATCCACCTGCCTCTGCCTCCCAAGTGCTGGGATTAAAGGCGTGTGCTACTACTGCCCGGCCTGAGTTAATTTTTAAGAATGTAAAAGTGGATATGCCAGCTATATTTTAGAGTCCTAATATCTTTTGGCAATGTGTTTTCCCCCATCCCACCTAGAAGAGTCATTGATAAATATTTTCATTCATGTTGAAGAGATACTTGTGCCTACTGTATTTTAGAGCATTCCGTACATGCTCTGCATCATTTAGCTGACATTCATGTGTTCAGAATAACCATGCTATGCTTCATTATCACTTGGTATTTATTAGTACTTGCTGTATTTTAGACTTTGTTAAAGAACAGGTTTATGAAAGTAAAATCAAAAGTAGGATGTAAAAACTGGCATGAAAATGTATTTCTGTATCTCCTGAAAGAAGATGAAGTGAAACATCACATAGACATTGCATAGGCTCTGTCATATTTATTAATGTTACAATAAAGTTGTTATAACTAAGGGTGAGAATTTTTTATGAAAATTCTTGTCTGCTATTTTGGACTTGGCTTTTACAGTGAGTTTTGCCTAAGACATGTTGGGTTTTTTTTTTTGTTAAGTTTTTGGTTTTTCAAGACAGGGTTTCTCTGTATAGCCCTGGCTGTTCTGGAACTCACTCTGTAGACCAGGCTGGCCTCAAACTCAGAAATCCTCTGCCTCCCGAGTGCTGGGATTAAAGGCGTGCGCCACCACGCCTGGCTTAGTATTTTGTTTTGTTTTTTTTTTTTTTTTTTTTGAGACAGTCTAACTATGTAGTTCTTGTTGGCCTAGAATTTAGAGATCTGTCTGCTTCTGCCTGTGCCTCCTGACTGCTGGATTAAAGGTGTGCATCACCAAGCCTGCATTATCTTTTTATTTTCTTGTAGATTTTTAAATCCTTGATTGCAATAATTCTGTGAGAGTTTTTCAGCTGTAATGAAGACAGCATAGAGTGTTAGTTTCTTGTTTGTGTTGTCCAGTTTGTTACCAAACATTGGCATAGTTAAATTTTTTTTTTTTTTTAATCGTGCAGTGACTTTGGAATGAGTAGAGTTTCTGCTCAGATCTTGAATTGCCTAGGTGTTTCCTGAACTGAATTTGTGAGGTTTTTGCTGATTGATGCATGTGGTCTTCTTTTAGTGTCCTCACTATCGGAGGCTCTGTTTGTCCCCACTTTGTCATCTCTGTAACTTAAGAGCATAGCTTCACCATTCACATTTATTTCCTTGCAAGGATAGGATTTGACCGTTAGACAAGCCCAGGAAATGTCTCTGTGTCTGCCTTTCAAGGTCACTTTTTTGGGAAGGGTGTTCATGGTCACTTTTGATTGGACAGCTACCATTTAGCAAAAGCTACCTGATTTAACCTTTTTCATATTCATTTTTATTATTTTATATGTATGAATGTCTTGCCCATATATTTGTATATTTGTACCATGTGTATACCTGGTGCCTGTGTTGATTAGAAGCAGGCATTAGTTCTCCTGGGACTGGAGTTACAATTGTGTGCTGGGAGTCAAGCCCAGATCCTCTTGTTGTAAAATCAACAAGTGTTCTTAACCATTGAACCAGCTTTTTAGTCCCCAAACCAGATAGTTTAAAGCAACGATAATAGGTCAAGTGTATCACTTCATGAGAAAATTGGATTTCATTAGTAGGCACCAAGCTTCTGACTTAATTAAATATAATTGCTGTCATTCTACTGGTTTATTAAATATGCATACACACTCTTGGTACAACATACAAGCTATTTATATGATTTTAAGTATAAAACTGATCAACCTTCACACGAGAAGCAATTATATAATCACATTATATAACCATATCATTATTACCATTTTTTGAGAAATAAATTTATTTGCTTGACTTGGTTTCTTCTAGTTATTTCTAGGAGAAAATTACTATATCAATGCTAGGATAGGTTTTATATTTGGATATTAGATCAATCCTGTAAGATTTAGCAGCTGTGTGGGTTAACAAATTAAAGATGGCACCAGAGAACACCCAACTATGTTGATGATGCATTAAGGGATGAAAACACAATACTTACTTTTGGATTAGTTTCATTAAAAATGAGCCCAAGTCTGAATTCTCTACTTGAGTCCTGTATCTTCTGCCTGTCTGCAGTGTGTGTTTACTCATCTCTCTGGAATCTTTTTTGCTGTGTCTGTGCTTGCCCTGATGTCCGACTGTCCCTGTGTCTATGTCCATGTGTCCTCGTTGCTGTCCCTCACAAAGGGCTTTGCCCTGAACTTGTTGAACAGTACAGAAAGCATGCATAGAAAGGGGATGAGGAATTCTTTACAGAAATATTGAACAGAGCTTTATAAGGGAAGAAGCTTTCCTGATCCCAAACTGACCAGGAAGCACTTAGAAAAATGAAACACCTATAAACACATTTTTAAGTTACATCCAGAAGTTGCGTACAACATGGATGACCAGTAACTGTTTAAGGTTACTTCCAATGTGTAAGCTGCTTTCAGCAAATGATCACCATAATACACACACACAGAGTTCTGGGTTGGGGGCATAGAAGAGTACCTAATTTAAGATGAAAGGTATGCATTAGCTGAGATTATCAAAGGTATAGTAAGGTGTCCCCCACCCCCACCCCCTCTGACTGCTCTGTTTAATTCTGGCTGTACTGGAACACACTTCGTAGGCCAGGCTGGCCTTGAATTCAGAGATCACCCTGGCTCTGCCTCCTGAGTGCTGGGATAAAAGGCATGTGCCACCATATCTAGCTATAGTAATTTTTCTCTTAAAGGCAGTTTAAACTTAAACCAGCTGAGTGCATAGCAGTATAGTGGGTACATAGTCTTAAGTGATCTCAAACAATAGTATTTATTGACTTTACTTCGAATTGTGACCCCACCAGTTCATCCTTTGGGATCAAGAAGTATTTTCATGAAGTTGTATCACTACAGGCAGCTCATCTACATCTCTTTTGGGTCCTAGTCTCTTACCTGTCAAAGGAGGGGTCAGGATGTTGTGGGATGCCATTAAGTGTTTAGCATTGTACTGAAAAACACACACCAGCTCTAGAGTTGCTCTCTGGAGGATTGTACAACAGTTTTGCGATTTAGTAGGGACATTCTGAAATTTTAGCTATAAAGTGCAATGTAATTTCTACATGTGTTTTCTTTAGGCCAGTCATTTGAGTACAGATGCTACCTCTTTAAAACAGGGCTCTTCTACAGAATGAGGCAGTGAGGAAGTCCAGTAGACCTATACTTTTATTCTTTGTTCTCTGGTGGATTTGTATTTTTGCTGGCTGTCAGTGGCTCACTCCCCCTTCTCAGCAGACGAGAACTGTGTCAGCAGCATTCACCTGGTACCCTGCATGTAGGATGCATTTATTTGCAGGAACACAGTGTAGGAAACAGTATAGCATTCTTTCAGGAGGAGACACACACGTGCACATGGGCACCCATACTAGCTTGTTCTGAGCAGGAGTGGGAGGGCCTGGAGGCCACTAACACCGGAAAATCATTTGTTTGAAAAGATACTGTGACTGCAGACAGGAATTTCATTGGACTAGGTCCTTTGGTTCTGTTTTTCATTAGTTTGTTTTACCCTGGTCGAGATCTTTCTTATATGTAGCGCATTATCAGCTTTCTATAGAATAACTACATTGTAATTTGTGTTTTTGCAAAAATCTAAATCTTAGAAATGTGTCATCATCTGACACTGGACTTGGAATATTTTCAAACAGGAGTAGATTCACTTTCCTTAGCATAGACTTAGCCCAGCTCCATCCTTCACCAGGCCTTCATATGCCCAGAGTCTTTTTTTTTTTTTTTTTTTTTTTTTTAAAGATTTATTTATTGTTATATGTAAGTACACTGTAGCTGTCTTCAGACACTCCAGAAGAGGGCATCAGATCTCATTACAGATGGTTGTGAGCCACCATGTGGTTGCTGGGATTTGAACTCAGGACCTTCAGAAGAGCAGTCGGTGCTCTTATCCGCTGAGCCATCTCGCCAGCCCCCTTTTTGGTTTTTTTGAGACAGGGTTTTTCTGTATAGCTCTGGCTGTCCTGGAACTCACTTTGTAGACCAGGCTGGCCTCGAACTCAGAAATCCACCTGCCTCTGCCTCCCGAGTGCTGGGATTAAAGGCGAGATCTCTCAGTGACCCAATGGTCATGGGCATAATCAACACTTAATTCTTTACTTTTTTTATACTTTAAAATACTATAATAATAAGATCACAGGTATGTTTATGGATATTTAGTGTGGTTTTGCTGTTAGAATCATAAACGTTATGACCGACTGTTTTTCCCCCCTCTTTTGACATAAGTTTGTGGAGGACAGGGTAGATGCTCTCCTTAGGTAGTTGTAAAAGCTATAATTTCTTTCATCAAATAGTTTGGCGATAACATATCCTTTTTTTTTTTCTAGTTTTTTCTTTCTTTTGTTATTGATTATTTGGGATCTCACATCGTGCACTCTGAGCATAGTCTTCTCCCAGACTTCCTTCCCATGTGTACCCCTTCCATGTGTAATTCCCCCTCCCCAAAAGAAAAGGGGGGGAAGGCTGTGTTGTGTTGTCCATATACTCACTGGAGCGTGGTCAAACTCCTAGTGACCATCCCCCACGGCAAGGCGAGTCTTTCTCTGTCTATATCCCTGCTAGAAGCCATCAGCTATGGAGACTTGTGTGTATGTGTACATTGTGGGGTGTGGGGGTGTGGCAATGGTTAGGGGTAGCTCTCCTGCCCAAGCTCCATGCTGGGCACATAACTAATCTTAGTTATGTTTTAGTCTATAATTATCCTAAAGCTACTCTTATAGACTAGTTTTCTGCAATGCTGTCATTAAACAGTGTGTAAATTTAGGGTATTAATGTTACCAAATTTTGTAAAACAGTATTACCCTTTATGGAAGGGGAAAAATCATTTAGAGGAAAATGAATGATTTAAAAAATAATATTGTAAGTTCATGAATGTAAGAATGCAGCTAATCATACATATGTTCATAATATGTCGTCTTGTAATTACTTATGGTTGCTAGGAGTGGTAAGTTTAGACTCTGATACCTACTTTCCTTAAGGGTCTTTATGGTTTATGTTCATAAAATTTTACTTTCATGATGTAAAATTTATGTCATTTGAAATCTTGGAATCTAGCTTTTTTGTGCTGTGGTTAGTTGCTCATGAGTTTATTTTGTATATTGCAGTGAAGGAATTTGGGGGGGCAGCACTGAGCTTATTAATGTTTTATCAGATTTAGAATTGTCTTTTCCAACATGAATGAAAATGTGTAGACCATTGGAAAGATAATGCATAAAACAAGGACCAACAGGTTGAATGGAAGCACACTGATGATATAGGCCATGGCTTCATTGAGCTGCCTATGCAGGATCCTCTGGTATGTTAGTTGCTAAAGTACTACTGGAATTTCCTTCTTAGAGCCAGGACAACTGCTTCATATTAAAGTCTAGTTGGTGATGACAGTGATCAAATCATGATCCAGGGTAAAGTCACCTGGATATGAGCCAAGGCAGTCATTCATTTCAACCCACAAGTTCATATCTGATGGCAAACAATGTCACTTATCTACCTTCAAAAGATGCATCCTCCATGATGCTTTCAAGATGGTACTCAGTACCTTGTTTACAAAACAGGTTTCTCTATGAATGAACCTTGCTATTCTAAGTCAAAGTCTTATTTCTGGCTTGCACTAGGACTCCATTTGTTGTTTTGTTTGAAGTCGAGACACGATCTTAGTGCTCTGGCAACGTTGGCAGTTTTCCTTCCTGGTAGGAGACTGGTGGGCTACGGCTTTGAGAGCTTTGGTGTCTGATCTCCTAAGTCTCATATTGGGATTTCTTTGTTATCTTGACAGGTTATAAAAATAATCCGAAAAACACACACTTACATATTAAAGTACGTATAGCTATATCGTATAATTTACATTTGATATTTAAATGATTGCATGCATATGAAGCTTTGGCTAATAAGAATCAATGGCAGAGAGAGAATTATTAAATGTGAAATCAACACTCTATTCTGTTCTGAATCTTGTGTAGTTTTTCCAGTGACCTTCTTACAGCTAAAAGCCATCATTGATTGGTGTTTCAGTTTGAGCTTTTTCTTGTTTGGCACTGAAGCCACCAGGGACTGGTAAATTGTCTGTGATGCACTTACTTTGCTAGGGTAACTTCGATGTTCTCTGAAGTTCTGTGTTTTAAATTGTGAGTTTCAGCCTGTTTATTAGTTGGTCAAGAAAATAAGTGGGTTATGACCATTTATTGAAAAATACAATATGGCAAAAATAAGGAGTCTGCTGAATAAAGAAAATTTGCGTTTTAAAAATTATATTTCAATTCTTTCTTCTTCTTTTTCTTCTTCTTCCTCCTCCTCCTCCTCCTCCTCCTCCTCCCCCCCTCCCCCTCCTC
>NC_034602.1:45736978-45746361 GCF_900095145.1 Mus pahari
CCCTGGCTGGCCTGGAACTCATTCTGTAGACCAGGCTGGCCTGGAACTCACTCTGTAGACCAGGCTGGCCTTGAACTCAGAAATCTGCCCGCTTCTGCCTCCCGAGTGCCGGGATTAAAGGCATGTGCCACCATGCCCGGCATATTTCAATTCTTAAAATGTCAGTAAAAACTATATACACTATATACACACCTATGATTTTGTGGTCTTTCTTAATCTTTAGTTGTGTTCTTCTATAGCCACAAAATCCTTATGAGTGGTATTGTTTTTGCATGATCTTGCTTTGCTGAAAAGTGAGCAGAGTATGTTTGTCTGCCTGGGGCTTTAGTGATCTGTATGCCATACCCTCCACACTGCGTGTCGGGATCCCCTTACATACATGTGTTGTATAAGTAAGATATAGGAGTCTGTAGGGAGTAGAAGAGAATAGAAAAACAGTGCAGCCGTGGGTCTTGATGCTGTTAGCCAAGCCTGTTTTTATCAGCTACAGCTGTTTGGGGGTTACCCTCATTCCTGTAAGTCACCCCGTGCCCATGCTTTATAAGTAAGCTCAAGAAACTCACTGGTTTGCCAAGTTGGACTTTGAGAGAATCAAGTTTTGGACTGCCATTGGTTCCCTTTCTGGTAGGAATAGATCTTTCATGGTGGAAGCATGTGGATTTGGGATTTGGAAGCTTTCCAAATAAAGCGTTCCAATAAAGCGTTTCTTTATTACTTTCCTCCTCGTCTCTAGACAATGTCGTCTTTCTGTTTTCAGTAGCATTGCTTAGCTTTTCATCATGAAGAGGGTTGATTTCCCCTACTTTGCCACTTTCAACATCCAATGTTGTGCTTCATGCTGCTGGGAACCATGGCATTTGCTTCTTCAGAGACGTCACAAATGCACCATAACATCTTGTTTATTTGGTGAGTTTTTTCTTCTTAGCTCACAGCTGAGGACAGTATAGTCTGGTTTAGTGGTGGATTCTGTGACTAGAATTCCCTTATCTCTAAAAGGGGCACTCATTACTATGTATGATTACATATGCTTTCATTTATTAAAAAAACATGTCAGAAGGGGCTGGAAAGATGACTCTGATTAATAGCACTGGCCGCTCTTTCTGCGTTAGATTCCCAGCATCTACATGACAGTTCACAAACAACTGACATCATGGGATCAAGTGCCCTCTTCTGGCTTCTGTGGGCACCAGGCATGCATGCAAGCAACACACTCATAAAGCAAAGTTTTTTGTTTTTTGTTTTGTTTTGTTTTTGGTTTTTTGAGACAAGGTTTCTCTGTGTAGTCCTAGCTGCCCTGGAACTCACTCTGTAGACCAGGCTGGCCTCGAACTCAGAAATCCACCTGCCTCTGCTCCACCCCCCTCAGGCTGGGATTAAAGGTGCGCCACCATGCCTGGCAAGATTTTTTTTTTTTAAGTTAGAATCATCTCTAAAAATGAGAATTAACTGTTGCAAGAGTTTTGATAAACCATTTAAAAGTACCTAAAATATTCTTTTTAGGGTAACACAACTTGTATAGTATTCTGAGCAGCTGATGATACTGTCATTAGCACAGTGTTGACTTTGTGCTGTATTTCATTACTTTGAAAAATACTACTATTTTGGATGTTTGTGTGATTTAGGACAGCTCCAGAAAAAGTACTTCATAACTCATCTCAAGTATGAACCTAGTTGAGAAAATGAAGTTTGTTGGGTCAGGTCAGTTCCTGGGGGGAAAATGGAGGAATTAGGAAAATTGACCTTTTTGAAAAATTCATTGAAGCCACCTTTTTATGCACCACAGACCTGCTAGGACATCATTAGTAATGAAGTCAAACTCTTACACGGAGCCAGAGGGCTCAAGTGCCACAAGGATTTCTGTAGCCCATTGTGGGAATGCTGTGCAACATCAGGTGCCTTAATATCTCTGCGTTAATGTGGAGTCTTTAAAATCTGTGGCTTTAAGCATGCAGCATTGACAAATTGGTTAGGAAGAGCACAGCTGGGAATTCTGGACAGAAAGACAGACAGACTCTCTGAGACAGTGTATACTTTGAGGGCCTTTGTGTTTGCCTGTCACAGTAATGGTGACAGAGGTGAGGATAACAGTTGAGCCACTGAGCTAACTCAATATTAATTTAGCTTTATTAAGACTCCTGGGTTGAAATTCCTGTGGAAAAACCTGTGACTGAGAGTTCTGGCTGGGGTTAGTTGACAGGACAGAGGCAGACAACATCCATGCACATCTGTAACAAGGTGAGATGGGGCATGCAGATCCATCGAAAGTGTTCACCTTTCAGATTTTCACTAGCTCCTCCTTCAAGAAGCACACTTTTAATCCTAGCCTGGTTTCCCATATACCTATCAACACATCTTATTCTGTTCATCCCTGTAGTCCCATTTCTGGTGAGTTAAGTGTTTACAAAATGAATACTTTTTAAAAATGAACCTTAAGTTTTTAAGATAAACACTTATCTTGTCATGGGATGAATCCATACTCTTATTTGCTTGATATTTGATTTACAAATAGAACGGCAAAATATTCAAAAGGATTTTTTTGTTTTATTTTTGAAACAATCTATGTCTCTACAAATACATTATTTTTGTGAGTTGGATACTAGTGGGTCTAAAGAAGCAGTTCTCAACCTGCCTGGGCTTGAACAACCCTTTCACAGGAGTTGCCCAAGACCATCAGACGACTCCGATATTTACAATTATGATTTATAATAGCAAAATTACAGCTATGAAGTAGCAGTGAAAATAATTTTATGGTTAGGGCCACCACAACATGAAGAACTGTATAAAAGGGTCGCTGCATTAGGAAGGTTGAAATTCACTGCTCTAAAGGCTAGGAAGGCTTCAGTGTGCTGACAGAGAGCAGCGTGTTCCTCGCTGAGTGCTTTGCACTCATTAGCCATGCTTTACCTGGACTTAGCATTCCCATTTCACAGATGTGGAGGCTGTACTTAGAGAATAACTGAAAAGCACTGGAAAAACAGGGGCTTTACTGGAGCAGAACTTGAAAGTAGCTTGCTTAATAATTGGAGCCTTTTCTTGAAGTGAAAAGAGATTATTTATAGGGAAACTGATTGTGATCTTTTTCACATCCCACAGAAGAAAAGCTGTATCCAACTAAAACATTTCCATATTTGGGATTGACCAGATTTGGTTTGTTGGGAGGTAGACAATTGCCCTTTTATAGCTACTGGATTCTCCATCACTCTTGCGTCCTTTGACTCGGTGGTTCTGACACTCCCTAAAACAGTCTTTTTCTCTTCTCTTTTTGTTGCTGCTCTTCTTGGCTCCAGTGTCTCGGACTCCTTTCCCTTATCTTTTTGTACTCTCCAGTCTCATCCCACCCCCCATTATTTGAAGTTTAAACAAACAAAAGACTGCTCTGTATTCTTCCTGTAGAGTAATACTGTGAACATTGACTGTGTTCAACCTTTGTGTTTCAGACAAGGCAAATCAAACAAGAAGTGAGTCACAAGAGTCAGTCACAGGATGCTAGGAAACTACCATAAATCTTAAATCCTGTAAGATTGACCCAGGACAAAATACCTCCTTCAGAATGAGGAGCTTGCGGGCCTCTTGGTACTTCTTTTACCACAGGCTGTCTTGGTCTGTCTTTTGCCACACACTATACACAGAAAGAGGAAACTGAAAAATTCACCTCCTCTGAGCCCTTATGTCTGGTCTGTTTGAATAGGGAGAACACAAATTGGCTGAGGCTACTTCAGCTATACCAGAACCAAACCAAGGGAATGTCTTGGTCCATTTTAGATATTTTGACATTATTTCTTTAGTCAATGTTTAATGTGTCTAGAACAATCTTTTTTTTTTTTTTTTCTTATAAAAAACAACATTTAATTGGGGCTGGCTTACAGGTTCAGAGTTTCAGTCCATTATCATCAAGGTGGGAGCATGGCAGCATCCGGGCAGGCATGGCACAGGCAGCGTGGAGAGTTCTACATCTTCATCTAAAGGCTGCTAGTGGAAGACTGACTTCCAGGCAACTAGGATGAGGATCTTAAGCTCACACCCACAGTGACACACACATCTACTCCAACCAGGTCACACCTATTCCAACAAGGCCATATCTCCAAATGGTGCTACTCCCTGGTCCAAGAACTTACAAACCATCACACTTACCAACCAATTTTCTTTATGAACATAGATGCAAAAATTCTCAATAAAATATTTTCAAACCACATACAAGAACAGTTCAAAAAGATTATTTATCATAATCAAGTAGGATTCATCCCAGAGATGCAGGGAAGTTCCAACATATATAAATAAAAAAACACAATCCACTATATAAATAGACTTAAAGACAAAAAATACATGTTTATCTCATTAGATGGAAAAGAGGCCTTTGATAAGACCTGACATCCCTTAATGATAATGTAACTCCTGGATTACTGATACTAGAGAGCTTCAGTGTTGTGTATAAACAGTTTGCCTCTGAGTTCCCCACTTCCCACCCCCACCCCCACACCCCCTAGAAGCTCCCATCCTCCCTCCAGCACAAGGCAAGCCCATAGCAGACAGGTGGCTTCTGTGCTGTGTCCTCCTGCAGCAAGCCTGTCCTCCCTCCCCCTTTCCTGGCCGCTCCCCTAGTGTTAGAATGGCACTACCCATAAAACTCCCCCTTAATGAGGACATTCTGAGGAGACAGCTGGAGAAGACATATTCCCCTACCCCCTGTCCTCCTGATAAGATGCAGAACTCTCCAGGTACCTGTCCTTGAGACCTTAGAGAAATAACAAGCTCAAGGGAGACTAGGGCCTCATGTAGAACAATCTTATAATGCTGTCCATGTGTATGTTTGCCATAAAATTTGGCCAGCATAAAAGGATAGCCTAAAATGCCATTGTATAATAAGTCTGACTCATTGTGGAAACTTTCTAGGTTACTTACACTAGTTTATAATTTGTATTTGACTAACCCTTAGAGCCATTACCACAGTCATATTTTTTTTCTGGCTTATTTAACTATATTCCAGTCTTCATACTTTCTGGTTGGGTTATGATAACATTTGATCATTAGATGTAATTTTCATTTACTGATAAGTACTTTATTGAAGAGCTTTCCCCCAGAAAGATTAAATATGGTATAATGGAATAGTCAAATGAGTATTATCACAAAGAAGAAAAGGGCATTTTAGGGCAGGAAATCAAGGAGATACTAAAAATTATGGTGTCCTTATAGATTTTTTATGGTGTTTTCTCATTGTTTTTGCATGATCGGTATGTAATTGGTATGTAATTACAAGTTAGGGGATGGCTGGGCTGAAGAGATGGCTCAGTGGTTAGGAATACTTGCTGCCTTTGTAGAACACACTTGGTTCCCACTGGGTGGCTCACAGCTGCTGACAACTCCAGCTTAGGGGATCTGATGCCCTCTAGGCCTCTTTGGTACACATGGTGCACATACATGCACACATACAAACAGTCATACACTTAAAAATAAGTCTTTAGGAAAAATGTAGGAGAAAGCTCTGCCTTTGTGAGTCAAAAATATCACCAACTTTGAGGACTGTTGATGAAGCTGTGGAGAAAGAGAATCACTTGGTTTAGAAGTGAACCATGTTCCCTGTCTACAACTTTTTAGCTCTGTGGAGTTAGGCCAGGTTTCCAGTTGCTCTGTTTTCTCTTTTCTTTAGAATGAAATTCTGGCTTTTTAAAGTGTCTCAGTCAGTGCCTATTGCTGTGAAGAGATTCCATGACCAAAGCAACACTATAAAGGAAAAACAGTTGGGGACTGGCTTATAGTTTCAGAGGCTTAGTCATTAACATCTAGGTGGGAAGCATGGCTGCACACATGGCACTGATGTAGTAGTTGAGAGCTACATCCTGATCCATGGGTTTTTGAAACCTCACAGCCCACCCCCAGTGACACACTTCCTCCAAGAAGGTCACACCTACTCAGACAAGGACCCACCACCTAATCCTTCTAATCCTTTCAAACAGTTCCAGTGCCTGCTGACAAAACATTCAAATATATGAGCCTATGGGGTATATTCTTATTCAGACCACCACAGAAAGCTAATGTGTCCAATAAATAGCCATCTCTATATTTTATTTGCAATGATGAATTATCGGCTGTGCAGATGAGATTGCATGGTTCTTGTCTTTCATTTGACATCTGGTTTTGCATTCCTTGGTACCACTTATAGCATGATAATAGGGTTGGAAAGAATTTATTGTCTTAATTGCCATAGTTATATTTTATAGAAGCTGTTGTAGTCAAGAAATATTCATCAAACATTTATACAGTGTCTTCTGACCACAGGCACATGTGCCCCTTACAGTCATAATTTTGCTTTCTCTCTCTCTGTGAATTTTATTACTCTGGGGATCCCAATACTACTTGTCAACTTTTCTGTGGGGCATTTCTTCAAGGTTCATGCATGTAGTATATGCCAGTGTTATCTTCCTTTAGGCTGAGTAATACCTCTTTGTATAGAACACATTTTGTTTGTCCACCTAATTTTCAAGGGGTATTGTGGGTTCTTTCCACTTTTTAAGTTGTGAATAATGCTGCGGTGTGGTGAACGACCCCTCTGGGTGTTTGCTTTCACTTGTTTTGAGTATGTGCCTGAAAGAGGAATTGTGTTGTGGATCACGTAGTAATTCTCTTTCATGTTTTGATAAATGGTACTGTTTTGTATAGCTACTGTGATGATATTTTACATTCTTGCTTGTATGTTTTTATTAGCCATCCTAATGGGTATGTAGTGTTATCTCATTGTGGCTTTGATTTGTATTTCCTTTCTTAGAGATTTAAAACATATTTTCAGAGTATATTGCTCATTTGTTTACCTTATAGAGAAATGTCTATATGTACTTTTTCATTTGGCTTTTTGTTGAGATACAGGAATTCGTTGTGTATTCTGGATGTTAATCCATATGTAGTGGATATTCTTGGTTGTCAATTTGACTTCTGGAATTACCTAAAAACCCAAGCTTCTGGGCACACCTATGAGAGATTTTTAGTTAATTAAATCATTTGAGGTAGGAAGACCCACCTGAAATCTATCACTTACGGTCATAATATAAGACCTATCTTTAGCCTGGCCACACCTTCTTGCCGCAACCTAATAAGGATAAGGAAGAAGGAAGCTGCTGCTCTAGACAGCTTGTCCTTGCTCTTCTTTCACTCTTAGAGCCTCCTTCTTTGGGATTCTAACATACTGAAGACCAGCTGAGGCGTCCACCTCATGGACTGAACAACTACTGGATTCTTGGCACTTTCTTTTGGGAGACAGCTATTATTGTTGGATTAACTGACTATAACACCTGTAATTCTAGCAAGTTGGAAGGCTGGGGCATTATTGGTGCTTGTGAGGCTAGATGTGGTGGCTGTCAGTGGTACACACAGGATTTGTTGGAGAGATGTGGCCTTGTTGGAGGAGTTGTGTCACAGGAGTTGTGTCAAAAAAGCTCATGCCAAGCCCAGTGTCTCTGCCTGCTGCCTGTGGATCTGGGTGTAAAGCTCCCTGCTACTGCTCCAGCATCATGCCTGTTTGTCTCCTGCCACAATGATAATGCATAACCCTCTGAAACTGTGAGCAAGCCCCCAATTGAATGCATTCTGTTAGAGTTGTTGCCTTGGTCATGGTGTCTCATCACAGCAGTAGAACAAGCATGCTACTAATTTGTATTAGAGTAAGAGTCGGTGCTCTCTGCACAGAGCCTTTCCCATGACTGACTGTACCTCATCACACGCCACTTTCTGAAATAAAGTTTCTGAAGAAGTTATTAACAAGGATCAGAGCCTCTTTAATGGTTTTTAAGTTGCTTTATAGTTCTACTTTTGGAAGTGTAAGTTGTCCTTAAATAAGGACTAGAATGTTGTTCTTGGAGTCTAGAAATCTCTTGAGAATGGTTTTAGAGTAACTTTCATTTCGCTGGATAGATACATCTACAAAACTGAAGAAATAATGAGGAAAGTCTTACATTTTCTGTAATGCATTATAGAACAAAATGGAATTTTTATCATCGACATTGGTAATTATGTGAATGAAAGTCATATGTAGGTGTGTTACATCTGTATTCACAGACTGATTCAAGAATGTGCACCTCATTCAGAATTAATGTTCTGCACTGTTTGTACTGTAATACATGGGAGCTGTTGTGGAACCAATGGATTCCTCATTATACGTGTAGTTTGGAGAGTCTTTTATTGCTATAGATGGTGTTTGATTGAACATCTTTAAGAATGTCTTTACATGGATCAATTAGAAACCTGTATGTAAATTACTAGCATTGAAAGACTAAGTCAAAGATACACACATCTTGAATTAGAATAGACATTGTTAAGTTGTCTTTCAAAGGATTACCCATATTTAAACTCCTAACAGTGTCTGACAGTGTGCTTCTCTGCATGTCTCTTTTACCTAGGTATTAACAAGCTCTTAATCTACAGCTATTACTACATAATTGAGCTAATAGTATAAAAGCTGTGCTAAGAAGCTAGCCACAGGCCTACTATATTACCATTTCCCTGAACGGTTTTTTGATAGTTTTCACCACCAAGTTCTGCAGTCAGCAGAGTCAGACCAAAGACCTGATGAAGAACTGATTGTTTATTTCCCTGGGCCAGGCCTTTTGTTGTGTTGTGATGCCAGTTTCTGGAATAGTCGCCCAGATACCTCAAGTGAGAACATTGACCACATTTCTATTATTCCACATACAAATGATGAACACATAGATGATTCTTTATCTTTGATGCATTTAAAGATAAAATGCCAACATCAGATTTTTCTCTAAACACTACAGTATTTCTAGAAGTAAGAACAGTAATTGAAATTAGGAAACATCTTTTTTATTCAGATAATGTTAATTTTGTAATGTGTTCTACAAGTGAAAAACATTCTAAACCATATGTTACATGATGTTGTTGGTTTTTGGTTTTTGTCTCTTTAACTGGGTCAGTTTCTTATTTTGTTTGTTTCACAGTTTGAATTTGTTCCTCATGTTTAAATTCACAGTCTACATTTTCTCCATAATGTAATAAAAGTGACACTGTGTCTTATTGCATTGCATAAGTGGCATTCAGTAAATATGATTCAACTCAGACCCATTCCATCTCCCAATTGCCTTATTTTATGGGGAGTGGGATTCCTGCAGATAAACCCAGGGCTCGGTACACATGCTGCCACTGAGCTACACTCGGCTTTATTCAGTGACACACACAACTGAAATAGTTCGTCCATAGTCTGATTATTCTTTGCTCCTGCTCCTGCTCCTGCTCCTGCTCCTGCTCCTGCTCCTGCTCCTGCTCCTGCTCCTGCTCCTGCTCCTGCTCCTGCTCCTGCTCCTCTGCTCCTGCTCCTCTGCTCCTGCTCCTCTGCTCCTGCTCCTCTGCTCCTGCTCCTCTGCTCCTGCTCCTCTGCTCCT
>NC_034602.1:45746474-45804280 GCF_900095145.1 Mus pahari
ACACACACACACACACACACACACACACACACACACACTTTCACTAATCTTTCATAGAGATTCTTGAAGAAATTCTATGAAGCCAGGTGCAGAGTATAATTGAGGATGATGATCTTAGTCATATCTTCTCTATTCCCACTCATTGACACAGATTGCCAGCAGATAGTTAAAAGATAGTTTTTTATTTTAAATTTAAAGAGCAAAAATAGAAGGGGCTTTAAAAATTAAGAAAAAAGGTACTTTTGAAGTGTTTCTACACAGTATAATAACAGGGGTGGGTGAGGGTGTGTTTTCATCTTTTGGCATCTACTACCTATCTTTGACATCAGCTCTGGGGGATATTTGTTCTGTTAGGAATATGCTTACTAAATGTGGTAGTTCAGGAGGGTACAGCATACTGCCTTGATCATATTTGTTGCATTTGTCAGAACCAGTGGTTACATACACTGAGATGAATTCCAGCACAATTGCTTTAAAAAGTAACCGTTAAGATAGACCTGGTTCAGACTGAGCTTTAAGAAGGTGGACATGTCCTTTTTGTTGGAGTCGAGGATCAGCGACCCAGGATATTCAGTATTTGGCAAGCATTCTCCCACTGAGCTATGCCCTAGCTCCTCATAGAATGTCCTTTTCAAAGGTCTGTCTTCTGCACCCACAGATAGAAAATGAGTCAACGCTTTAAAAATAAATTACGTGTTTACTTAAAATGTATATTCAAGACTGGGAATATCGCCTAGTTGGTAGAGTACCTACTTAGTATACACAAGGCCCTGCGTTTGATTCCTAAGAATTGAGTAAAACTGATTGTGGAAGTAGAAGCCTGTGGATCAAAAGTTTAAGGTTGTCAACTATCTGGTAAGTTGAAGACCAGCCTGGGATTCATGAGACTCTGTTTAATAACAAGCAAAAATATCAATATCAAAAAGTCATTTTCAGATAAATTTTTCTAAAAATTTTTTCTGTCATAAATTATGAATATGAATACACTAACTTATCTCCCTGTCTGTTGCCCTGGTTGTGCATAAGTTCCACAAGGGCATGGGTTTTGCGTCTCTTGCTCATCGATGTTTGGACATCCTTGTACTTAGTTTCTAGTAGCTGCTCAATAAGTAACTGATGAGGGCCAAATTTGGAGCAGACATTACATGGTGAGCCTGCTGCGGTTTTCCTTTAGTTACCAAGGACCTTCTCAGTCAGGGCCAGTCTCACTTGTGGTTTTTATGCCATTTGTTATCATGGGATGTATACTGATGAATAGCATGTCGTCAGTTTCTCTTATCTGTGGCAAATGAAAGTATGAGTTAGTGTGCTCTGTCGAGCACCTTCTTCTCCTTAAGTGCTTGCTCAGAACCCCCAGTGCTTTTTCCTGTTGAATACTGTTTACAGAACCTTGGGTTTAGTGCTTTCTTTTCCATCCTTTATCCTTCCAGTAGTTCACTGGTGTTGCTTGCCTACAGTTCTTTTTAATCCCATTTCAAGATGATGGAGAAATTTTGTAAAATTAAGAAAAGTAGGCCGGGCGTGGTGGCGCACGCCTTTAATCCCAGCACTCGGGAGGCAGAGGCAGGCGGATTTCTGAGTTCGAGGCCAGCCTGGTCTACAAAGTGAGTTCCAGGATAGCCAGGGCTACACAGAGAAACCCTGTCTCGAAAAACCAAAAAAAAAAAAAAAAAGAAAAGAAAAGTAGAATTGCTTTAAGCTCTGACCCCACTGACAGATTTCTTCCATGTTTTGTGCCTGTTTTTCAGTTCATTAATGTGCTGTTGTGCTGCAGCAGAGGCGGAATGGCTGTGCTTGTGTCTGGCTTAGGTGTGGTACCAAGTTGTCCTGTCCTCGCGGCGCTTGCTCTGCTCGCCCCCTTCTTTGGGTGTTTGAGTTGGTTGTTTTAGTTAAGTGACTTGCAGTTACAGTTGACTGGTGCTGTAGGTGCTAGGGATTGAATTCATGTCTTTGGGCAAAAGCAGCAGTGTTCTTACTGCTGAGCCATCTCTGGCCCCTCTGCCTTGGTTTTTAAGAGCCCTTTATATTGTATATTTGTTATTTTGGGGCACAAATGATTGCTGGGAGATTTTTCTTTGTTGGTAATTAAGATTGATAAGTCTTAGGAACATGTTCTAATACCTTATAGTTTACTGTGGTATTTATCTGACAGCTTATTTACTTTATTTCTTTAATTTTTTTCCAGGAAGTTTGGTGAGCGGCCTCCACCTAAACGACTCACTAGGTAAGCATTATACTTGCCACTTAAACATTGACTGTGCATATAGAGCCTATCATTTTAGACACTAATATCAACTGCTCTGAGAAAATCAGATATTGATAATACATCTTGAGTCCCTCCATTTCCTTCACTCCTAAAAGGCGCAGGGGTGGGGTAGAAATAAAAGGATATACTTTAAAAATGAAATATTTTTAGAAACTCAGTAACAGCTGCAACTATGTTTAGCCAGTCAGACTTTGATGTGAAAGACTTATGATATTTAATAGATGCTTTTTGAAATGATTATTCAAATACTTTTCCCCTATCATTTTAAAAGAAAACCTAAGGTCTACTCACTTTTATGATAGTGTTCTCATTATGTAAAGTTAATTTTACAGTATATATTCTTAATATTTCAAAAAATTAACTTAAAAATTATAAAAAAGAAACCAGTGGTTTTATAGTTTCAGTCCGATATTGACCTTTTCTTTTTTTTAAATTCAGTTTCCAAGGGGAGGGGGGAGAGAGGGGGTGTTTCTTTTTCTTTGGACGACTGGGATCTATCTTTACTGTTGTCCTGCATTCTTTAAGCCCATGATGTATTATATTGCCTTAGACTTGCAGAGTTCTCTGTAATAGCTCTGTGGTGTTCTGTTGTATTCACATTCTTCTTGGTTCATATCATAGGCTACTACCAAGTAATTACCACTATTAAGATATTTATTGAAGACAGTTGTGGGTTGCCACATGGTGGTGCACACCTTTATTTAGTACTATACTCAGGAGGAAGAAGCAGACAGATCTCTGTGAGTTCAAGGCCAATCTGAACTACAAAGTGAGTCTCAGACCATCCAAGGCTGCATAATGACATCAAAGAAAGAAAGGAAGGATTGAGGGGAGAAAAAAAAAAGAGAATTGTATTACAAGTTATATTAAATTGTATTAAACCACAGAAGATGGTTTGAAGACTAATTTGGGATATCTTAAATAATAATGATACAAAATATTAAAACCCTAAAATCAGTCTTTATACAATGAACATTCATAATCTGAAAATCCGAAGTCTGATGTGCCCTAGAACCCCCTTTTAAGTTCCAAAATAATGGCTTAAAAAGTTTCAGATTTTGGTACATGGATTTAGGATGTTCAAATATTGACATCTATGAAAATATTCCAAAATATAAAAACAATAAAATCCTCTATAATCTGAAATACTTCTGGTCCCAAGAACTTTGGAAAAGAGATAATTTATATTGAGATACTTGTTTATCTATCTCAGTGTTTATACTTATCTAAGTATCACAGAACTGTTACTGAGGAGGTAATAAGGCGGTGAATGTGTGTCTTTCCTGAAGACCTCAAGAGTGGGACAACAGCACAGATCCGCAGAACAGTCTTTGCTAGTCTTCTATACACACACACACACACACACACACACACACACATGTAAGAAAGCTACCCACAACTGAGGGGGAAAATCTGGAAACAAACTGCATCTAAAGGCTATGAATTGTGCCTGCTTTCTATAGTCAGAATAAAAATCCCACAATCAAGTCTGTCTTGGTAGAATTATCCCCAGACTCAATTGTGCTTTGGTTTCATCTAACTGTCACAGAATAGAGTCAAAGACCGAAACTTCCAAGAAACTCAGTTTTTCAAAACAAAACAAAACAAAACAAAGTTCAAGAGCAGAGGAGTAAGTCAGTGAGACCCTCTGAGCTCCATCAACCACACAGGTCAGTAGAGGAGCAAGAACTGTGTGGGGTGCTGGAAAGAGCAGGACTCTGTCGGCCACACAGAGAAGCTGCACATAGCATCTTCGGTGGAAGAAAACCAGTCCAGACCAACCCAGAAGTGTCTATTGCAGGAGCTAAGACTCAGCTGGATTCAGTGCTGGGTTCTACAGAGTGTTTAAGGAAGAAGCCTTTAGATACCTTCCTAAATGTAGGGAAAGAGGATCTATCTAGTTCTAGTTCAGTCTGAGGACAGAATGCTGTTACCTAAGGATGGCAATGCTCATACGCTACTAAAACACAGAAAGCACAACTATAGACTTAACATTCCATGTGAACAAAGATTTCTGTTCAGAAGTTCAAAAAAAAGGAATGAACTCCGCATACACAAGTTGTAGGAAATAGCTGCTCTTTCTGACAGTGCAGATGAGTACTGTTGCTTTCTGGGATGGGAAAGAGCAGAAGGGATTTCAGAGACCCAGAAGAACAGCTTTGGGGAACTAAGAATATCCTGTTGTTGCAGTATAGTATAGTGTGCTGGTGCTAAAGCCACCACATGGTAGGCCAACTAGATCTCATTAAAACTCTTAACATTTTAGTAATCTCTTTACATCAGCGATAACCTGGGAGACTAGCATATCTGCTTCAGAAGAATTCGATTAAGCTTTGTTTCTCTTAAAAGAAAGCACACTGCAGATGTCTTCATTGCCTATGCAAACTTAGCAAATGCGTCTAATGGCAAATGTAAATTGAAAACTTATAACCAATTCTATGGTAAAATTAATTTTAATTAAATACAAACTTGAAATTAGGATATTTTCTTAATAATTTCTATACCAAATTTAATACAATCTAATACCAATTTTGGAGTCTTATTCTCCCCCGAAGTGATTCTGCTTTAGGAAAACAATGTCTTATTTGGCAAAAAATATTTTAAGAGGTTTGTTTCCACTGTGTTGTAGGGAGTATAATGTGGGGGCCACGTCTTCTTTTAAGGAATGTTCAAAGCCTGCCCTGCCTTGTTCTGTCTTACATCCCAAAGTAAACAGTATTGGTGGGAGAGTCTCTAATGAAGCCTGGGGAAATCTTTTTTTTTTTTTTTTTTTTTTTTTTTTTTTTTTTTTTTTTTTGTTATTTGTTTATTTTGTGAGTCATGTGGTTGCTGGGAATTGAACTCAGGACCTTCGGAAGAGCAGTCAGTGCTCTTAACTGCTGAGCCATCTCTCCAGCCTGGCCTGAGGAATTCTTTATACATGACTTAAATTTTTAGTTAAAAGCACAAATAAATGGAGTAAAGACTATACTATTCAACATGACTGAATTTGCTTTTTAAGAATTATGTATGTGTGTGTGTGTGTGTGTGTGTGTGTGTGCGCGCGCGCCTGTGCACACTACACTGTGTTTGTGGAAGTCAGAAGACAGTTTGAAAAAAGGGAATCGTCTCACCTTCCATGGATGGGTTCCAGGGATAGAAGCCTACACATTCTTTCAGAGATAGTTTTATTATTTTTCCTCCCTCTATAACTAGAAACTAGGAGCTGCTAACTAATACTCTTGCTAAAATTTGTTGAGTAGCAGAGGATTTTCTTTGTGAGGTTTACCATTATTTTATTTTGTGTAATTGATAGAATAATTATATATTCTCTTGTTCAAAATATCTTCTGTCTGTTACTGGGAGTAATACTTTTCACAGAGCCTGTCTCTTTCATGGAGCCATATCTCTGCTCTTAAAATCCTGTGCCTGAGACACGTGAACCATGTATTTTTGTTGACCTAAGCAAGGTTTATGTTTGAACAGTGTTTAGTAGCTCGCCCTCCCCCTCCCTCCCTCCCTCTCTTGTCAGTGGCTGTGTCTGGAGATCAGAGGACAACTTTCAGGAATAGGTTATCCCTTTCACAATTGTCAGGCTTGTAACGAAAAGCACCTCTACTTGCTGAGCCACCTGCCTGGCCCCCTTCTCTGTAGTAAGATGCTGTTCTTATGTTTTAATCCATTCATTCTCATATTAAGACAAGCATTATAAATGTGCTTATAGATTTGGTAGATATACTGTACAGAGTTGAATGAAAAGCTCTCACCTCAAATGAATGAAAGACAGGTTTAATCTATAGCAAAATATAAATGAGCATGGCCCAGAAACATTCATTGAGGTTTCTTCAAATACATGGAAGCAGTTTCATGGAATTTTTATGGTAACAGAACAAAGAAAGTTATAAATCATCTCTTGATTTATATAGTTACATTGGGGAAGCAGGTTACAGCAGGATGGGGATGGGGAAGATAGGCTGCCTTGTACGCCATCTGACAACATTTGTAGTCTTTTGATTGGTGGAAAATTGAGGTTTTGCTAAGTTAATACATTCTAAATCTAGTAGCAGGAGCTGGCACAAAGGTGTTGGTGGGGATATGATCATATAGTAGACTAATGATAACCCCACATAGATTGTAATTGGACTCTGAAACAGCAAAATTTCAACCTCCCCATGTCTTTGGTTTGGTCAGTCAGCCCTATGCAGACAACTTCTTCCCAAAATCTTGTTGCTCACAGTGCATTGAGGCCAAAGTCAAAGGCCTAAGGCAGTGTGCATCCATCCCCAGGTCTTAGCAGCAGGCCCACTACGCTTTCACGGGACCCCATGCCCACTCTCTCCTGCAGCGTGTCTATATGGTTAGAGCTTGGAACGGCTCCTAACATTGAAAACAGTAGTGATGCTTATAGCTTGCTCACAGGAACTCCCTGTTGGGAGTGGGGACTAACTGGCTTTTAGGTTTGTTATTTTTTTCTCTTTTCCAGTAACTTCACGGAGGAGAGAAACCTCAGATTCAGAAGTAACAGAGTTAAGATTTAGACCGTTTCATAGCCGCGATGTGGCTCAGCCATTGTACTACCAGTGGTACAATTTTGTCCTTGAGATAGCTAAACTACTAGCTTTGATTCCTGCCTCTTCTGTATCATTTCAGGAAAGTAACTTAACTGTGTTTGGTTATGTCACCTCAAGGCTGTTGGTTATATTAATATACTTGCTTAGAAAAGTTAGTTAGCTAGCACAGCCTCATTTCACAGTTTCAGTCTTTTTTTTTTTTTTTTTAAAAACATTCCAAATGTTGTCTCCCCCTGACCCACCATCCCATCCCCCAGAGTCCTGTTCCTCCCTTCCTCCCTAGCAGCACATCAATCAGTTCTCTGCAAGATGAGCTACATCCTCTCCCATTGCAGCCAGAAATGGCAGCCTTGGGCCTGGGCCCTCAATCCAGCCTGTGTATCAAGTAAAAGAACTTGAGGCAGAGCTCTTTTACTTGAAGCCTCTGTTGTGTGACTGGGAAGATAAGAAAAGCAAACACATAACAAGCAAACACATAACTGGTAAACATACAAGAAAATAATGACTAAGTGACATGGCAGAGATCATACTGTTGTTAGAATTTAATTTAGAAAATGTGACTTAAGGGAGGAGGAGGTAGAGGAGCAAGATAAGCTATAGAGAAAGTCAGTTAACTACATTACCAGTGTAAATGTTAATTGTATTCTAACAACCAAAATGCAGAGTGAAAGTGGGTATGTATTTCCTTAGCACAGGATTTTTTTTAAGATAGCTCATGCAATTGTTTCTGGTTTTTTGTTTAGGTTTCTTTGTTTAAAAAATGTTCTTAAGCTTTCCTTTCATCTGCTAGAGTGAAAGAAGATTTTGACAACAGCACCATCCCTACAATAGATAGTAATTTTATATTTGATTACAGGGAAGCTATGCGAAATTATTTAAAAGAACGAGGAGATCAAACAGTGCTCATTCTTCATGCAAAAGTTGCACAGAAGTCATACGGAAATGAAAAACGGTAAGATTATTGAGTATTTGGAGCAAATAGTGCTTATTTTATAAATTGCATATGATTTATATTTATGTTTGAGACTTGTTTCTACTCCTGGGTTTATTTGCATAGTAGAAAAGAAAAAGTAGGGCAGGTGAGATGGCTCAGTGGCTAAGAGCACTGACTGCTCTTCCAGAGGTCCTGAGTTCAAATCCCAGCAACCACATGGTGGCTCACAACCACCCGTAATGAAATCTGATGCCCTCTTCTGGTGCATCTGAAGTCAGTACAGTACTTATAATAATAAAAAATAAATAAAATAAATAAATAAAAATCTTTTAAAAAATGTAGGTAAGAGGGGGTGGAGTGGGTAGCAGGAGTAGAATCTTACTTAAGCCTTTCTCTTATTAAAATGTTCTTTAGTGAGCTTCAACCCAGCCCTATTTTGTTTTACTTGACATGTGAAACTTAATTACTGATTTTTTTTTTTTTTTAAAGATTTATTTATTTATTATATGTAAATACACACTGCTGTCTTCAGACACTCCAGAAGAGGGCGTCAGATCTTGTTACGGATGGTTGTGAGCCACCATGTGGTTGCTGGGATTTGAACTCCGGTCCTTCTGAAGAGCAGTCGGGTGCTCTTACCTACTGAGCCATCTCACCAGCCCTTAATTACTGATTTTTAAACATAGAAGTTGATGTGAAAAACCAACTCTTTGTTCATTAAGTTGGCCCTAGATGAATCTCTAGGTTTGGGTTTTTAAATAAGAAAATGTAGTGTATGTGTGTGATGTGTTCTTAATTCTAGAGCTAAGTGTAAATGGTCATGGCCTAGGAGCACAGATACAGGTCACCTCAAATGCCGTGCTGTAATTGTGAATATGGTTTGTAAAGTTACAAAACAAAAAGTAAATCAAGAAACCTTTCTTGGTTAAGTGGGTTACAGCTAAGGGTTCTTTCTACTGCTGTCAGGTGACATCCTTGACTGTTGAGCTGTGAAAGCTAGCGGTCTGATAATACCTCTAGAAGATTCTATGTGATAGCCACCAGGCTCTTAGGTCAGGCGCAGGTGAATGGGTGACTGTTGAGACTAGATAGCCCAAGAGAATTTAGCCCTGAGTTTGCAATATTCCAACTCTCCACAGTTGTAACATTTTAATCAGTCAGTCAGCCTTGGTGACATGGGTGTGACCTTTTTCTGGGAACTTGAGTTCACACTAGTCAGTTGTTTTCTAAGCAAAACGGGAATGCGTCTCACCACTGAAGAATGCTATGTTTAAGGCCAATTATGCTTTTTGAGGTGAAATAGGGAAGATTGCCTAGCAACTCTTGTCTTGAACCAGAGAAGTACTCTACCAGTATTAGGGTTTTAATATCCATTTTAAGGGAAATGAAGATAAGGAACTCTAAACGTATGTACGTGCCTTGGCTTCAATTGGTTGTTATCCTTGGTACCAGCATTGGAACTCCTACAACTAATTACAGGCTTTGAAAAATTCTTATTTTTGTAGTTTGAAAAAGAAATTAGAAATTCGCATTAAGCTATTTCTATGAAGTGAAATCCCACAGGCATGTGCTGTCTCCCAGGTGTAGTGTTGATGCTGTCTTATTTTTTACTGCCTTCTGTGGGTTAGCAACAGCAGGGTCTCAGGGCCGAGGAAGTAAAGGTGCCTCCAAAAGCATAGGCCTTGTGACCCTCCCTCAGTCTCTTCTCATCCATCCTTGGCTAGCTGAGACTGAAGTGTGGGCAAGCACGCCAGTCACGTGGGTTCAAACACAGGCAGTGCTGGCTCTGCTTTTCAGCCTCTGGAGTTTTGACAAAGCCTCTTATCAGTTAGATTATTTTCTTCACTTATTCCTTTTCTTAAATTATGTTAGTTGCTAGTGTCTAATTAGTTAGACCTATGTATTTGGCATTTAATTTCATGTCGGATGGCTGAGACCTTCTGAAGTTTGCTAGTTAATGCAAGAAATACAGGACCACAGGGCTGCAGTGGCTTATCAAGAATTATAAATGTTTTAATGATTGTCTTTATTGTAGTAGCCTGTTTTTTTGATTGTTTGTTTGTTTTTTAACCTTCTATTATCTAGGTATGGCTTAGTCAATCCATAACCCCATTAAATACTTGAAGAATGTTAGGTTTTGGCTTCCAAGAAAAAGAATGAATATGTTATAGTAACTACTCTGTCTTTTGTCTTTTGAATCATGTGTATTAAAATGCTTCTAAGGAGGGTAAATGTGCGTGTGTGCGTGCGAGCGAGAGAGACAGAGACAGAGACAGAGACAGAGACAGAGACAGAGGCAGACAGACAGAGGTGTGACTGGCTAGTTTTCCCGAAGCTTCCTTGAGGATTAAAGAGGTGATGGGTCTGCTCTCCATTTTCTGGAAAGAGGAAGAAAGTCTGTCTTCCTTGCTGATATAAAGAGTTGCTGAGGTACGAGGGAGGCATGAAGTAACCTTGGGACATGGCCACAGACACTTTGGCCATGTCTGTCATAAAAAGTAATTCATTTAAAAGGCTTAAATTATTCTTGGTACTGATAGCTGTGCCATAGATAGATAGATAAACAGATAGATGGATAGATAGATAGATAGATAGATAGATAGATAGATAGATAGATAGACAGACAGACAGACAGATAGACAGACTGATATGACATTAGCGTTCAGTATTGTCTACTTATGAGTAAACAGTTATATGAGAGGTGCTCTTGGGACAGTTAACACTAGTAAGTGTTAACTGGGGTAATTGATGAACCAGGAGCTCCCAGGTGTTCCTTCAGCAGTGACAAGTTTGGATCGTCTAACCAAACTTAATTGTCATACCAAGCTAAACAAAAGCCCCTTTTTAACCTACTGTTTTTTTCCCCCATGAATGTTCACAGGACTTGAGGGGAAGGGATTGTTAAATCATTCACTTAAATAATGACTAAATTTTGCAACGAGGAAAATCTAATGTGTACATATCGCCACCAAGTGGGAGAGAATAGCATTGCTTGTCAGCTAAAAGATGCCAAAAGAAAAAGGAAAAGGACTGTTAAGAGTTTGACCGCTGCTAAAAGTCAAGTTTCAAACACAGAAATGCATTTTAATTGTTATTTTTTTTAAAGATTTATTTATTTTAATGAGTACACTATAGCTGTCTTCAGACACATCAGTACAGGGCATCAGATCCCATTACAGATGGTTGTGATGTGGTTGCTGGGAATTGAACTCAGGACCTCTGGAAGAACAGTCAGTGCTCTTAACAGCTGAGCCATCTCTCCAGTCCAGTTGTTATTTGTTTAATTATAATATGGACTTTTATTCTATAGACTATTGGAAAGTCTGTTTTTATTGTATTCTAAAAAAACTTTCAAGGTAGAATCTTGATCAGTGGGTTTTTTTGTTTTTGTTTTGTCAGAATATATCCCTAGCCTTGTTTATGCTGTTCTGGAACTCACTGAATAGACTAGGCTGGCCTCAAACTCACAGAGATCTGCCTTCCAAGGGCCTGTGAGTGCTGGGTTTAAAGGCATGTGCCACTAATGCCTGGTTTCGATCAGAGGTTTTTGTTTGTTTGTGGTGTGTGTGTGTGTGTGTGTGTGTGTGTGTGTGTGTGTGTGTGTTTTCGAGACAGAGTTTCTCTGTGTAGCCCTGGCTGTCCTGGAACTCAGTCTGTAGACCAAACTGGCCTCAAACTCAGAAATCCACCTGCCTCTGCTTCCCAAGTGCTGGGATTGAAGGTGTGTGCCACCACTGCCGGGCTTGATCAGAGTTTTATATAGAGACCTTTTAGTCTGTTTGACTAATTTTATGCTGTTAATTTTCTGTGATTTTTTTTTTTTACTACATTTCCATGAATATTCCAAATATTCATTCCTTTATCATTTATGTGTATATAGCCTTCAGATGTGAAATAAAAGTACTTTGTGATAATGTATTAATCATTACTAATATCAAATCATTCAGATTTGATAATACCAATTCACTAAGAAGTTTTAATATTCAGTGTCCAATAAAATACTAACATGGGATGAAGTTCCTGAGAGTGTATTAGCCTAGGTACTTGAGATGTGTCTTGCTATGCATTTGATAGCCACTGCCATTAAAAGCCTAAAAGACCCCTGGTATAGAAGAAAACGAAACCAATTACAAAACATGCCCAGCCAGTATTAGCATCTCTACAAGCTTGGAGTGACATGGACTTGGGCCCAGTACCTTGATATCCTTGGCCCCAAGTGTGAGCATGCAAGCATGAAAGCTCCTCTTGTTTTGTGTTGCTTAATTAGGCATTACAGAAACACCCAGAAGCTTCCTACTCTGTACTCCACACTTTTTCCTCTCCAGGACACACTTGAGCTACTCAACCTTTTTGCCCCCAACTTTCTCTCCATAGTTGATCCCTTCTTCTAACCAGCCACAGCTTCTATGCTTTGTCTTCCTTTATTTTAAATGCTACAAAGCTAAAAAAAAAAAAAAAAAAAAAAAAAAAAAAAAATGATTCAAAGTTTTTCTCTGGCTACCTCAAACAGTCCATATTTTAGTCGCCCTATCCTGGCTTTATTTTGTAAGTGCTTCCTATTATCTAACAGAGTCTCTATATTAACTTCATACCCACCCGCCGCCCTCATCTCCTATTAGAGTGTAAGCTCCATGAGGATAGTGGCTTTGTTTGATTTTGTTGTTTTTATTAGGTTTCTGGTACCTGGGGCTATACTAAGTATTTGAAGAACTAATAAATACTAAATAATCTGAGCTCACTTCTTGTACTGTTTTGCTTATAGTAGGATTAGCACCTGATCATGGTTGAGAAAAGAAGGTGCCAGTACATTTGGAGGCTGTTAAGTAAATGCTATTATTGGTTTGCTGAATAGCTTACCTCTTCATAGACCCAAGACTATGCACAGACACATATTTTATTTGTTCACTTGTCTTTTATTTACTTATTAGTTATCGTATTGATCTCTATATAGTTCTGACTATCCTGGAACTCACTTTGTTGACCAGACTGGCCTCAAATTCACAGAGATCTGCCTACCTCTGCATTCCAAGTACTGGTGTTAAAGGTGTATACCACTATGCTCAGCAATTCAATTTACTTTTCTTAGTCTGAGTTTCAGGTAAACTTGATTCCCAGTGTTACTTGACTAGAAGATGTCACTGGCCGGTAGGAGGCCTGTGTGCTCATAGCTCAACAGCATTAGTACAGAGCCACATGCTTGGTCATCTTCCCCTGTTGCTTTCTTATGATTGGAACTTGGCACATGTAGTTGATTATTATTACAGTGAGGCTGTTTTGCTTATAGTAGGATTAGCAGAATCAAGAAACACTTTTCTGTATTCATAACTGTACAAAAAGTAGGAATCACCATGAGGGCCTTTGGTTTTAAGAAAGAGGGGAAGGAGGTAGTTCTCTGTGTAAAAGATATTCCTACATGTTAACTACAGGCCTACCTAGTTCACCATTCATACTGCTTGCCTGGTTACTAGTCATTTGAGTTTTCAGGCCTCTTTAAAAAGGGACAAGACACAAACATTTTAAGGTAGGTACATATCAGTAGCTATCATTGGGCAAAGGTACATTATATATCATTGGGCAAGTACATTCTACTCTACAATAAGAGATAAATTCATAGTTCGATTGTTAGGTTATGACAGAGTCATTGTATGTGGAGAGAACTTGGGAAGGTGCTTTTTGGCATACAGAAGAACCAATCTGTTAGTAATCATGAGCAGAAACAATAGAGTGTATTTTTCTTTCAGTCCAAGATGTTTCTCAGTCCTGAAACCAGGTGTTCAGGAGCTAAGGTACAGAAACGTGGACTCTTTGCAGAACTCAGATCAAGCAATCTGTTTTGTCTTTTTCCTTAGTCGCCTTACTTGAGGTGTTTCTTTAATGCTATTTTCCAGGTAAATTGCCAAGTAAAGTTAAATGTAATATAACAAGAATAGCATTAAAATTAAGGATGCTATTGTCTTGGCTAGAACTTAGTAATCACAGATTCTGCAGCTATTTATTTATTTATTTATTTATTTATTTATTTATTTATTGGTTTTTTGAGACAGGGTTTCTCTGTGTAACCCTGGCTGTCCTGGAACTCACTCTGTAGACCAGGCTGGCCTCGAACTCAGAAATTCACCTGCCTCTGCCTCCCAAGTGCTGAGATTAAAGGCGTGCGCCACCATGCCCGGCTCTGTAGTGATTTATTATGTCTGTGTCTGGTTTGCCAAATTCCAGTAGAGTAGTTCAGGGCCTTGAGCTATGAGAATTCACAGTTCTGCTTAAAGCAGGCCCAATCTAGCTGATGGTATAGTAAGTCCTCAGATTGTATTAGAATAGATAAGATAGTCTTGACACTGCTTTATAAGTGACCAAAATGCTTTGTTAGGAACCGATTTAGTACATTGAGGTACGATTTTGATTTCATTTATTAAAAAATGAAGTATGATCTTGAATTTAATTTTTTTCTGCCACTTTTTTTTTCCAGATTTTTTTGCCCTCCTCCTTGTGTATATCTTATGGGCAGTGGTTGGAAGAAAAAAAAAGAACAAATGGAACGAGATGGGTGTTCTGAACAAGAATCTCAACCCTGTGCATTTATTGGAATAGGAAATAGTGACCAAGAAATGCAGCAGCTGAACTTGGAAGGAAAGGTAAATTCAAAACGTACATTCTGCATTCATTCTTGCAATGTTTATTTATTTTAGTTTTTTCCACACCAGTGCTTATTGCACTTATTTTTTAAGTGCTTTTAACAGTGACTGTTTAAATGTGTAAATCAGAATCACAAGTATACCTTCAGGACAGCTATGGCTGGTGACTCATACAGTGTGTGGGTTAGCATTAAAGCAGCACCAGGAGGCCTCTTCCTGGCTGGCTTAGTTGTCAGCCAGATTTTTATTGGGAGACTAATCCCTCATTTTCTGCCTGGCAGTATTGTAATATTCAGATAGCTGTGAAAATGCATCTCTCAGCTTTGGTTTATTCTGTCCTCCTATCTTCATCCCCTGCTGGGAAGTAGCTGCTAACACATGATAGAGCATGATAGAGCATGGGCCTGGGCCTAGTGGCCTTGGCTAACCAACACCAGTCCAGAACACAAGTTACACAGAGAATGCTCTGCCTACTGGCTTTCTGTATACTACTTCAATTCAGAAGAACAGTTTGTTCATTTATTACTAATTCAATGTTTTATCTTAATATTAAAGTTGTGAGAAGGAAGAAGGACTCTGATCCCAGTGACTGCCTAGCACCCAAAGTGTCATAAAGCTATTTCCTTATTTAGTAACTCTTAGCTGGCTATTCTGATATTTATGTTTTGTATTTGGCACGAGGATAGGAGTGTTGAGGGCATATGCTAGGGGTTAGCATTCTTAATCATATTTAATCATGTTTTAAGAAGACCCTAAACCTAACCTTCAAATCTGGATATTTGTCATTAGGTCTTTATAGTTTTTAGTCAATATCATGGTTTTTAGATAAGGTTTGGTGTAATATTTATTACAATAGTAAATGCTTGTTGTAAAGGAGAGCAGAGCAGTAAACCATTTTAAATTATGACCCTTGAACTTTAAAAAAATACAGACGATGCATTCTCCTGTTAAATAATTTCTGGAATTAAATACAGCACACTGCACACCTAGACATTCAGTTGTTTAATGAGTAGATGTAACCAATTGTGACTGTGTTGGCTGAATTTATTCTCATTTTAACCAGTTCTAGCTTGCAGTCATTTCCTTTCCAGTGAAATAATACTAAAGCCACCCAATCAATAGCATCATTAATTGCGCGCCCCCCCCCCCCAGATCCTAGTATTAAGTTCCGTAGGGGCTCTCTCTGCATGAAGCCCTCCCCTCTGTCTGTGTTAGACCTTATTACATACGTCCTGGATGTTGACAGGATCCAAATGCACATATGCATGTGAGGAAGTGAAGGACTCCCCAAAGAAGTGTGTCCTCACCACGTAAGACTGGAGTGATCTGAAAGCTTGGCAGCAAGTGCCTTCCACTGAGCTGTCTCAGCAGCCCTTGTTTATGTTTTACATATGCCGGACAGCATCTTCTCTTTCTTGACACAGATTATAGCCAATAATGTTAGTGCTCAGAATTAAATGATCTGATCTTAGGCCTGCCTTCCCGTTAGGGTGTGAAGTTCTCTTGTTTAAATACAATCTTAGTTTTGTTCTGGGACTGTCTGCTGTAGTACATTGACTTTATCCTACCTTCCAAAGCAGAACAGCTCCAGCTTTGACCTTAGCTAGTGTTTAGAAAAAATATGTATGACAGGCCTATCTATCTATGCATACATGCCATATCTAAGTGTGTAAGAGTGCCACCACTGCAAAGGACAGTTTATTGTATTTAGCTTTTATTGTTATTATCTTATTTTGCCTTCTGCACAGCAAGGCCCTTCAAAATTTAGAATGTTCAAAAATCACATTTAAATTTTCTTATGTAACTTTGTTATAGAGACAAACCGTTGCAGTATATCTATTACTAACACTCTGTATTGGTAAACTTTTAAGAACAAAGGCCTGGAATTCACTAGCTACTTTCTAATGGATGGTACTTGTTCTGCATTTTAAAAGGAGCACACAGCAGAAATAGTTCAAATAAAATTTAGACATCACCTGGCAGTGGTGGCGCACGCCTTTAATCCCAGCACTTGGGAGGCAGAGGCAGGCAGATTTCTGAGTTGAAGGACAGCCAGGGCTACACAGAGAAACCCTGTCTTGTTGGGGGTGGAGGGAGGGACAGAAAAATAAAATAAAATTTAGACATCATTTACCCTGTTTGGTAAAAGAAGTCAGTATCTTGGCCCAGCCCCTTAGTTCACAGTAGAGTAATAGGGGAGATTTAGAGCTGTTACTTACAGGTAAGTTGTAGCATTTTAGACATTTCAACAAATGCATGTTTTCTTTTGTACTCTTAAACTTGATTCTTTTGGAGATTGTATGAGTAAACCCATTAAACAAAGTTTGCCTATTTTTAAAATAGTTCTTTAGTATATCCTTTAAAATATCCAGAATACTTTATGTTCCTGTTCAGTCTAACATTGTTTTCCTTAGTTTCATAAGTGGCTTCCACAGCCTTCAGCCATATAAACAGAAACATTTTATGAGCTATTTTGAAACTGCAACCAGTAGGGTGTGTATGTATGTATATATATATACACATACATACATATACAGAATTTACTAAATTATGATGAACTTATTACTTTTGTTGCAGATAGTCATCAATTTTTCACTACAAAAATCAAATTGCTGTAACATTGAGTGGTGATTCTGTGAAATGTAAAACTATATAAATATGGATCAAGGAGGATTTTTTTTTTTAAGATTTATTGATTGATTGATTGATTGATTGATTGTATATGAGTGCTCTGTGTGCACCTGCATGCCAGAAGATGGCATCAGGTCACACTATAGATGGTTATGAGCCACCATGTGAGCGCTGGGATTGAAATCAGGCCAGGATCTCTGGAAGAGTGGACAGTTCTCTGAACAGCTAAGCCATTTCTCCAGCTCCAGAGTTTTGGTTTTTAAAGTAAATGTTGTAGTCATTTTTGTATATAACTAAAACTCAGGGCATTCAAATTAATACCGTTGCTGCTAAGCAGCTTGTAGACACCTGTAAGATCCTCAGCCAGCAGTGCATGTTCTGCTGCCCCCTGTCCAGACAGACTTTTAGAAGCCAGTGTGCCCATCCCCGGGGGGTCTTGCCCGCAGCCAGCAGAGCTTGACTCCTAGATACTTGGATTATTTTCTGTGCAGCTCTTTTGAGTTGACTTAGTGCTCCCAACTGGGCTTTTCCTCTGCTTCCTGTACCAGGTAGACTTAAATTGTTGGGGAAAAAAATTAAGTTGAGGAACTGGAATAATAAATATAATAGATTCCTAACCACCGTAAGGGCAGCTTTGTTAGTGGTTGTGATGTTCAGCTCCCACAGTTGAACATTGGGGTCCAGATTTAGCACCATCTCCATTCTAGGAGATGCTAGACTCCAGCATTCCTGACTACATTTCCCCCTCTTGGCACGTAAGCTGAGTTGATTTGCCACTGCTGACCTTTACCTTAGAAGAGGCTGGCCTCTTGTGAGCCTGTCATCCATTCCTCGTTTCTCTTAGAGAGCAGTGTTGATAACATTCATGCTGGTTAGATGTAGCTGCACCATTCTGAGCTGAAGGTGTATGACCATCGAGGGGTTCCTGCTGTTGTTACCACTTTGTTTTTCTTCCACAGAACTACTGTACAGCCAAAACATTGTACATATCTGATTCAGACAAGAGAAAACATTTCATGTTGTCTGTAAAGATGTTCTATGGCAACAGTGATGACATTGGTGTGTTCCTCAGCAAGCGGATAAAGGTCATCTCCAAACCCTCCAAAAAGAAGCAGTCACTGAAGAATGCTGACTGTATGTATGCTCACGTTTCCTTCTTTATTCCCAACTCTCACATTACGTGAATGAGACAAGCATTTTAAAATTTAAAGGTTGTTCTGTCAGTAGCCAGTTCATTGTTAATTACTAGTTTTTGGCCTTGTTTTAAATTTGAGTATAAATGGGTATTGTCTGGCCTAATGAAGTGAGTGAGTCTCAATTATAGTGTTCTGAGACTCTCAGTTACTTTATTAGAGTGATTTCTTACTGTTTCCGGGGCATTTGGGGAACCGGAGGGGTTTTTGCTCCTTCTGTCAGAGACTAGGTAGGAAGGTAATGCTTTGAGCCAGTGATGCTAAATGTCCTACAGTGCCCAAGATTCCAAAAGCATCAATCCTTTCAGAATGACAGACATATTCACTTTTAAAAGTATGCTCTGGGAAACCAGGTAAGCCATTAAACTGAATATCTAAAGGGCCCAAGGCAGAAACTGCGGTTTCACTGGCAGATAACTATCAAGGTTGTGTACTGTCTGTGTGAGTCTACGTCTCTTCTTTTTTTTTTTTTTTTTTTTTAATTATTTATTTTATGTGTATGAATATACACTGTAGCTATCTTCAGACACACCAGAAGAAGGCATCAGATCCCATTACAGATGGTTCTGAGCCACCATGTGGTCGCTGGGAATTGAACTCAGGACCTCTGGAAGAGTAGTCAGTGCTCTTCCCTGCTGAGCCATCGCTCCAGCCCAGTGAGTCTACATTTCAACACACTTCCCCTTGGTTGTTTGCCTTTCTTCTCTTACATTTGTCATTGAATAAACATAGAAATGTATATATAAGGAAGAGGGCAGCCTAAAGCAGCCGTCTCCCCTCCCGCAGCAGTTTCACAACTCTGTTCTGTGGTCTCCGACACCAGCAGCACCCTTTCCCTTTCTAACCGCTGCACTGAGTGCATGACAATCGTCAAACTCCTGTCCTTTCAACTCATTTCTGTAGTAGTGACTCTTAATGCATGGCTTTTGGTTTTTAAGCATCATATCTCACAAAGTTGACATCCCTTTAATGTCATTTAATATTTATTCCATGAGTAATGGCTTTTTTATAATCTCTGTAATGTTTTGTTCCATTTGTGTGTTCAAACATAAAATTAAATAAAACCTGTAAGTTTTAGTCTGATAGTTTTTCTGTTCTTGTCTTCCTACCCGCTTTGATATCAGTTACTAGTTGAAGAAACAAGGTCATTTTAAATCTGGCAGAATTTCCATATTCTGGATTTGACTGGTCCCATGTTTCTCTGCCTCAGTTTTTCCATGGCCTGGTGACTGGTCATTTCACTAGTTAGAAACCATACATAGAGCATCTGGTTGCGCAATCTTTTTCTCATGTCAAGACTGTAGTTAAGTTCAGCAGTTTGTTTAATTTACTCCTAAAGGCTCCTGAGCAACTTGTAAACCAGTGTTTAGTGACTGACTTCATTAAGGTACACCTAGTACTGAGTTTCTATCTACTTCTATTTCTAATTTCCACATACTTAGTCAAAGAGTTTATCAGTGAAGAATTTCAACATACAGCTACTTGATTTAAGTGTAGCCAACAGACAGATTAGATAAATGATTGGTTACCAATTTGTAGAATAATATTTGTATTGTTATAATTTGTATTATTACATTATAATTTACAGAATAATATTTGTATTGTATAAATCAATAGTATTTGATAGTGACCAGTGATATTAGAAAAGGTCATTTCTTAGCCTTTATAGTCAAACAGATAAGCTTGTGTACTTTTATGGTGTGCACATGCACAAATACACAGACACACAAACATTTCCACTCAGTCTTTATTCATGTGTACTTCATATTATAGGAGGAAAAGCAAACAGAATTTCTCAGTAAGTGGGAACCCGAACTTGAGTAGTGACCCTAATTTCAGACCATTCTTATTTCATCATAAGCTAATCTTCAGCGCAGTCTGCTTGCCTTTGTTTTAGTTTGATGTAATCCTAGACATTTTGCATCATATGTAAACACTACTATGTATATAATAAAAAAAATGGAATGGGAGACTCTTTTACTTTAGTTTCTTTTTTTTTTTTTTTTTTTTTTTTTTTTTTTGGTTTTTCGAGACAGGGTTTCTCTGTATAGCTCTGGCTGTCCTGGAACTCACTCGGTAGACCAGGCTGGCCTCGAACTCAGAAATCCGCCTGCCTCTGCCTCCCGAGTGCTGGGATTAAAGGCCTGCGCCACCAGGCCCGGCTAGTTTCTTTTTTTTAAGTTCTTTGATTTTGTATGTGTTGATAGTTTGTGATGCAAAGAACTTGTTGCATATTTAGGATATTTTCTTATGTAGATGTATTTTTCGCATCTAGAGTATATCTTTTAAAATTTTACATATAAATTATAAAACAAGTATTACTTTTGGGAGATAGCAGAATGTCCTAAAATCATAATGCAGTGGTACTGGCTATGTGCTTTGGTAAATGTCCTTCTAGAGACTTTTCTACACGTATTTCCCAGGATTGAATGATAACACATGGGGGCACTCTTCCCAGGACTGGATGATAGCACATGGTGGCACTCTTCCCAGGGCTGGATGATAGCACATGGGAGCACTCTTCCCAGGACTGGATGATAGCACATGGGAGCACTCTCCCAGGATCAAATGATAGCATATGGGAGCACTCTCCCAGGACTTGATGATAGCACATGGGAGCACTCTTCCCAGGATTGAATGATAACACATGGGGGCACTCTTCCCAGGACTGGATGATAGCACACGGGGGCACTCTTCCCAGGACTGGATGATAGCACACGGGGGCACTCTTCCCAGGACTGGATNGATGATAGCACACGGGGGCACTCTTCCCAGGACTGGATGATAGCACACGGGGGCACTCTTCCCAGGACTGGATGATAGCACACGGGGGCACTCTTGCACTGTTGCTTAGTAGGACCACAGTGTGTAGAATGGCTCAGCTGGCCTTTTCATTCAGTAATATGGCAGGAATTTATGCATACACAATTTAAATGGTTGAGTGTTACTTTAAGTATGTGTTGTTTTTTAAGGTAATTTTCCATCTAGTAATCATGACTAGGTTAAATGTCCTGTGTTGCTTTCTGAGTGAGATGCTGACATCTGGGAAGGCTGGGTGACGGGTACAAGAAAGTTCTTTGTATTATTTTTCTTTTAATTTATGCCTTTTTGAAAGCCTAAACTAATTTAAAATGGAATTAATTAAAGAAATAAAACTAGTAAGAAAAGCCATTTACAACCCCTTTTTATGTCATTATCTTGATAATTCTGTAAAGACATAGACCTTGGTTTGAATTTTTTTTTAACTATCCCTTATCCTGGAAGGCTAAAATGTTTGCCACCAGAATGTTTGTAATTTGCATTACTGTAAAAAAAATTTATAATTTGCCAAGCAAAAGCCCCTTCCTTTGTGAGTACTTCCCCACCATTACCATCTAAATAGGATCCTCCTGTCTTTCAGTGTGCATCGCCTCCGGAACGAAGGTGGCGCTGTTCAATCGCCTTCGGTCCCAGACAGTTAGTACCAGGTACCTGCATGTAGAAGGAGGGAATTTTCATGCCAGTTCACAACAGTGGGGAGCGTTTTACATCCATCTCTGTGAGTATAAAATGTACATTTGGTATTTTTAGTGTGAAAATAATACGTTCTCCTTCTTGGGGTAATAAAACATGTGACTATATTAAGTCATTATTTCCTTAATATACTAAATCTTAAAGGATAACCATTGGTTTGTTTTCTGTACTCTCTGTAGTGGACGACGACGAGTCAGAAGGAGAGGAGTTCACAGTTAGAGATGGCTACATCCATTATGGACAGACTGTCAAGCTTGTGTGCTCAGTGACTGGCATGGCACTCCCAAGATTGGTGAGACTTGACTCCGCTTTGATGACTATGAGATAGAAACAATCAAGGAGAGGTAGAAAAATGGAGCTCAGTTTTTATGCTTTTTAACGTGAAAATGCAATGTCCCTTTTATTATTAGCTGTTGGCTCAGTCCAGAGGTGCTCGTACATAAAGAATTAGCCTGTGTTACAAGTAAATTGCTGATGTCAGTCTCCTACACTGTTTTAATGAATTTGGTGTGGTTTTCTTTTTGGTTGCGTGTTTGTCATTTGTTTCTTTATGATGATACAGGTAAAACACTATATTTGTGTGTTACTGGCTTTATCTGAATGGAAGACCAAGTTTTCAATAGCCTTGAAATACAAGCATCATTCTATTATGTAACTTGAATAAGACATTTGCTTAAACTTAGGTAGGAGCGTTCGTATTTCTTACTTTAGGACAGTACATAGGATGGGCCTTCTTGCTCATCAGGTAGTGAAACTGTAAGGCATTATTTCTCCCTTAAGTTGAAAAGATTTCAAACTTGCACTTTTCATAAGATAAGCTTAAGATACACACTCAGTATCATAATGGGAATGTGAGTAGGTGTGACATGTGAGGGCACTGTGAAGGGTTGTTAGAGCAGATGTGACTCCAGGAAGAACAGCCGAGTGAGCCCTTCATGAGCTCTAAATACTGCAGAGAAGAAATGCGTTGAGAGTCACCTACCTGGGGGTTCATGGTGGCCTTGGAAAGCAGTTACAAAGGAAACTTTGGGACAGAAGGTCATAGGGCAGTGGTTCTTATCCTGTTGGCTGAAACCCCTTTGGGAGGGTTGAACACCAGATATCTTGCATGTCAGATATTTGTATTACGGTTCATAACTAGCAAAATTACAGTTACAAAGTACCAAAGGAAAATCACGTTCCGATTGGGGATTGAGAGCCACTGGTCTAGATTATAAATGTTGTGGAGTATTGGAAGGGTGACCAGGCAGTCTGCTCTAGGCTTGTCTCTCAGATATTAACATTTTTAAGGGCTTTGCCACTTCCCTGATTCCATTTTCCGAAGAACACGTTGGTTTTGAATATTTAATCCCATTACAATCTCTGCTCTGACTAGCACACTCAATTGTTGCCTGGTGTGGATGTTTTCCTATGGCATTTAATTTGTATATTAATGAAAAGATCGTCAGAACCTGCCCATCAAAATACTTCTGTTCGTTAGCAGCATTCACAACACGAAACAATTTTTAGCAATACAGAACATCAAGCCTCAAACAAATCAAAGTGGATACGGCATTTTCAGTCAAGAACTCGGACAATTCTTGTGAGCATTAATATTTAGAAAGCATTAGTCTAGACAACAAATAACTGCCTACCCTATTTTTTAAATGTATTCTTTGAAGGGGGTGTTATAATACTTTTATACATGTAATATATGTTTATAAAATGTAGACAGACTTATTTCTAACATTGATTATAAATATTTCTTAATGTGTAGGTATAGGACAAATGACTAATATGTTGTTATGTAGTATATACTATGGACTGTAACAGGGTACAAAATAAAGACTGCATGTGGATAACTGACTTTTTTAAATTGTTGAAACAGATAATTAGGAAAGTTGATAAACAGACAGCATTACTGGATGCAGACGACCCTGTATCACAGCTCCACAAATGTGCATTTTACCTTAAGGATACAGAAAGAATGTACTTGTGCCTTTCTCAAGAAAGAATAATCCAATTTCAGGTATGTTATAAATGACCACTGAAATCCAAACTGTACCAGATAGGACAGGGGTTACTGCACAGTGACGAATGCCTGAATGGCCTTCGTTCAATCTACAGCATAGCACAATGGTAACGACTGATGAAAATGTACTGAAAAGTAATTATGTCCACATGCAGGAAGCTGGGTTCATATGCTAACTTAGATTCTTTGGTTCATAACACACTGCCCTCAAGCATGCCCATGGTCCTTCAACAGAGAACTCAAGATAATGAGAGTATTTGTAGAGAAGCTGTTTACAGCAAGTTTCAGGATTCTTAATCTGGCATTCAGAGAGCCGTGGAACACTCCAAAATGATTGTGTGTGTGTGTGTGTGTGTGTGTGTGTGTGTGTGTCTGTGTGTCTGTATGTAAGTATGTATAATAGAAAAGCATTCAACAAGAGGGTTCAAGTCTTCATCCGCTTTATAACTGGGGTCCCCCAGTAGTACCACTGACATGGTTTAAGTGCTAATATTCAACTATTTACTCAGATGCTTTCAAGAGGACATTTATAATAACATGGATTGATGCTGTGGTAGGATTGCTGTGGGTTCATGATGAACTCTATAAACTGCTGTTGAAGAGGCATAGCTCTAGACCACACTAGTGGGTGAACTAGATCCCAGGTCAGGGTTTGGGGCTTTCAGTTCAGCCTTTGTTTCCTCCTGGAAGCGACAAAGCGCCTACTAGTTCTGCAGACTTAGAGGTCTCTGGTAATTCTTTCTTCCTGAGTCCATTTGCATTCCGCACCACAGGTACTGACCTGCTAATGAAGTGTAGCAGCAATACTCCACTATGAGTGATGGCTGTGAGGGCTGACTAAATGTATCACGGAAGTGTTTCTGTTCTAGCAAAAACTACCACCTGTGGGCTTCATAATAACATCCCGTCTGCATTCTGTAGGGATTAAGCATATTAGGGTATTCCCAGGTTGTTCTAAGTTCTCTCATTGTTAACTCAAGTAGGTGAATGTCATATAGTAAATTTTCTTGTTCTGCAATGTTTATGAAACTCAATATATGGACATTTGTTTTTCTTAAGGCCACTCCATGTCCAAAAGAACAAAATAAAGAAATGATAAACGATGGAGCTTCCTGGACAATCATTAGCACAGATAAGGCCGAGTATACGTTCTATGAGGGGATGGGCCCCGTCCTTGCCCCAGTCACTCCTGTGCCTGTCGTAGAAAGTCTTCAGGTGAGATTGTTTAGTCTTCATTGCTGTTCTTAGCTATAACTTGCCATAAACTTACTTTCTGTGATACTGATTTTTTTTTTTTAGATGTTAGAATTTGGGTTCTTATTACATGTACTATTCATAGAAAATAAAAATAGAAGCAGTATGAATGTTATCTTGAAATGGCTTTGTAGTCATGTCATTTAACAGAGATGTTTTATAAATCTGAACTTGTTAACCTTCATGAAAATGAAAGCAGGTATATAACCCAAGCTGTGTTCTTCAGTGAAGATTGAAAATCTGTCTTAATGTGGTTTCTCTAAATTGCAGTTGAATGGCGGCGGGGACGTAGCAATGCTTGAACTTACAGGACAAAACTTTACTCCAAATTTACGAGTGTGGTTTGGGGATGTAGAAGCCGAAACAATGTACAGGTACTGATAGAGCCTGTTCTGTCACCCAGGGGTTGGGAAGGTGTAGGCCCCCGAGACTGTCCATGCAGAGCTGTGTCTGCTTTGAAAATGCTTCTAAATGGTGTGTGTTTCCCCCTCAGATGTGGAGAGAGCATGCTCTGTGTGGTCCCAGACATTTCTGCATTCCGAGAAGGTTGGAGATGGGTCCGGCAGCCAGTCCAGGTTCCAGTAACTTTGGTCCGTAATGACGGGATCATTTACTCCACCAGCCTTACCTTCACCTACACACCAGAGCCAGGGCCGAGGCCACACTGCAGCGCTGCAGGAGCGATTCTCAGAGCCAACTCCAGCCAAGTGCCCACCAATGAGTCAAACACAAACAGCGAGGGGAATTACACAAATGCCAGCACAAATTCTACCAGTGTCACATCGTCCACAGCAACCGTGGTGTCCTAACTACAGTCTTTTTGCTGGGACTTAAACTGACTTGAATGCGGCAAAAAGTTGACAGAGAAAGGCAAGGATAAAGTGAACAATCTTTTGTGGTTTCTTGGGGAAACGTTTTGTACCAGGTGATCTATTCAAAACTGCAAGTGCAGATGTGAAATGCAGAAGCCACAGTACAATGAACAACATCAAAATGCACAGGCTGTTGGAAATCCAGGTTTTCAGCTGTCCCTCTCATACACACCCCGTTTTGGTTGTTTTGGGTTTGGTTTTGATTTAATGATCAGGAAATAGATATGTGGCTGGAGCACAGGTTAAGCTGGAAGACACAAACCTAACATAGATTTATGGACCAAGGGACTTGCATAAGCTTTAGTAAAAGGTACATTTTCACCATGCCTTTTTTATATCACAGTATGTAGTACATCTTGTTACCAAACAGGTTGCGCTCCCCACCCTTTGAGGGTTGGCTCTAAAGTACATTCAGGTTCGAGCCTCACCATGCTTGTTCAGTCTGAATACCGAACACTTCCAGGTTCCTGTGGTCTAAGGCTGGAACTTTTTTAAGCTGAAGTCTTATGACTTTTTCATAAGTTGGAATTATTTTGATTTCAGCAAGTCAAATTTTGTAAAGGCCTGCATATTTTTTTTAAGATTATATGAAGTCTGCAAAAGCTTTAAAAATGCCTCCGCCTTGCCTGCAGTACATGCAATGTATGTTAACTGAGTCTGTTCTCAGATACTGTTGGTAGTTATTTCTGTGTTTTCCCTTTTTTAAAGAAATGTATTTATAGTGGTAATCTAAGAGATGCTAACAGCTCCGTGTGGCCATTTAGTCCTTTCTGAGTTCATGGCATTGAACACCGCCATTCGAAGGCTGTGCGCCTCTGCCTGTTCATCAGTTCATCTGTGTTCCAGGATTTGTTCAGGTTTCCCCGTCCCCCAAATCTTGTACATAACTTGTATTATGTGTAAGTTAAACATTTTATCTTTACTTGGAATGTTCCCAGTGATTACATTTAACAGGGTGTTTCCCACCTTGTTGGCAAATGACAAAAAATATCATGAGAATTATTTGCTACCAAGATGGTGCCCATAGGGTAAAATGAGGAAAGTCTCTGCCGGATGATTTATTGTATTTTTTTTTTTTTTTTAAGCTTAGCCAGAACATCATTATAATTTTAAAGTTAAGACCATAAGATGGCTTTTATTAGATGATAACTAAATAAACTGAACTAAGTAGCCAGAAGACAGTACCTTAGAGACAGATAGTTGTAAGTTTATAAAAATACAAATGTAACTTATATTTCCATTTTTCTCTTTGCCCCTTTGTTTATTTTCCCCAGTAGAAATGTTCTGTTCGGATTTTTCCCCCTTTTTAGTTAAGCCTTGCTTGCATTCAGGCTTGTGTGTCAGCCTGTGTGCTAATATGCCAGTTTTATTTTGTTTCCATCCCTGCACTTTGGTAATGCCTCGTTCAGTTTCTTGGGAATTGCAGCAGACTCATTGGGCTACATTTAGTACAAGAACCACATGTGTGATGTTAAAGGACACAGTCTAGTGATGCCATCATCCTTGAGTAAAAACTACCTCTAGATTGTGGTAAGCTTTTACTGTCCCTTAAAACAGGAGCCACTAGTACCTTACGAATGCAGACTGTAACTTCTATGGCATTTTCAGGTGTCTTTCTGGCTCTCTGGGCTTCTGAAAGTTTTCATGTAGACCCTTAGACTCCTCTGTCAGACCATTGCTTTCCAGCGTTGCTGCTCTCACTCGCCGTCTCGCAGACTGTACCACTGTAAGTGCCACCCCGAACATCTTTAAACGGCCTCCTCCTTGGCTTGTCAAGGGGAAGGCCACCTGTAAAACGTGGTGGTGGCAGCCCTCCTGTCCACCCCAGGCTGCTCTGTACCAGCTGTTGTAGCCGATTCTCTTCAGATCAGCTGCAGCCCACCTCCTCCCCACCCCGCCTCACCCCTCCAGGCTGTCTCAGTGGTCCAGGGCAGAGCTCACTGNGGCCTTACCGATCTATCTCTGCAGTAACTGNTCTCAAGGTTTCCCAAACACCACTCCTCAGNNGCGATGGAAGCAGCACCCTGCGATCTGTTCGGAGCCTGAGCAGTTTGCAGAGCCGCTGTGCTTTCTGAGGTCCTAGATTCAGGATTTAGTTAAGTCGTTAACTGAGAACAGACGAGATGCTTTTGAAGAACAAACTATTCCTTACCCAGCTTTGTAGCTTAAANTAAGTTTTCAAGTTCATGGCTTTATTAAAATGAACTTTGACTTTTTAAAATGCTTATATCTCATTTNGGTTCTTTTGTTTATTTTAGTAAGAATTGAAACAGTTAGACTATAAGTTGTTTTCCTGTTTGTTCGTTTGTTCGTTTGTTTTTTACAAAGTTCAAGAATGTAACAATAAAGGCATTTTGCTATGGTTCTATGTCAGATTCCTACCACAGAATAGTGTGAACAGACATGTCTGCTTTACCATGTTATTGATAGTTCTTTTGTCAGCTGCTTTTATTAAAAGTCCTTTTTGTGGATTTGTAAATCAATTTCAATATATGATGTACAGGAGTCTTGTCCCCAGTTACTGTGGAATGTTCCCTCCCTGTTGATGCTGGTCCTTTATCCTCTTATCTTCTTAGAACCAGGAATTCTTCAGTTGCGGTGTGTGGGTGTATTTTTCTATTCTGTTTACAGTGCGTCTACACAGCTTCTTAAAACATGTCTAAATGCAGAATCCAAGACCCACCGTGTATTTTAGCCCCTTAAATTTGTCAAGAGATTGGAAGGCAAGCCAAAACCTGAAAATGTGGGGAGCCCTTTGTACAGTTGCAGAGTCAAGCACTAGTAGGGGTTTGAACTTGCTGCTGACTGCTCTAACTGTGGCAGCGTCCTTGTGTACAGTTAACTAGCAGAACTGGCTGTCACTCTTCCTGCAACCATCTTAACCTTGACAGTTTTGTTTCTTTTCTGTGTGGTGCTGGGGTCAAATCCAGGGCCTTAGGCTTGCTAAGGCTTTTTGTTTGTTTTTCCGTGAGACAAGGGTCTCACCCATGGAGCCCCTCGCATTCTTGAAAGTTCCTGCCTTAGTTCCTGCCTTAGCCTCCAGGTCCTGGGGTGCCAGGTGTGGCAGGATGCTTTTGTCATTAGAGAAACTGGTCTGTGTCCAACCACAGAGAAATTCCAATGCAATTTTTAATAATTAATCCACTAGTTATTTAATCAAAATCTTTTTGTAGGGAGAGATTCCTGTTTGAAAGAAAATGCTATTTGGTTATTAACCAAGTTAACAGACATTGTTTTCCAAAGCAGCTGTGTTTCTGGTGAGTACTGAACAAATGTGTGATTTTCTGTGTCACCTTTGATTTATTTTTCAAGCACTGTTACTTGGGATGGATGGTTAGAAACATCATATTTTAGTGTTTCTACTCAACCCTTTCAGGACTGAGCTGTATCGCCTTTCTATTAATTTCTCCCTGTGTTGTGATGTTTGCCAGTGTTCAGTCCTGTGTCAGTCCAGACGTAGGTTTGTGTAAAAGCTCAGTTGTAGCTTATTTCTTGTACCTTGCAGCATGCTCTACACATCCAGTCCTTAAGGGGTTTACTCTACAAACTGTGCGCCTGCGTGTAAGGGTCATTAGCAATAAGATAGAAAATTGAGCAAGTTTATATCATAATTTTGTAGAAAAAGAAATCTGCTCAATTCCATATTTCATCCATGAAAACTCTGCAATACGGGCAGTTTCTAGGAATAAATAAAAAGGAAATGTAAACCATTGTAGATGTCTTCTGTGGGATGTGCCCGACGCATGTATCATCGTCCTTGATTTCAGATACTTCATAAAGTTAAAATTAAATTCTATATTACAGTTTGTGGACTAGAATTTTACCTTGTGTTTTACATGACATTGAAGTAATAATGATGCTAAATTAGTTTCCTTTTGAGTGTTTTTAAAGATGATTTTCTTTACTGTGTTAATGATTGGGAGTTGTTATTAAAAGGGTATACCTCTCTAGCCAACCCCAACAAAACTGGAGACTGCTTTTTAGCAAAGGCTTGCTTTTCTAGTACAGGGCTGTCTTTTTGTCTAGAATCCCAAAGAATAAACATAACACCAATTTATGTCTTTAGGGTACTCCCCAAAATAGGGCTGATTATACTTTATGTAATATTAAGACAAATATAAAGGAAGAAATTACACAGTTTCAAATCTCAGGTTTAGTGTTTCCCTCACTTCCAAAAAGAGCTGTGAGGAGTTGGGCTAAAGTAGCGTGCTGTCTCTTCGGAAGCAGTCATAGCAAAGACTGCTTTTAATTCATTTTTTAATTCGTTGTCTGTGGCTACAACAGTGCAGAGGGCACGCAAGCCTGGTTATTTTTCACATACTGTAAGTAACATGAGTAGTCACAGAGGGGAGTCTCAACAAATGGACAAACACCATATAAATGTTCGCCACAAAGGAATTCCTTAAAAACAAGTTTAGTATAGAAAACAGCTGAGAGATAAAGACAACACTGTTAACATAATAATGTCCACAAGGTGGCTGGCTCACCCCAACCTGGGCTTGCACCAGAGTCAAGAGGGCTGTGAGAAAGTCCCAGGAACCCTGTTGAATTGTCCGCAGCACACAAGACTCCTGGCTAGTGCCAGGATCACTGATACTCCTGAAGTAGACATCCTCAATCCATTCTGTGATGCTGTGTCTGTGGATGTAGGAAACACACCAGATCTTGGTTTCTTAACCAGCTAAGCCGTAAAACACGAAAAGGTTCTATAAGTAACGTGCATACTAAATGCAAATAGGTTATCATGCAGCTGTTGGAATTAGTGTTGACTTTAGGGAAGTGACAAATAAAATCTGATGCTCTGAACATTTATTGCATATATGAGTGGGAGGCAGGCGCAGCGTTTTTCTGGCTCAGTTACTTTGGCCCGTGTTTACCGCCCACTCTGCACCCAGTCATCTTTTCTAGCAGTGCTGACCAGAACATGTGACCAGGTTGTTGTTACAGTACCCTCTAGAACTGGTTTCTCCTGTCACAAATTTTCAACATGGAATGCATCCTTTCAAGACATAGTGAAGTTTGAGGAAATAATTGGAGCTCTGAGGACAGTTGGCACTGAGACAGATGTACTGGCTACTCTTGGGATTTATTGTCCTGAGAGAGCAGCCAGTTCATGAGTTGTGAGTTTGCTGGTGGCTGATAGAGCACAGACAGATGATGTGGTCCTTGGGAAACGCATCAGCAAAGGGGGCGTTGTATTTACTTGGAGGTGTGGCTATTAATTTTTTCCCCTCTTGATGTATTTCATTTGGGAGTCCCATGTAACCTGGACTAGACTCAAACGTACTATGTAGTTGAGGATAAGCTTAAACACCTGACCCTTCTGCTAAGTGTAATATTACATTACACTTAGTCAGCTAGCATGACTGACTTCCAGGTGTTAATTAAGATTTACCTTTTAGTAACTAGGAAGTTAGACTTGGTTAGGATAAGACTGGGGTCTTTAAATGTTCCATAATGTTCAGGCCCAGAGCTCAGCTAGGGTTCAGTCACCTCCAGAAACTACAAGAATGCTGCTACCGTGACAGATGCTGAGTGACAGACAGCCATGACATCGACTGAGTAGTAGTGTTGGAGAGTGGTTCTCAAAGCTCTGGAATTGAAAAATCCAAGCGCAAGGAGCCAGTACAGTGGATTCTGGTGAGGTGTCTTTCTGGCTTGTAGATACCCAGCTTGACATCGTTCTTACACCAGAGAACAGCGTAGGCACCGTCCATAGGGTCTCTTAACTATAATTTCTTCTGAAGACTCTTGCCTCCAGATACACATTTAGCTGTTTAAATAAGTTATCTGTCTGCTCATGTCATTTGTTTCCTGTATTTTTAAATCCTGGTTGATGTTTTTCATAGAACTTTAAGATGATGTGTGATCTTGGGCTAAAGGGACAAGCAGAGAAGGAGTGAGGGGAAGGGTAGGGACGCAGCTCAGTAGTAGAATGTTTCACCAGTGTGCTTGATGCCTGGCACACTTTAGCACAGAGGGGAGGGTGTGCCTGGGGCCTGTGAGGAAATTTGCTCAAGGTCATATTTAAGTTAGCTGGGGTGTCAGATTTGCCTCAAGATCTTCCAGAGACACCCTCCTAAATAACACACTAGGTTTTTCCCATCATAACTGTCAGAGCAGGGGACCCAGGGCTTGACCCCAGATGGAGTTGTGTCTTCTTTATGGAGATCTCCTGTTCTCTTTCTACCTTCACATCTCACAGGTGAGCAAACTGGCCTCAACAAGCTGAAGTGTGCTCCATCATTGCAGGTTCAAAACTGTGTTGTAACCAAAAAAGTGCTGGTCAGTTGTGGTTCCCTGGACTGTTAATATTTAGTCCCCTGTCCATGTCATATCCATAAATGGATATGACATATGTTGCACACATTAGAGAGACTGCTCTTGGACATTTCAGCACATTCTCTGTCCTCTGAAGATAGCAGACATTCGTCAGCTACTAACTTGAGGTAGGTATCCCAAGTGTCTCTGCACCTCATGTTAGCTTTAGGAAAACCAGGACTCGATGAGCCAGAGTATGAAATAATATCACCTTTGTGCTCAAGAAAAACAAAACCATTCTGCCATGGTTTATTTTCTGCCATTCACCCACCAGATGAGTCTTAGCATAGTGTTACTCTAACTGTGGTGGAGGCTGAGGGCGGTGTGGTTCCTAGGAGAGAGAATGCACTGAAGACTTAGCTCTGTTCTTGGCCTGTCCCTCTGTGTGTGCAATAACCTCAGCCTAGAACCTGCTCTGGATGTTGGTTCAAGACTGTCTGGCTTCTGGCTTCCAGAGTAGTGTGGCTTTATAGCTCAGGGCAGATGTCTGCTTCTCCCCACCCCCAGCTGTGAAAAAAGAAAATTACCTCTCAGGATTCACTGAGGCAGGCAGGTAGAGATGGGGTGAATGCCCCTCCAGGAGCTGACTGGTTGCTTTCAGAGGCTCGAGTTTGCAGTAGGTGAAGGGAGAGCACTGAAGTTGCTAAGAGACTGGGTGCGCTTCATGTTCAAGTTCTTGAAAACCAGTAGACCAGACAGCCACATGCTGAAACAATGCCCATGCCTTCCAGCTTTCTCCAGAAATGTCCCTTCTACAGGGAAGGCCCTTGGTGGCTCTGACATGCATTCTCCCCACTGTAGCTGATAGATGCCACCATTGAGTAACTAGCCAGGAACACATTGACCTTGTTTTTAATAGATGAAATGGACTCAGAAACATGTCACAACAAGAATGAACCAATGGGCCCTGGAAAAATGACTTGGTGGTTAAGAGCTCTGACTGCTCTTCCAGAGGTCCTGAGTTCAATTCCCAGCAACCACATGGTGGCTCACAACCATCTGTAATAGGATCCAGTGCCTCTTCTGGTGTGTCTGAAGACATTTACAATGCACTCATGAATAAAGTAAATAAATGTTTTTTAAAAAAGAAGAATGAACAACAACGGAGAGCCACCATCCCAATTATAAACCCCTGTCCAAGGCTCTGCTGCCAGTCCATAGGAGACTTACTGTATAAGATTACATTCTCCCATCTACACAGCATAAATGGCTATTTGTAGAACTGACTTATTTCTAAGTAGTACCACCACCAAGTACTTCAGATCTAGCCAGCCGTGATTGACATGGTTGTCTGTCTCCTGGAGAAACAGGCAAGGTGTTTGTACCGGAAAAAGGCAGTACATAACTTAAGTGCTGCAGTCGCTTATAAAGAAGAAATGATAACATTGCACTATCAAGGTCTTCCAGGGGGGCTGGAGAGAAGGCTCAGGGGTTAAGAGCACTGGCCGTTCTTCCAGAGGTCCTGGATTCAGTTCAATTCCTAGCAGCCACATGGTGCCTCATAACCATCTATAATGAGATCTGGTGGAGTCTTCTGACTTGCAGGCATACATATAGGCAGAACACTGTATACATAATAAATAAATCTCTAGAAAAAAAGATTTTTCAAAAAAAGAAAAGGTCTTCTAGCACCTTGGGGTAGATGGGGCTGAGAATTACTGTTGTCTGCTGGTTTGAGGATAAGAAGAAGATGGGAGAAACCAGTTTCTGAGTGAGGGTAGTGAGCTCAGAGCAGGTGGGACAACAGCAGGAACGAAGACTTACAGTTTAACAACTCAGGCAGTTGGATTTGAGCTCTGATGCCTGCTGGCCATGCACCGTGGGATGTAGTCACCTCTGGGCAGTGTTTGAAGCCATAATTCTGATGGGACTGGAGAAAGAGGTTCTAGTTTGAGCCCTACATTGTCTGTCCAGAAAAGACTTCTTCGGTGTTGTGTGGAGGAACCTCCAGGAGGGATCAATTCAGTGTAGACTCTCAGCAAGGAAAAACCTAGCGGTCCTAGACAGTTACAGGAATGATTACAGGAAAATGGAAAGTGCTTCACTGTCTGATAGTTTTAAATAACACTTTTAAATCACTGCAAATGTGCTAAGGGCCATTTTGGAATGAAGTTTCTCTTTATGCCAAGGAAGGCCTCCTATCACAGCTTAGCTAGTCCAACTCAGGAGCTGTGAAGGTCGCATGTCTAAAATTGCCCGTCCTCACACATTACCAAGAGTCAGGACACCCACAGCTGTTCAGCCTCCTAAATGAAAGTACCCACAAGTTAGAGGTGCTTGGTAAAGCTTTGCAATTGCCTTCCTTTTTCATGAGCAGTGCACGTGGTTTGATCACAGGCTGAACCCATGTGCTAGTCAGGGTTATTGTGGCTGTGAGAAAACACCATCACCCAAGCAACGTGGGGGGGAAGAGAAAGGTTTACCTGACTTACGTTTCTGTAAGTTCATCATTGAAGGAAGTCAAGACGAACTCGAGCAGGGCAGGAATCTGGAGGCAGGAGCTGATGCAGAGGCCATGGAGGAGTGCTGCTTAACTGGTGTCCTCTGACTTGGCCTGCTTTCTTAAAGAATCCGGGCTGCCAGCCCAGGGATGGCACAACTCACAGTGGGTTGGGCCCTCTGCTGCCAATCTCTGCTTAAAATGCCCTACAGGCTTCCCCTTGGAAGTGTTTTCTTAATGAAAGTTTCTTCCTCCAAAATGATTTACACTTATGTCAAATTGACATAAAACTAGCCAGAACAGCGTAGCTGTCTGATGCAGGGTGAAGTTGGAATTGAGGCTGGACAGGATGCCCCCCCCCCCCCGCAGCCTGGTTCCTCTTCTCACAGTAACTGGCTATCTAGATGGCAGCAGATGACAAGAATCTTCTTAGAGTAGGTTGTAGATGCCTGATGAGCCAAAAAGCAGAATTCCAGAGGTGGTAAGGGTTGAGGGAAGGAGACTTGAGTTGGAAAATACAGAAACCTGCACTCACAGGGCACACACCTGCACTAGGGCATGCTTTGAAGCCTTGCTCTGAGCATGAACAGAGCCAGGGGATCTATTGGAATGGAATGTTGGTATTTTCCATTATGTAGTTTGAACACTGCCTTCTCACCATGGACCAGCAGTAAGAATGATGTCGCTTGCTGAAGCTCAGGGCACCGGAACTGCCACTTTTGTATTGTTTTCGTTTTAACATTTATAATAAAGGTCTTTTTTAAATATTGAAAGCATATTACGGTATGTGTACTTTTTGGTTTTGAAGTAGCTGGGGGAGGGGAGAAGGAAATTGCAAACCCCTCATACTATAGCCAATAGTATGACTTATTACAGACACAGTTTAATCTACCATGATTTGTTTGGGCATTCACTCTTATGCACATCCCCACCACTCCCAACCATTTGCATTTGACTCCTGGGACACTGAATTTCCTGGCTCCATTTACCACCTTTCCACCTTTGATTCCCACACTGTCTTTTCTCCTTCTCCCCTGCAACACTGCCTCCAGGATGTCTCCTCTCTGCTTGACCTACCAAAACACCATTCATCCGGGAGAGACTCTGAAATTCATGGGTTCTGCCCAGGTGCCATTGCTTTGGGGTGCAGTGTCCCCCAACAAAACTCCAATGCCTGTGGGTCAGTAAAGGGCCTGGAGACAAATCACTCCAGAGATGGTTTCAGGGAACAGCATCTGATTAATTGTACGTGAACATCTACCTACATAGTGGATACCTATCAGCTGTGATTAGTTATCTGTGGTTAACACATTACCTTGAATTCACCAAACAAGCTTTCTCTTGGGTCCTCTGCCATCTGCTGTGTCCTATGTCTGGGACACTTGCTGTGATATTCCTAAATCTGAGCCACACCCTTTCTGAGCATCTTCTACAAAGTTCTATTTTCACACCCTCCAGGCCCTGTCTGCACCCTTGACCTGATTTCTCATGGCGTCTGCTGCACCTGACCTTATTTGTGTTCACTTGGACTGTATTTTCTCCTCCAACCAGCGTGAAAGCTTCTTGGGACTGACTGGAGACATCATTTTGTTCCTTGTGTCTCCAGACTCCAGCACAGAATATGGTACATGGCAGGTACCATAAAGCTCACACCAACTTCATGAGAACATGTGTCCAGGATCGTAGGGTCCATCAGATGTAAGGGCCTATGTTTCTTTCTTAATAAAGGAACTACCCTGGAGTGTTTCAGAAATACATATTTGTGTCACCAATCTTACAAGTTCAAGAAGGTGCATGGATGGGCTGGGGGAGGCTTGGTTTATTGAAGCCCACCTGGTTTTACTAACTGGTGCAGATGGGGACATGGTGGGACCCTGCTTCAGGTGGCCACTGGATCTAACAGGAGCCTGTGTTCGCTCACTCAGGGAGGCACTCCGTGGGAGGAAGGTCATCCTAGGGTTGTGGCCCTGATTGGTCAGAAACTGAGTGTTTGCTCAGCTCCAGACAGGCCAATGGGAGAAGAAAGGTGGAGCTGAGCTTGGTTAAGGATTGGCTCAGGTACAGCTTGTATTCCTTCATCTAACCTTTGTCGACAGCCTTACTTCTCCATGCCTCTTTGAACCTTTAGTTTCACAAGTGACTGGGAAAAGTACATTTTAAGTAAAGCCCAAAGTTGAAGATTTGGGGTGACAGAAAACTTTGAGTGGACCCCGTTCCCGCGGTAAAGGACTTGGCCCTGCATGCCTTTCTTCTAGGCTCCACCCAGCAGTTACCTAACATCAGCCAGCTATGAGCCTGGCTTGCAAAAGGACTGCTTGCCCAACCCCTCTTCTCTCTTCTCTTCTTCCTCTTTCTCCCTCTTCTTCCTTTCCTCTCTCTCCTCTTCCTCCTCCCCTCCCTCCCTCTGCCCTCCCTCCATATTCCTGCCTGGCTCTTCCCCCCACCCACCCCCTTTCTCTCTCTCTTTCTGTCCTTCTCTGTCTCCTCTCTTTCTCTACCTCCACTCAATTCTCCCCACTTCTGGTGCCCCAAATAAACTTCATTTTATACTAGACCAGTCGTATGGCTGGTAGCTGGGGGCAGGATCCTCAGCATGCGCCCCCCCCCCCCCCCCGCTAAAATGCCACCTGATTACAAAACACCAGAAAGAATGGAGAAACGAACAGTCTCTCTCTCTTTTTTAATTTAAGTTAAAACCTTACATTCCATTGATTTTTTTTCCACTTTAACGAAATCTCTCTTTTTTTTTTTTTCATTTTGTTTTGTTTTATTTTGTTTCGAGACAGGGTTTCTCTGTATAGCCCTGGATGTCCTGGAACTCACTCTGTAGACAAAGCTGGCCTCGAACTCAGATATCCGCCTGCCTCTGCCTCCCGAGTGCTGGGATTAAAGGCGTGCACCACCACTGCCCATCAAAATCTTTTTCCTCAGTGATCCTGCTTGAGATGTAAGGGTCCACGATTGGCTGGAGAATGGTACCCCAGACTCAAATAGTATGTAAACACAAAGAGTGTTTTATTCTGCAGAAGTCCTGCATGCTGGGGTCTCCCATTATCAAGATAGAGAGGCATTCCCCCCTCCCCCCCAGTGAGCTCGCCGGCCCAGTTTATAGCACATTAGGGGGATTCTGTGGTTCATAGGCTTTGTCTTACTTTATCTCTAGGCATTCCAAAACCATTGCCAGGGCCGTGGTGACTGCAAGCTGTTTCTGAGGAATCCCAGGGTTGGTGGGCTTTGTCTTACTCTATCTCAGAGGACATTCCGTTCCCCGGGCATGGGAGCTGGAAACTGCTGGCCTTTGGCCTTGTCTCAGGTCCAGTGATGGGGCAGTTTCTGATTAGCAGTCTGGAGCCAGGGTTTTTAGTCCTCACCTGAAGCAGCAGTGCACCGTCCTGAGGGTTAGGCTTTGGTGGGGGCTCCAGATGCTGTCCCCTTCAAGCCCCCGAGCAGTGCCAAGAACCAGGAGCAGGTCCTAATTTAAATAAGGAAAAGAGATGTCTTGATACCTTCTGGCTGGCCAGCTAGTCCCGGGAATCCCTCTTGTCTCTGCCTCCCCAGTACTAAGATAGTAACCATGCGCCCATGACTACATATTGGTTTGTTTGTTCATTTGTTCATGTATTCATTCATTCATTTTTCTTTTTGGGTGAGTGGTGGGACTGAGTCAGGTCCTAGTGGTTGTGTGGTTAACACTTTATTGACTAACCCAACTCCCCCCGACTGACCCTACCATGTTTTCATCCTATCATCGGAGAGAATCACTGCTTCCTGATGCGGGAGGTTCCCCAAGACCTCTGACAGTTCCTAATTTCTGCTTGCAACCCAACCTCACCTTGCCAGGGCAAGTTGCCCTCTGGGTTTATGCTCATTCCAGAGTTCTGCTGTGTTGGGATGGAAACCTGGATCCCAAGGAGTGTCATCAAATCCCCGTACAGGGCTGGGGTCTTGAGCACAGCTTCTGAAATGATACCAGTTGTTACAGAGTGATGGAGTCCAGGCAGGGTCTTCTTGCTCTGTGTGGACCCTCATGTGACTCTCTGCTGCCTCCCTGTGGTCAGTAGTGGGGAAGGTAGTCCATGTGCTATGAGAGCCCATTTCAGAACAAGCCATCACAGATTACTTTTGAGTGTGAAATGGAGAGGTACAGAGAACAGATGTTTGGACCCACCTGCCTTATAATGATAATTATCTGGATATATCTATATATCGATATCTATCTAGTTATCTATTATCTATCTATCTATCTATCCATCCATCTATCTATCCGTCTGTCTGTCTGTCTGTCTATCTGTCTGTCTTACCTGAAGACTCACCTAAGGGTTAGACTACAGATTTCTGGGTTTCACTCCCACAGTATCTGAATCAGGAAGACTGTGTTGGGCTTAAGAAGTGACATTTTATAGACGTTCCAGGTGGTGGTGATGCTGACGCAAGACCCCCCCACACACACACACCTCCACCCTTATGTGTCAGGGGACTGGCCCGTGTCACCATCCCTAAAGTCTCTCAGCTGTGATTTGGCACTCCCCCTCTCACAAGAGAATACCTACAATGTGTGTAAGGGGCTTGATACTGAAAATGGTTCTTTTCCTTTCAAAGGTTCGCACTAGTTAGTGTGAAAAGGGTACCATTGCATTGTCACACATGCGTGTCATTGGACTTTGTTCTCATTTATCTCCTTCCATTGCCTGCACCTGTCCCCCCAGCCTAGTGCCTTCCCCTCCCAGTTAGCCTCCCCGTCTACTTTAGCACCTCTCTAGGCTATCTTCCTCCTTTCCCATGATACATCCTGCCCTGACTAGTTCTTTGTCAGTTTGACAGAGGCTAGAGTTATGTGGAAAGAGAACCTCAATTGAGAAAATTCTTCTATCAGACTGTTCATGGACAAGGCTGTGAGGGGTTTTCTTTTTTCTGATTGATTGATTGATTGATTGATTTAGACATGGTTTCTCTGTGTAGCTCTGGCTGTCCTAGAACTCACTCTTTAGACCAGGCTGGCCTCAAACTCAAGAGTTCTGCCTGCCTCTCCCTCCTTAGGTCTGGGATTAAGGGTGTGCACCACCACCATCCAGCATTCTTGCAGTTCTTTGTCTATCTGGACACTTGTCCCCTGGTGGGTTGCTTCCCTTCCTGTGAGCTCTCTCTTCACTCTGATGATTGCGTCCTTTGCAGTGCAGATGCTTAAAGTCAACTGGAATGAGCTCCATTCTCTTCTTGAAGAAGCGTGAGCATAGGGAGACCTGTGTTTCAGACCCAGTCCTTCACTGGTGCTGCTTCTGACTCGGGGAAGGTCAGGAAGCAGGAAATTTAAAGGCTGGGCTGGGGGGGGGGGAGTAGGGTAGTGCTGAGTCATGTAATCAATACATGACTCCAAGATTATAATTTATCCTTCCCGGGATTTCTGACTACATTGACAGCTAGAAAACAGACCTAGCTCCTTATCCCTAAGGTAATCAATCCACCACTATATTTGCTCATTAGTAAATTTGTTTACTAGCTAAGACTACCAGATTTCTTATCAAAGACAGACAGGTTTTCCTGGCCCACAGGCTTCACGATAAACGATACATAAGTTCAGAGGAAAGCTTTCACAGATGTAATCTGTTACTTCCTCACCTAAACTCAGTGACTAAATGCTTCATATTTCCTTTCCTTGCTGTGCCACTGTCCTAACCTAGTTCTTATAAGTTAGCCTACGAACATATTCCACCATATGATCCAACTGTACAATCACCAGCTCAAATGTAAGTTTCCTTTGATTGCCTTTTAACTATAGACTTGAGGTATTTCTCACGATAACCTATATCGTCAACTATATTCACAAGGTCAAGGTTTCACATTTCCTTTGTCTCTCAAATGTAAACTTAAAATTGTTTCTCATTTTGCTAAAATATTTATATATATCCAGTTTCTTAGACAGAAGAAAAAAAGCCTTCTTGCTTCTTCTGCTCTATGAAAGGATTTTGTCTTCCCTAAGCTCATCTGGGAGACTGTTCATGCTGTTAACAAATTTATCCCTTTTGTAAACGTATAAGCTCCAGGAAACCCACTTAGATTCACTTCTCATGGACCAAATAGACTCCACCCAGATAAGTACACCTACCTATTCCAGAGGGTGGGGTTCCTGTCCTGGGCCCTTGAATTTGGACTCACCTCATCCCCCAACACCCCCAGACCTAAGGGTTTCAGATGTACTTTCTTTCTTTTTTTTTAAGATGTATTTATTATTATTCATAAGTACACTGTAGCTGTCTTCAGACACACCAGAAGAGAGTGTCAGATCTCATTACAGGTGGTTGAAAGCCACCATGTGGTTGCTGGGATTTGAACTCAGGACCTTCGGAAGAGCAGTCAGTGCTCTGACTCGCTGTTCCATCTCACCAACCCCCTCAGATATACTTTCAAATGTACACCTAAAAAATTTTTCTCCCAAACGTACTTAACTTTATTCTCTACCTATAATGTGTGTGTGTGTATGTGTGTGTGTGTGTGTGTGTGTTTCAGCATCTTGTCAAGTCCAGACATTTGCTACATCCAGGACAGCTCCAGAGAAGCAACCCACAGACGCTCCAATTGTTTCTCACAGACACAGACACTTCTACAGGACCTGCTCCTTACTGTCTATCCACAGATGGTTCTATAGACCCTGGACAGCAAGAAAAGGGCCCACTCTCCTAAGACTGGACTGACATCCCCATACCCATTTTCCTAGGTTTCCAGAGACATGTCACCCCAGAGTCAACAGGCAGTAACTAATGATCACGACGTCCCTACTCCTGCGCCACCATCACCTCTTTCTAATTTTGACATTTTTTAATTAAACCAAAATGGGGGAATGTTGGCATTTAGTCTAGGCTCTGCCCCAGAGTTACCTGGCAAAAGTCAGGTGTGACTGACTCACAATAAAAGGGTCAGCTTGACCCCTCTTCGCTCTCCTACCTTCTTGCTCCTGCTCCGTCCTCTTGCTCCTAACCCCCCTCCCCATTGTCCTCCCCTCCTCTCTCCAAGTGCTTATGGCCTGCCTCTAGTCCTCTACTCTCTCTCCTCCTTTCTCTGCCTCTACTCCCTCAACTTCCCTTCCTACACTATGAATAAACTCTATTCTATACTATCCTGTCTATAAATAAACTCTATTCTACACTATGTGGCTGTTCCCTCAGGGGCAAGCGATGCCTCAGCATGGGCCCACAGAGGCACCTCTTTCCCCCACTACACCTGACTACACCTCCACCAAACATATGCCTTCTCTCTCTTATATTTTGATAAAACACAACACTGAGATTTTGCATTTCTGTATAACAATGCAAATCTCGCCCCACAGATGCTCCTCAGTGGGAGTCTTTTGTGGAGGAACTGAGGCCTGGGGCCTGAGGGGGTGGGGTAGGATATGAAGCAGAACCTCCAGTCCCATGCAGCCCAGAGTTACTGCAATTGGCCAAGGACACACACTGTCCAGAGCCCTGGAGCCAGCCGTTAAGGAGAGGAGGAGATGGGAAACTGTCTAGGGCCCCTGTCTTTCAACGAGAGCCTTCCACCTAGAGGGAAGGAGACCCCCTTCCCAGTGTTACAGGTGAGGTGACCAGTAGCCGCTTAAACAACACTCTCATTGGTTTCACCACCTGGAGCTCCAAGGCGTGCTCGCCCACTCGAGATAAGCGGATCGTGAGGGCACACAGGTGTGCAGGATCTCACAGATGGTACAGTGAAGAGTTCAGGCCCTGCACGCGGTGGTTCCCACACAGGGCAAAGCCTTGAGAGGCAAACAGTGACAGAGATAAATTTTCAAAAGAGTTCAGCAAGCAAATGTTGACCTTAGTCAGACTCCTTTGAACTAACAGGAGGAAGTGTGCAGCCAAACACACGAGTTCCACGTCGCGCTGGGCATCCGAAGAGATTAGACATATTGATTGTTCATGTATTTACTTAAAAAAAAAAAAAAGATAATCAGGTCACAGGTTGATCGTAAATTTCATCTCAGTGAGCAGAGCCTTAAGTCTGAAGATGAGGAGTTGAAGTTTGTACGTGGGTTATCTGAGAACGTTAGGAGAGGAGAAACATCTTAATTTTATCCTGTGGTTCCTGGACCAGATATTCTAGCATCCAGGAAAGTGCTGTCTTACAGAGCCTCTGTGCATGCCACATCTTAAGGGCCAGCATCCTCCCCTGTGAGGTGCTTTCTTGAGCTGCCATGAATAGTCCAACCCTGTTGCTTCTAGGTACCAGTGCAGGCTGTACTGGGAGGCAGGAGTAAAAGCGCTTGGGGACCCGCTCTACCTGCATGGCCATTCTGCTGAGCTGTCTCCTGAGTTTTTCTTGTCTCTGCCTCTGGCATTCTTTCCTATCACTCTTGCATGGGCTTCTCTCGTCTTCTCTTTACCTAGCCTCCCCTCAGACATCCTGGTTTTCCATGTAAACCAATGGGATGTCCTAAATTAAAAGTGGCACCACATCTTTCTCTTAATCCTGCTGCCCATGGCTGGGCAAGGAGGCGCAGATAATAAGGATGCTTGTTGTCTCAGAGATTGCCCCTTGAATTCAGTCCTTGCAACCAGCATGGTGGGCAGAGAGAAACAACTCCCAAAAGTTGTCCTCTGACCTCCACATGCCTATGGTGACACATACACCCTCCAGCCCCCCCCTGCACTCTCCACCATAATTTTTTTTTTAAAATAATTATAAACCTATTCTGTGGAACCTAAAATTCCAGCCTCATAAAAGCTACTATAATTAATAAATGTAAGTTGACAGTCTACTGACTATAAATGATCAAATCCTTTAATGTGTTCAGAAATATATTTTAAGTCATGCAGAGAACTGATGCAATGAATTACGAGATTAAGCCAACACATTCCCGGTGGCTGAGTCAACTGTCAGAGCTCTAGCGGAATAGGCAAAGGTTTTGAGTATAGCCAGGGAAGTCTGGCATATTCAGTCCCGCCCTTCCATCTTCTCTCCCCTGATCCTCCCTCCTCCCTGTCTCTGCATCCCTGCCTGCTCCTCCCTCTCCCCCATCAGTTATTCTTGTCTTCTATCTGTTGTGTTGAAAGGCCCTGCCCTTTGCTTCTGTCATGAATCCCTTTCCCCTCAACCCTGTCATCTTTAATCCAGCATGATCTATTGAGCTAGGCCCAAATGTCACATCCTCTGCAGGCCCCTGGTTGCAGCCCTCAATCCTGGTGTCCCTCTGCTTGTCTCCTTTTCTTTCCCAACTCTAGCCTTCCCCTCCGGTGGATTCTTCATTTCTGATTCGTCGTGAGAGTCTCATCTGCATATAAGAAAGGGCAGGCACCTTGAAGGAAAGGGGTGGTCCTGGGAGGCCTTAGGCCTTCTATTTTCAGAGCTGTAGCGCTTGCAAGACGGATTAAGTTATATCTGATAATTACTCACATAGGTGTTCGTGGAGAGGCGGGCAGGGGATGAGTGTGCGTCTTGCCTGCTTGCCGTGGGCAGCACAGCAGCTCCAAGACCCTGTCTCAATAAGCAGAAAAGCATCACCCCGCAGAGCTGCTTGCTCCAAGCTTGGCGGGTACCCAGCTGACGCCTGGAGATACCCCAGGCCAAGGAGAACTCAATCCAGGGAGCCACAGAACTTGCCTGGATTATAGCGACCCTTGGTCCTTACCCGCTCTTAAGACTTCCGGCGAGGGAGGCTGGCAAAACACGTAAAGTGCCACAAGACACGGTCACCGAAGGCACCTTTTGCCAAACAAGCTAAGGCAGGAGACATGACAGAGACCACAGGAAAAAAAAGAAGTTTCTAGAACTGCTGTCCAAGGTAAAAGATTAAGGAAAAAACTAAGCCTCTACTCCAAGGTGGGCGGGAGTCCAATTTGTTGGTTGTTGACTCCGTTTCATTTTTCTGCTTATGACAGGATTTGGCTTTGTAAACAAGCTGGCGTTGAGCTCTCCATTCTCCTACCTCAGCACCTCCCCCACCCGCCCCGCCCCGCCCCGCCCCCCCCCCCCCCGGTCCCCACTGCTGGCTCTCACACCTGGCTCAGGAGTGAATATTTCTTCCAGTTCTCACCACTTGTTTTCTTTCCTCTATAAGTTAAAACAAACAAACAAACAAACAAACAAAACAACAAGCAAGCAAGCAAACAAACAAACAAAAACCCATGTGGCACGAACTGTGAGCTATCCTCAGAGGACAAAGAACCAATTCGTAATATCCTCCCATAAGTCAGCTGCTTAAAAAGCATCTCGCTGATGTAACAAAAAAGACAATCAGCCTAAAGAGAAAAGGTTTACTTTGGTTCACACTGTTGAAGGCTTGAGACCATAGCTGGTTAGCCCCCATGAACCCGGGATGGGGTAGGCTCATCATGGTGGAAGCATGAGGCAGGTCCTGAAGGCCTGATCACCTCATGGCTGCCTCATGGGGAAAATAGAGCAAAGAGTCAGAGCAACAGTAGTCCCTTCAGAGGCCCAATCCCCAAGGACTTATAACTTCCCACACAGGGCTCCACCCTTGAAAAGGTTCACCACCTCCCACGGTTTCTCAGTCCAGTGACTAATTCTCTAGCACATGGGCGCTTGAGGACCATCTGCCCACCAAGGAAGGTGCTCTCCTGCAGCCTGTGGCAGACTGGCTCTGGCCCTGCTGTCTGTACAGTGCCTACATCTGCGTGTGTGCTTACTGCCTTTCTCTTCCACTGGAAGACAAGACCTAATAGATGGCACCAGCTCTTTGTCCTACCACAGGTACAGTCTGGGGGACCCAGAACCTTGTCTGTCAGGACTCCAAGCAAGCCTCGTGTGTGGCTCTAGTTGTCAAATAAAGGCGGTGACGTGGATGTCCCCTGCACGGCCTCTTATGTGCTCATTCCCACAGACTTTACATCAAGTTTTCAGGTGGGAGGGTGTTACCTGGACCATAGCGCAGTGTGCCTGCCTGTCCCTGGCCAGAGAGGATTTTCTATGGGTCTGCAAACACAATAACAGCTAGAATAACCTGACAGATATAGAGCCTACTTGCATGAAAATGAGAGGCCCTTCCAGAACTGTTAATTTTAAATCAGCATTCCTGAACTGCTCAGTTCTCCTGAGACTCTGCCATGAAAGCTCTCTCCCTTTCCCTCTCTCTCTCCCTTCCCACTTCTCTCTCTTTCTTCCTCCTTCTCTCTCTCCATTCCTCCCCTTCTTTCCTCTCTCCATCCCCCTCCTTCCCTCTTTCCCTTCCTCCCTTTCTCCCTCTGACTCTCTCTGTCTCTGTCTCTCTGTTTTCTCTGTGCACACACACACACACACACACACACACACACACACGCACAGGCGCTGTCTGCTAACTTACAAAGCTGTACCTGCTCATCCGAATTCTCGGGCTTAGGTTTGAGCATCGCCAGGAGGTTGCCCCTGTAGGCAGGTTTTTGGCTACTTTATTGGTTCCTATTTTTCCACCTTTCTGTACCCTTATCCTTTCCAACCCCTCCACAATACCTAGGAGAGAAAGAAGGCTAGATGGGAGAGGGGTCTTCGATATTGTTAGACTACTTCCTGCTGATTAGACATGTTGAGCTCCCTGGGGCAATTTCAATCTTCATAGTCAGAGGCAGGGGTAAGCAGCAGCCGCAGGGGGCCAGCAGTGGCCACAGCCCCTCTTAGGGGCTCTAGCATTTTTATACCCTCTCAAGAGTCCCCAGAATTCCAAACATCATACATACACTTGCAGAAACTATCTACAGTGGCAAAATCATGCCCCTGCCAGAGCACGAGGCAAATCACAGTCAGTTGCTGTGGACAATCTGAAGCAGCCTTAAGTCCCACACCTGGATTAAAATGAAAACATATTCACATAACATTTCTGTGTTAATGAAACCACCAAGCATGTCTCTGCGTTTTTAATTTCTTTTTGAGACAAGGGTAGCCCAGGCTGGTCTCAAACTCTCTATGTAGTGTAAGAGGACCTTGAACTTCTGACCTCTCACCGCCAACCCTCTAGTGTGGGGATTATAGGTGTGCACCAGTCAGCGTACCTGGTTTGATTTGGTGCTGGGGATAAAAACCATGGTTTCATGAATGCTAGACCAACTGAGCCACATCCCTGGCCATGTCTTCCGTCGTTCATCTGTGTCTTCATAGACTTACAGATCCCTTTGGAGTGCTATACACCCTAGCGACAGGTTCAGCGTTGAGTGCCAACCATCTGTTGCTGTTGTTGTTGTTGTTATTTTTATTATCCATCATCATTGTTGTTGGTTTTCCAGACAGGGTTTCTCTGTGTATCCCTGGCTATCCTGGAACTCACTCTGTAGACCAGGCTGGCCTTGAACTTAGAGATCTGCCTGCCTCTAGTCTTCCAAGTGCTGGGATTAAAGGGGTGCACCACCGCTGCCTGACCATTATTTATTGACTGGAGAATCTTTGAGCTTAATTTATAATATAAACTTAGAAAAACATTACAAACCCATCATTGAAGTTTGTGATCATCTTTTGGAAAATGGAATTCTGCGACGAGTCTGTGGGAGCCTCTGGTGCTATAACTGCTGCGAATGCTCTTATGCTTCACACGTTGAAAGTGGAGCCAGGTACAGCTCCTGCTGTGTTGGCCAGAAGATGGCAGCAAACTTGAACTTGACCTGGAATGTAGATTTTTTTTTTTTTTTCCTTTCTTGTATTTGGAGCATACAAGTCAGCCCCAGTCCAGTAAGGATGGAAAGGTTAGCCAGCACTGGTGGTGCAGACCAGTAAACCCTGTTTGGGCTGCTGAGACAGGGGAATCAAACCATAAGTTCAAGTCCTACACGGGATACAGCATGAGTTCAGGACTTGCCTGAGAAACTTAGTGAGATCCTGTCTCAAAATACAAAGGGAAGGGAGGACTGAAGCTGCGGCCCACAGGGAAAGGGCTTCCCTGGCGTGAGCGAGCTAGGGTCCAGTCCCCAGCACCACGCACAAGGACACAGATGGAATGGAGGTGAGAGGCAGTGGCCGCCAATCCTCAGGATTCTGGTTTCTCTGTGAAGTCCATGCATTTGAAAACTCCGCCCCTGGGATCCAAATATACTCCTTCTCTTGTGTTAAGTGGATTGTCTCAGTCGTTTGAAAGCTGACTAGCACACCCACCTGGTATGGGGTCTGTCGTTGCACTGACAGAGGCTTCGCTTGCAGTGGAGAAAAAAAAAAATTGAGATTTCTACAGGATCTGCCCTGTGTTAGACTCGCCCTTGACTCTTACCATACGTTATTCCACTTAAACCTCTCCACAGCCAACGTTGTGGGATTGCCCTTTATCTCCATGGCACATAAAATAAAAACCAGGATCAGACAAGCCAAGTGACTTCCCCTGGGTCGAACAATTAACAAGTGAAGGATTTGGTATTCAAGCCAAGAGCCAACTGGCACAATGCTCATTAATTAGTTATCTAACTAATTATCCCCAAGAGAATTAAAGGTTGCTCCCAGAAGCCATGAGTTTTTAAATGAAAATCCCAGTGCCAGGTATGATATTATAAGTTGTTGGCCAGGGAACCCCAGACACTCCCCAAACAACACAGGCTATTACCATTGCTCCTGGATATGTACCCGAATTAGAAGGTAAGACTGATGACTAAAGATGTGACACACTTTGGATACAGAACACAGAAAAATCAAGCTGGCACTGAGCTGGTAGCTTCCTTCCTGCTGGGTAGCTTTCATAATGCCAGAGGTGCTATAGAAGCTGTTGTGTGAGAAAAGTTATCAACAGTCAATCCCCAGTTGTAGACTCTGATACTATGTTATGGACTTGCCAGTCAACTGTCATCTTCAGTTGAAGATTGTTTACTGTATTATGGACCCATCAGTCAACAGTAATCCAGCTGTAGACTCTGATTCTATATTATGGACCTGCCAATCAGCCATCTTCCCCAGCTATAGACCCTGATACTATATAATGGGCCTGGCAGTCAAGATATGGACACTGGTGCAACTGAGGTGTTACTGTTTGGGGGCTAACTAACCACTTTCTACCTGGATTTGAAGCTGGCTACTATAAATATGCTAAGTAAGGAATAAATACCAGCCACTGTAAACCTAGTAAAAATCCATGGCTGGGGAGCTCACAGCTTCCCCTCCAGTGGGGAGAAATTCTACTATTGGTTTTGATAAATAGACATGATATTAAGTTGTCTTCTAAGTCTTTATGTTCCTATCCACAGAAAAAGCTGTTGGTGAGAATAGCTTTTTCTTGCAGAGGGCTGGGATTAATGCAGAGACTCAGCTGGTCAAAGTCCCGAGGAAAGGTGATTGCTGTGTGATCATCCTGTCCCTAAATAAGACATCCATTTCACCCCATCCAAGGTCCAGAGAAAGGGTCAAAAAAGAGTTTGAGGGCTGGGGACTAGAGGGTGGGGAGGAGTTCTATGGAGGGTGGGGAGGAGTTCTATGGATTGCTCGCTTCTGGACATGTGATTGTTGCAGTCACGGGCACACAGCAGCTGTGGCTACCTGCATGAGATCTACACACATGCACACACACACACATACACACAGGGGAGGGAGGGAGGGGGAGAGAGAGAGAGAGAGAGAGATAGAGAGAGAGAGAGAGAGAGAGAGAGAGAGAGAGAGAAGTGAAAGTAAGAGGGAGGGTTGTTGGGCAGAAGTGGGCCAGCAGGGTGGAAGGGGTGAGAAAATAAGTTGGGGTGAATATGACCACAGAGTGTCACATACATGTGTGAATACATGTATGAATATAAATATGACCACAGTGCATCATATACATGTGTGAATACACATACAAAATTGCCAAAGACAAAAGAATTAAAAAAAAAAACCTTAAAAAAAAAGACAAATTCATGAACTTTGCACTGTTCGTTAGCACTAAAGCAAGTAAAAAGGTGAACCCGAGTCCTATGGGGTAATTCGTTAAACAGGAAAAGGCAACAGTGAAAACCATTCCTTCATCCGTACTTCCTGCTGCTCCCGATGCTAGCCCCTGACCCACGCCACCTCATCTCTTGCCTAAGGACTGAAATATCTTCTTGATTCTAGAACACTCTCCCCTGGACCTTTACATGGCTGCTGCCTTCTTGCTGCCTGCTTCTACTCCAGTCTCTCTGGCTCCTTGAGGTAGACACGGAGCCTGGAAGGTAAGAGGGTGGCTGGTTGCACAGTACCTCGACTGGTCTTCCAGGTCCTCGTGTGTTATTGCTGATATAGATAACCTATATAGTTACCTAACCTGTGTGTCTGTGTCTTCCGCTGTAAAAGAGAAGAGTCCCTACAGTCACATGTGTCATATCCACCAGGCCTTACCTGCATGAAAGATCTGCCTGCTTCTCTTTGCCTCCCTCACCTCATTGAGTGCATGATGATATTGAAAGGAACCATCTCACCCCACCCTATGTTCTTTCTAGCTTGTCAACAGGCTGCCCACTAGCACATCAGTGTGTTTTCTGAGCCAGGAGACATAGGGCATTGTCAAGTATCCATGTATGATAGCCTTCTGCTAATTATAATGGGCTTTGGTAGAGGCATGTGAGAATTCTAGGGGCTATAGGCTCTCTTGTCTAGGCAGGGGCCTTGCCTGGTGCACAGTGGTGACCCTGCCACAAAAGCCACGACCTCTGCCTTTGCTATTAGTGATGGTTGATGGACAGAAATGGATGGCTCTGTTGGACAGTGCTGACCTCGTCTCTAGGATTCTGGGCCTTTCAGGGGAAAAAAAAATATTTGTCAGAGGCTTTAAGCCTGCAAGTCAAAGCTTGAAGAGTACCTAGTTATTCAAGGTTAAGGCTGACAGTCTGCTTTGGATCCTGTTGGTCTGTGTCATACCCTTGACATTATATTTAAACATGGTTTTCTTGATTTAATAAACAGAAGGGTCCTGAGAGCTTCTCTGGAGTTTCTGCGAACGAACATTAATCTCCTCCCTGAATGCATTCTGCCATTTGGACTGGGAAGCTGCCAGAGCTGGAGCAGGGATGGGAGGAGTCCTTATCCACCAGCTGCGGTTGCCACCACGCCCCATCTTCTCCCAACAAACAAGACAGAGAGAAAGATGCATGGCCTTTGCTGAGCTCCCTTGCAGGATTTTGAGCCTTCCTAGGGGAAGAGAGAGAGAGAGAGAGAGAGAGAGAGAGAGAGAGAGAGAGAGAGAGAGAGAGAGAGAGAGATATCATGTATGCACTGGAGTTTGCCTTGCCCTAGGCTGTGAGGAATGGGAAATTGAGAGACCCAAGAAAAATGCCTGCCTATGTCCAGTCTCATCCGCTCGAGGATTCCTAAGAGTCTAATAGTAACGTTTTTCTGCAGAGACAAACATTCTGAAGAATATTTGGAAAGAGAAGTCTGCAGTTGAAATCCACTCCAAGAGTTACAGGGTTGGTCCAAGATGTTTAAGCAGACAGGTTTTTGATAGGAAGCAGAGAAAAAAAGGATGGAATCGCATATCGATGGTAGGAAACAAAGACTGTGTACCAGTCAGCTACTGTTACTACCTAACAAAGCATAGCGTTGAGCGGTGGGGGTTAGCTTGGATTTCTCCCTCGTGTGTCTCTCAATGAACCGTAGTTCAGCAGACCCGTGGGAAGCTCCGTGGGTCCAGAGCTGCCCTGCTTGGTTTTCATTCTAGGACCAGCTTTTACCGATGGAAATTCACAAAGCCTTTCCTCTTGTCAGTCATAAACTCACCCAGTGCAGCTTTCACCCTGTGCTTTGGGCTACACAGTCAGGTGCAATATTTATAGGGTAGGAATAAGTCCCTCCCCCACGTAAACACACACAGAGGCGGTGTGCCGAATGATACTGGAAATTTCCGTAGGCAGCCTGGAGCTCAGAGACCATCTTTAGCAACACCAGCACGTGTTTCAGATTCTTCTAGCCCTTCCCTACTTTCCTGGGTCCTACCGGAGTTAAGACAATGACTCTCAAGACTTCAGGGCCTTCAGGTCACGCCACCACCTGTCCCAACTCCCTGCTCCTACAACAGAATTTTATTCCGGCCCCACCTCTGCCCCACTCCCTACCACTGTTGGTGGTGTTAGAGACTGAGCCAGGATCTTGTGAATGCTGGGGCAGGATCACCTATGGAGCCACAAACATCACAATAGCCAAGAGAAGGTGCAATGTAACCCCCACTACCCCAATTATGCAGTTGGGTTTCCTGCAGCTGGGGAAATCTTAGGGGTCAGCACACTCACTCAGAGTCAATGTTTGAGCCTCACCCTGAGAAAACCAACTTCATGATCAGCCTCTCTGTCCTGTCTTAAATGCTCCCCCACTTTCTATATCCTGCTAACTCCACTGTGCTAACGCCCTTCAGGTTCCCCTTTTTCCTGTCAGGAGTTTATGTTCTTGACTTGTTCCCTGAGGCCAACGCTCTTCTCGCCAGAAGATACCCATCTGTCCTCCAGTGTTGCTGCATTTTCTAAAACTCCACTTGTATACGCAAAGGGGCCAGAGTTTCAGAATCACCTTAATAAGATTATATTTCCCACTGGATACTCAACAATCATGGCAATTTTCATAGCTAATAAGCATATTCTGCTCTTGCAAAGCTAAAAATGAGACTTTGACAGACCGAAACGGACAACGAGGAAGCCAAAACCTATTTTATTTGGTGAGTCCTCTGTGCACATGCGCAGAACCTCTTGCCTTCTGAGTTCATCTTTTCTTTTGACAGTCGCAGAGGTCACATGGGTCACATGGCAGCTTGCATAAAGAGAGAAAGCCCTAGAGTGGGAACCAATAACAGGCAAGGAGAGAGACTGGAAGCAGCTTTTCTCTAACTTGGGGGCAGCTCATTCCCAATTACAGCTGGTGCAAACAGGCAACTGTCAGACTCAGGTGCGGCAGGAACCGCACCTACCCGGCTGAGAAGGCAGGCAGTTCTTGTTGGTTTGCCAATGGACTCCGGAGTCCAGCTTCAGAGAGAGGACCAGAGGCATGTGCTAGGATGGTTACGGGACAGTACACACCCATGTTATTCCCAGGCCATGTAACATGTCTCCTGTTCCATGATGTTCTCAGAACAGAAAGGTTGATTTTCTTGCCTGCGCTTGACAACTCTTGGTTAGTGACAGCCTGTGTCTCCGTCATCTCTCCAGTGGCCCACAACTGGGGGCATTGGTGAGGTCTGGGAAAAGGGGAGTCAAACCCCTAATAAATAATTTCAATTGTAGAGATTCTGAAAACCCAGTTGGTGGTTCACCTGCCTAAATATCACCCCAGGGGAGTTGGTAACAAGAAGTTTCTTGGAGCCTCACATGAGACCCTTGGCTAAAGCCCTAGTTTCTGAAATCTTATTAAACTCTTCCTATGTTCTGCTGTATGCTGCTTGGGAATGCGATCCCGCCCCTCCCCGCCCCCCCCCCCTCCCCTTACACAGAGAATTCCTGAAGTGCTGCTTGGGTGCTAGTCACATTGACAGACCCATACTTATACAAAGGCTGGTAGTGTGACATCTTCTTGGGAGCCGTCTCCCAGCAGAAAGCGGCTACCATCTCTGCAGCCATCTCCGGCTACTTACTTACAGGTGGTACTTTCCCACCCTGATGAGAGACTTGTTTTCCTAGCGTGATGTTTTTGCAAGAAGCCCACCACAGCTGAACACACTCTGATAACATCTTGTGTTTCTCCTACACATCCTGGACTTGTGGTTAAGTGTCTCCAGCTGCACTCCCCAGCTTGCGCTTACATACCCATAGTTGTCTTTCAATAAACAAGACTTGAGACTTGACCAGATGGCCTGTCTTGCTTCCATTTTTCACGTCTCTTGCCCCTCCGTCCCCACACTCTCTCTTGCAGACCCTGTTGACTGACCCACCCAAAATGCTAAATGTCACACTGTCTGACCGGAGAACAGCCTTCCCTTCTCCAGGCACATCTTTAGAGTTCTGTCACAGAGCTGGCCTCCCTGGCTGTTCACGCTTCCCAAGTGCTTACTGTCAGCTGTCCCCTGACAGGACATCTCGTACCTCAGTGAATTCACTGGAAGGATGTGAAGGGAAATGAAATTTAAGATAAAATTTGAGGCCCGATTCATGTAACTTCCAAAGAAAATGTTGTTTGTAAGCTTAGAAGCCTGAGGCAGAGAACACAGTGGAACAGGCCCAGACAGACCCAGGCACGCCCATTGTTAAAAGATTCCTGGGGACAAAAAGGAATGCAGGAGCTTGTCCAGGCTATCTTGGCTGAGTCATCAGCCACCTAGTTTGAAGTTATATGTTAACCAAATGTTCCACTGACCTAGATAAGCGTCCGCCCCTCGGGACTCCTGACATCCTGACTTGCATGTACTACTCTGCTGACGTGTAATCATTCTGCTGATGTTTAAATGAGCCAATCATGTGCAACCGCACCAACTCCTCATAGCCCACCCCCCGACCCTCTCCCTATAAAAACCCCTAGCTTTTGGGCCTCGTGGTCGATCCCTCTATCTCCTGCGTGAGATACGTATGGGCCCAGAGCTCTGTTATTAAACTGCCTCGTGTTTTTACATCAAGATGGTCTATTCATGGTTTTTGAGTGCCACTTTCTTGAGACTGGCGTGGGGAGGGCTCCCCGCGGAGGTCTTTCAGATGCAGAGCCAGGCACCTGATCAGTACCCCACAGGGGACTTAGCTCCTTACTAGGGAACATCTTTTGTTCATTTTAGACTCTCAATCATTCATCCTTCCTAGGAGGAGGCTAGTGCACATGTATCCAAATGTGCATCTTTCTGCTCTGTCTTCATACCACCACCCCACTGGTAGCGTGGCTTTGGGCCTGGAGCTCATCTCCTAAAGTCTGTGCCGTAAACTGAGGTCTGTGTTTACCTCTAAAAGCTGTGAACGTCTTTGGAGCAATGTCCGTCTGATCTGGGCTAAGCATGCAAGGGGTCACCTGCCTTTGAAGGACTTACATCATCTACTCACTGAGACCACAGGTACCTTTGGGTGGCTTGTGCCTATTTCATAGGAAGCCGAAAAAAATGTAGAAACTCTTCCTAAGAGATGGCTTTGGGGCTCAATTGTGTCTCTTAAAAACCCCATTCTGAAGTCTTTAACCGACTGTGGCCCTATTTAAAGACAGTTTTTACAGGTGTTGCTGGCTCATTAGGGTGGCCCTAATTAATCTGAGGTGACCCGAGGCCTTATAGAGAGACATGCACAGAGAAGAACATGATAGGAGGCGCTTCCACAAATCAAAGAACTCTAAAAAGATGGCTAACTGCCTCCAGGCCCTAAGCAGCTTCTCCCTCCTAGCCCTTGGGAGGGAGCAGGCAGCTGATTCGTTTGCATCTTGCCTTCCCAGCTTCAGAAATGCAAGGCACATTTCTCCATGTTAAGCTCCCCGGTTGGTGGCCCTTCGTTATGGCAGCCTCAGAAACCTCACACAGGTACAGAGATGCGTGAAGGATGAACGGTTCCCTACCTCCCGCGGGCATCTACAGATAGGAGCGTGGCCAAGAGGCTGCAGGGCTGGTGGCCGCTCTGGGGTTCTTGTCTTGAGAGAAAGTATCCTGTACCATCTAGCAATGCTAAGTGAAACTTTGCAAGCATGTTGGAGTTAGTTCCTAGGGCGCTAGACATGTCTCCCCAGGACCCACAGTCCTGGCTGACTTTTGGAGGGTGCACTAGTTGAGTGTTATCTACGAATTCTAACTGCAAATTTGTATTTCTTCTTTTAACGCCAACTCCCCACCTTAAGTGTCTTAAGACCTCAACTTCCAAAACTTAGAACTTTGCTTTGCCTACGCCGACCCAGGAACTCTAATCAAACACTCTTACCTTTTATTTATTTTTTTCCCCCTCACAGTAGCCATAACATAGCAACAGGTATCCCAGGGAAGAAAAGCCGTGGTAGGCAGACCAATGGGCCCTCACAGGTGTAGCTGTGTCCTGACCGCGTGATCATGTGATTAGGGTAAGTCATTCAGGTGAGCTGATGTAGTTAACAGGGAGTCTTATAAACGAGGGGCAGGGAGAGTCCGTCAGAGAAGGAATGGGTGATAGAGAGAAAACTAGATCAACACAGAGACGTGGAGAGAGGACAAAGCAGTGAGAGATCAGGAGACAGTTGAAGATGCTCCGGTGTGGGCCTTGGAGATGGAGAAAGAGGCCAAGAGCCAGAACATGCAGGCAGCCTCAGGAAACCAGAAAAGCTAAGAGTGTGCTCTCCCCTAGAATTTCCTGCTGACTCTTTATTCTCAGTATGATTTCCAAGAGCACAAGATAGGGGATTCATGCTATCTTGATGCACCACTGTGGCGAATCTCTGGGGCAGCCATAGAATTAGAAGTCTGAGATTTTCTCACTGGACTCCAAATGAGGGTAATAGGCCTGGATGGTGGCTGAGACTCATGGTGCCTGGGACAGTCATTTCCTTCCTTCACAACTGGCACGGTGGGTGGCAGTGTCTGTTGTCCCCTCTGTGCCTGCAGCCATCAGGACAATGCCTGGTCACATTTGCTTATATCGGTTCTCCACCGCTTATGATAACCCACTGAGAATCCCTTGATAGGCCTGCGGACCGGGCAAACAAAGACACCCTGCGCAGGACATGCCATAACAAAGCTATCACTCACTGTTTATCAGGATCTCAGACTAGCAACATTTTGTTTCCGCTGGCAACTCTACCCCTGCACCAGGAAACACCTGCTGCTTTAGGCTCTGGACCTGATCCATCTGCTCCATCCCTAGGGCTGCATCCAGCTCAGCTGAACCCCATTTTGAATTCTCACTTAGTGAATTGTTAATTGTCTGGTCTGCCCCTGAGAGGGTGTTGCTGAGATGGAGAGCACATGGGGAAACCCAGACAACTGAGGGAGGAGGGGGCTTGGAACAGGTGTGAGGTTCAGCTCCACAGCTCAGGTTACCCATTGCAAGAGTTATCACTGAGCTGCCATCTTCCCTGACCACTGGGGGCTGGCTGTAAGCACTCTATCCTTCAAGGTGGGGAGGAATCATGGCTTGCTAGGGCCACCATAACCAAGTCTCACAGACCAAGGGGATTAAGTAGCAGAAGTTTGTTTCCTCACTCCAGTGGCTGTAAGTTCAAGGTTAGTGTGTTGGCATCTTGCTTCTTGTAAGGGTTCTCTCTCTTCCTGGGTGGTCAATGACCACTTTCTTGCTTCCTGCCCACATGGGTTTCTTAAAGTGTCCCATTCTTATAAAAATGTTGGTGACATTGTGTTAGGATCAACAGAACGGCCTCATTATACCTTAGTGTATTGCACAGCTGTAATTCCAAATAGAGCCAAATAAGGTGTCGGTAGTTCTGACTTGAACATGTGAACGATATAGGAGCATTTCAGCCCATGTCGGGAAGCTGGCTGGACAACCTATCCCAGTGTCTTTCAGAGCTCAGGATTGTGACCCGAGGGGAGGAGTTCACAGAGGATTTCTGCAAACTTCCACCCTGGCTAAGGGTGGAATCATCATAATGACAGGAAGTTGGGAGAGAGCTGGGGTCAGAGGCCCCTAACCCACCCAGAGGAAGTTTGACGACTAAGAAATCACAGTCCTTCAATGCAGGGTAGAGCCCAGGTTAGGACCTTGTTTTTGTCTTTTTAATTTAGTAGTTTTACTCGGGAAGACTGAGTCCAGCCACTACAGCTGGCTTGATGTCTTCCTGATGTCAGGGCATCATTCTGGCAACTTCGTTGAACGAGACCAAGCTCCTAACCAGTTATCACTAGACCGATGCAGGGAAAGTCTTGTGATGACGCCAAGAGGGCAGCCATGATGCACTGAGAGTCTGATCGTTAAACTCTAATGGAAGGTGGCTCTCTCCTTCAGCAGGATCAAGGGTGGAGCATGTCTGGAAATTAAGGTCATGAACTCATGTGGCAAAGCCTAATTGAAGCCACTGGCTACTGCTGGCAGAGGCTGGTATTGTAGTCCCTAGAGTCACAGATTATGGGTGCCAATCTGTATTAAGGGCCTTCAAAGTGTGTCCTGTCAAACCCAGGAGTCTCTCCTGAGGATTTCAAAGGAAATGTAAATCCCCATTCTTCCTCTTAGGCAACTATACTGCTCTTTCCCATTTTGGAACTCCATTCAGAACAGCTTTGAGGAAAGAGTTCCCTTATGTAAAAATGTGAAATTCTTGGGCAAATGGATGTATCTGGAGGATATCATCCTTAGTGAGGTAACCCAATCACAAAAGAAGTCACTAGATATGCACTTACTGATAAGCAGATATTAGCCCAGAAACTTAGAATACCCAAGACACATTTTGCAAAAAACAAGAAAACCAAGACGGATGACCATCCATCATGTGAATAC